>NC_065592.1:22555454-22860681 GCF_024542745.1 Macaca thibetana thibetana | reverse complement strand
CACACACACAAAATTAGAATTAATAAATAACTTTGGCAAGGTTGCAGGATATGGGGTCAACGTATAAAAGTCAATTGTATTTCTCTACATCAACAATGAACAAACCAAAAATAAAACTGGAAAACCAATTTCATTTACTGTAGCATCAAAAATAATAAAATACTGAGATTTAGAAATACGCTTAACAAAATAAGTGTAAGACTTCTACATTAAGAACTACAAAACAATGCTGAAAGAAATTAAGATCTAAATAGATGGAAAGACATCCTATGTTCATGGGTTGGAAGATCTAATATTGTTAAGATGGCAACAATCCCCACACGGATGTACTGATTCAATACAGTCACTATCAGATTCCCAGCGAATTTTTTTTTTTTTTTTTTTTTTTTTGCAGAAATTGAGAAGCTCATTCCAAAATTCATATGAAAATACAAGGAACCCAGATAGTCAAATAATCTTGAAAGTTGCAGGATTCGCACGTCCTAAGTTTTCTTCTGCTTTTTTCCCTGCTACGTTTTCTCAGTCTTTCTCTCTACGAATGCATGTAAATATGTGTGTGTCTGTTTTTATATACACACGCATACACACACATACACACACACACACTTTTTTCTTTTTCTTAACTGGGAATAAGGTAAAGAAAGACACAATGCTTTTTGTTTTCTTAAATACTTTGGGGCACATTGCTTCAAAAACTAAGATATTTTATTTTGTAACTCTAATATAATTACTGACATCAGGAGGTTTCTATTAATACAGTACTATTACCTAATCTATACGTTTCTTCAAGTGTTCCACTAATGTTTTTATAGCAAAACAAAGTTCCAGCCCATGTGTTGCACTCAGTTCTCATGGTCTCTTGGGATCTTTGAATTTGGACAGCTTTCAGCCTGCTTTGCTTTTATAAGCTTGATGTTCCCAAGGATACAGGTCAGTTATTTTATATGGTGCCTCTCAATCTGGGTCTGTTTCATGTTTCCTCATGCTTAGATTCAGATTATGTGTTTTTTTCTTTGTTAGTTTTTGAGACAGAGTCTTGCTCTATCTCTCTGTCACCAGGCTGGAGTGCAGTGGCGCGATCTTGGCTCACTGCAACCTCCGCCTCCCAGGTTCAAGCGATTCTCCTGCCTCAGCCTCCTGAGTAGCTAGGACTACAGGCACGCACCACCACACCCAGCTGAATTTTTGTATTTTTAGTAGAGACGGGGTTTTACCATGTTGGCCAGGATAGTCTCGATCTCTTGACCTCGTGATCCACCTGCCTCGGCCTCCCAAAATGCTGGGATTACAGGTGTGACCCACTGCGTATGGCCTAGATTCAGATTATGTATTCTTGACAAGAACACCACAGACATGATGTGGTGGCTTTCTCAATGCATATCAGGAAGGATGTGATGTTGATTTGTGATGTTAACTTTGGTTAAGGTGGCACTGGCCAGGTTTCCCCACTGTAAGGTTATTATTTTTACTTTGTAATTAGTAGACTAATTTGAGGCTATGTGAATATTCTGCTACTCTTCAAATTTTCCACTAGTTCGAGCATGCACCTGTGATTTTGTTAAGAGATCATCAGGTTATACGAATGGAGTCACGTTTGAGAACCACTCATTTAAACTAATCTAAAGAGCCAAGATCTGACCTCCTGGAAGAAGAGATGTTTAAACTGAGGCTGGAAGGATGAGTAGGAATAGCCCTAGTCACTGGAAATTGGTGGGCATGGCACGGGGAGTAGATGTTCTAGGATCACAACAGTCCTAGAGATAAGCAAACATAAAAGATACCTAGAAATAAGCCAGGTCCAGCTGGCTGGCAGAGAGTATGATGTAGGATGCAGGCAGCAGGTGTAAGCAGGGGGCATGCCAGGAGTTTGGACTTCTTACAAAGGCAAAGAAAGACCATGAAATGGGTTCAACCAAGGAAATGATGTAACAATTTTTGTGCTGAAAAAACTATCTCCTGACTGCCATGTGGGGCCTCAGTTTGAGGGTGGCAAGAGTGAAGGCAGGAAGTGCAGTGAGGAGGTAAGGAGGTGTTAAATGCCTGGAGAGAGGAAATGATAATCGACTACAGCAGTAAGATGGGGATCGGCAGATACAGCAGCACTGAGACACAGAAGCACTGTGTGGAGAGGGTGAGTGTGACCACTGGGAGATGGCAGAACATGAGGGCAAAAGAGAAAGGGCTTCTACACTGGATGTGTGAAATCAGATAAGGCTTCCTGGAGGAGGTAGTGTATGCCAAACCCTGATGGATGAGTAAAACGTAGCCAAATAAAGAGGCATGTGCTGCTTGTGTTCTAGGCAGAAGGACAAGAGTTATGAGGACCTAAAGGCACTCAAGAAGGCGGGAACCTCCAGAATGGAGCACGAGGATGTGACTGGAGAGAGAAGCAGGGCTGAGTCCTCAAGGGCTATGAGTGTCACACTGAGAAGTGTGGGCTTTATCCTCATAGCAACAGCAAGCAGAGCAATGGAAGGGTCTAAAGCAAGTTTGCAGTTTAGAAGAATCCACTCCAGCAGCTCATGGAGGATGACCTGAAAGGCAGGGGTTAGGGAGGCAGGAAGAACATCTAAGGAGCCTATTTGCTAAACGTATGGAAGAAATAGCTGCAGGGGGTCCACACGTGCAGATGCTCAACACTGGAAGCTGTCACCATAACTCCCAGCTCAGAAAGGACAGCCAGGCAGACCCATTGCAAGCCTTAATTGGGGTCTTTTCCGTAAACCTTCAGAGAACAGATTAAAAGTTGAAGAAAACACCTTCCCATGCAGAAGACAGCAAAGAAAACAACCTGTTGGCTGGGGATGGGGAGAAGAGAGAAAAAGCAAGCGTCTCGCTCCGGTGCAGAATGAAGACAAATGGGCAGCGAGTTCCGGAGAATACATCGTTTCTCCGGAACACTTGCCTCTCCATCAGGGCCACGCAAAGGCCTGTCAGGCGCGAGCGGTGCTTTTGTGCGCGTGCCGGCTGCGCTCCCGTTGCCATGGCGATGGGGCCATAAGTCATGTCTGCTGGTGCTGCACAGAGACGCTGTGATTTATGCCTGCCTCACTGGGATTGTAAACTTTTTTTTAATGTTCAAAATGCGTCACAGCCAGGGAGGGCAAGGTGTCTCTGGCTCACTTTGGAGGAGGGGAGGTGTTGTCAGACCTTGCCTGACACTCTGCCAGTGATGCTCCTCCTAGTCCCGCAGCTGGGGTCGCTGGACCATCTAAGCCAGGCTCTGCAGAACTCCCTTTTGACCCCAGCCGAAGGGTTTCAAAAACCTGAGGTTGATGCTCATTGCTGAGGCCAGGCTACTACCTCAGGAGTATCCTGTATTCAATTCTTTGTTTTGCCTCCCCAGGCTTAGACTATGCATGCCAGCTTTTTATGCTTTAATTTGGCTTAATACTCTTTACAACTGGATTTCTAGTGGGTGCAATGAAAAGAACGTGGGTTTGAAATTATACCTTCTAGGCCTGACTTGTTTTTTTCATCCACTCAATAGGACTAATATAACTTCATCTAAGGCATGTCTTCTCAACTTTAGCCTTTTGCTATTGGGGGGTTGGATAATTCTTTATTTTCGTGGGGTGGAGGGCTGCCCTGGGCATTGTAGGGTGTTTTGCAATATCCCTGACTTCTATCTACTAGATGCCAATAGCACTCTCCCAGTTGTAACCCCCTAAAAATGTTTCCACCGATTGCCAAATGTCTGCTGGGGGACAAAATCCCCCTCTTTAAAACCCAGTTTAGAGATGAAGGAAGTGAAGATTTCCCTATTGATCTATTGTATTCTCAGCTTTCACAGGAAACCAAAATTTCCTCCCAAAGACCAGGCCAACCATGCCTTCTAGATGCCATATTTACCCCACTGGATCAGAGACCTGCACAGCTGACTCAGCCCCCAGAACTTGTGAAGTCCAGTGTGTGAATTCAGCCAGATCCATGTCATGAATCTCCCCAGGCTACCCCATTTCAACACAGTTAACTCAACCTGGCCACACCTAGGAAGAGACTGCAGGGCTGAAAGATGCTATAAGGGGAGGAGAGAGGGAGAGGTGTATTGTGGAGCTATATTGTATGCTCCAGGGGCTCTGCATCTAGAATGCCTTTAAGGTGTGGCATAATTTGCTAGAACTGGCAGGGATGGTCATGCACCCTTCCCCCAAAACCATTCGTTTTTCTCTTATTTCTTCCCCCAACCCAGGCTTCCACCATTTTTTATTTTGGTAAAATACACACAACATAAAATGTACTATCTTAATCACTTTTAAGGTATAGTTTAGTGGTATTAGTGTATTTATATTGGTGGCAGTCATCACCACCGTCTATCTCCAGAAGTCTTTTCATCTTGCAAAATGAAACTCTATACCCATTAAACAATAACTCTCCATTACCCTTCCCCCAACTCTTGGCAACCACTATCTACTTTCTGTTTCTAAGATTTTGGCTACTCTAAGTACCTCATATAAGTGGAATCATACAGTGTTTGTCCTTTTGTGCCTGGTTTATTTCACTTAGCATAGTGTCCTCAAGATTCATCTATGTTGTAGCATATGTCAGAATGTCCCTTTTTAGGGCTGAATAATATTCTATTAGATAATCTGTTGCTGGACAGTTGAGTTGCTTCCATGTTTAGCTATTGTGAAAAACACTGCTATCCGTCTCATATTCTTTTTGGAAGCATCTTTGAGTCTCACTCCAATGACTCAATCATCATGTACTTAATGAACACTTATTGGAAGCAAAACCTTAGGAAACGCAAGTAGAGTATGCACAAAACAAGAGTCACAATCATTTCTGAAAGGCATGAGTTTAAAAATATCCTAATGAAGGATTCCTACAACAGATCAAAATCTGAACTCAATAATTGTAACATAATGACAACAACAGTAGCCAATATATTTATGCTAAATGCATCATGCATCAATTCACTTGATTCTCAATAGCATTTGCACAAGATAGCTAGGGTTATTCTTATATTGCACATATGGAGAATGAGGCAGTGGGAGGTGTTAACTTGTCCACTGTTACCCACATAGTGAATGGTAGAGCTGGGATTTGAGGCAGAACATTTAGCACCATAGCCTGTACCGCTGATGGGATGCGTTAGGCTAAAGGGTTTCAGCTGGCAGGGCTGCTTCTTCTTCACTACTCTGTCTCACTTACTTTTCTTCCTCTGTCAATTCTAGGAAATGTTGTAGCTCTACTCACCTGGGACTTGTTCTCTCTCTGGAATACCCCAGCCTGGGCATCCTATCCACACACTGCCTCCCCAGTGAGGACCCTATGTCTTCTGCAGAGTCAAGGAAATTAAACAGGGAGTTCAGAGGTTGACCAGCCTGACTAAGCCAACAGGAGAGAGACTGGTTCCCTCTGCCCACTCCCCAAATATGTGTGTGTGCTTTGAAAGATACCCCATAGGAACCAAATCCCCCATTTTCTGATGTTTGGTTTAACTTGTATAGCCTCTAAGCCATGATGGACTAATCTGGTATTACTTGATGTCTTCAGGAATGCTGGTCCTGAACTTGCTCCTACTTGAATAGTGTTGGAGAGATTGTAGAAATAGACTTCATTTCTTAAAGATTTATGACATTTGTTCACATATTAACGTCCCTGGGAAACCTGCCAGCAAGGAAATCAATGTAGCAACTTCATTTATAATAGGGTTTCTCAAACCTTTTAAATTATGGAATCCTCCTTTTTAATTTTGTTGCATCTACTAACCCCAAAGTACTAGTGTTATTTGGAACCACTGCAAGATAATGTGTGTTGTCATAATATAATACAATAGGCACTGGGATGCAAGAAATTTTGATAGGGCTGTTTTGATGGTAGAGTGTTTATAAGTAAGAGGATTGAATGATACTTGGAGATAGTGTAAAGGTGTTTGTTAAGCAATTTAGTAGTAATATCAAAACATCTTCGTGAGCATACCAACAGAGCCACATAAAATTAATGTCATTGCAATTTTCTATGTCCTCTCTCTGAGCCATTTACTGTGCTTAGAACTCGGAATGCAATGACGGTTAAGATTCAGTCCATGAACTCTAGAAACACATAGATTACCAGGTGAGGACAGAAAGGGATACTAAACTATAATTGGCTCCAGTGCAATATAATGCAATGCCCTGACCTTTACATCTGAAAAAAATATTTTAGCAGCATGAACATACCAATGAGGTGCCTATGACTCTGGAGGGCACATTCTCAAAAGGAAGCTCAGAGGAAGTGATGCATCTGTAAGACTGGAATGGATGAAGAGTAGTGTGCTAGGTACACTGGGGACTGTGAGCACTGGGCTATTTTAGGCAGAGGGAGCGTACTGGAAAAGGCAAGGAAAATGGAAAGTGGACAGCATTTTGAGGAAATAGCAACTGGGGACACGGTGGTAGATGAGACCAGAGGGTATGATGGCCAGATTGTGAAGTGCTATTGAATGCCGGCTGAAACAGTATGGATTTTTATTTTGAGGCAGTTGAAGGTGGGGTTCTAAATGGTTTTAAGTAGGAAATAGCCATGGCCCACTTGGTACAGCGGTTGGACTGGGGATGTGCACAGAGTGTGGTGGGGACTGAAAGCAGTGAAACTATGTATGAGGTCCTGAGTCAGAAAGTATCCATGACGATGGAGAGGAATGACCATTTTTGAGTATATTTTGAAGGTAGGATGAAAGAACTTGGGACTTTCCTCCATGTGCTCCTCCAAACTCACTCTCAGCTTATCCTTCTCCTGCCTTGTGCTCAGGAGGCTGACTTTGATGGATGGACTTGATGGGCTCTTATAGTTGGCTTCTCTCTGGGTTCAGCAAATGGCAGCATCAGCAGGAGGTTTGGTAAGAAGTGGTTGGGTACAGTTGGGACATTTGTTTTCCTGGCTCTTTTGCTGCAGAGTCACCATGAGCTGTGTGTATCCCTTGACTAAAGGCCACAGTTCCATGGAATTCCCTTTCCATATTTTTGTAACTTCACCCTCACCTTGACCCAGACACTCGCCACAGGGCACTGCAGATCTCTTGTTGCTTTTCTGGAACTTTCCCTCAATTTTGTGCATAGTCCCCTTTCAAATCTCCCCAAGTCTGAGCATGCCACCTGTTTCTTGCTGGGAACCTCTTTGATATTAGTCTCCTTGTTTGGTGAGAAGGAAAGGAGTTAAACCTAAGGTACAGATAAATTAATTATTCATTGACATATCCAACTCATCTTTCTGACTAGACTGCCCTGGTGTGTGCATGTGTGTGTATGTGTGTGTGTGTGAGTGTGTATGTTGTCTACTGGGTGGTTGATGCCTATTGGGCAGAGTGAGATACGCTAAGGGAAACATAGTTCTACTCAGCTGCAATGAGTGGGCCTTAAAAGGCAGAATGGTTTCTCATTTTAGCTTATCTTGATCACTGTCCCTGAGCTGCTGTCTGCATAATTGAAAATATGACCTGTTTAGGTGAGACAGAGTGAGGCTTTCCAGGAAACACTGTGAGACCATGGCAGGCAACGAAGCAGGAGGCAATGAGATGTCTATCAGCAGAAGGTAGATTCCATCACTCAGGACTGTCCATGCAATGGCAGAGGATAGAAAATATGCATCAAAAGGTCCCTTCCAGTCTGTGAGTTTATAATTGTTTAAACAAGCCTTTGAAACTATAGGACACAATTCAAGGGCCCTATGATGCGGGTAGTTTGTTTATAGCTTAGAGTGCTCCCTTTTAATATAAGTGACAATGATAGTGCCAGACAGTATCTAGGAAGCACCTACATGGACGCCTTTACTTTGCTGCAAGCCAGAAATTTATTTCAGGAAATGTATTGGCACCAAGATAAGATTATCCAAATATATCCTCTGAGATAGCATAGATGGATGGAAACTTGTGGATAAGACAGTTCCATTTCAAATTCATCCTCGGCATCTCCATTCACATGACTGTCCTTTCTCTCATGTCTCAGCAACAAAAGTTACCTCTTCATTTTGTAGGGGAACACAGTGAGGTCATGACATAGGAAATAGGGAGGACTTCTAAATACCATCAAGTTCAGAGATGGCAAACACATGACCTTTCTGTTACAACTCCTCGTCCAACACTGAAGGTGGGCAAATGAGTTCATCATGACACTTTTCCCAGCTGAGTCTGTTTGTAGTCTCAGAAACCTTCCCAGCATATCTTAGGCAGCTCCTAACCATGTATCTGAGTTGGCATGTAGGCTGGTTAATGGCTGCCATCTTTGATTTAGTGCAACCTGTTAGAGGAATAAACTTCAAAATCCAGGGAGAATTTTGAAGACATGGGTTGGAATAGATTTGCAGTTCACGGTCCTCTCAATTATTTCCATGACTGTATCTGTACATTGTGACCGTGTCCCCTAATGATAGATGACTAAGCCAGGGTTGGACTTCTAACATGTGACAGACTTCTCTAGGATTTTTCAAAAGGAGACTCAGGGAAGAGAACTATTTCTCCCTGGTGTTAAGAGTCACAAAGAGCTTGGGGAGTCATGAGTATCACAACCCCTATCATGACAAGATGGGGAGTACGGAAAGAAAGTGGTTATACAATAGAAGAGAATGAAGCCCTCATGGAATGATGCAGAGAGGAAAAACAGAATCCTAATATCATCTAACTCCCTCAATCTTCCTCATTCCTGTGGCTGAGCTGATCTCTTGTCCTTCCCATGATGTTATTCCAATACAGTTGTCATTAAGCTAACTTGAATTGGGTCTCTGTCCCCTGAATCCGAAACGATCCTGATGAATACAGAGCAGAAAAGGCTTCCATGCAGGAAGTGAGGGAGGTGCCGTGGAATGATGAATGGGTGGATGGATGCGGTCTTCAGGTCAGAAGTCTATGTTCAAATTCCAATCCATCCCTTTACCATCTGTGCTGCCTAAAGCCTTATAATGTCAGCTTCCTCATCTGTGAAATGGGAGATAAAAATAGCTTCAATATCAGAAGATGGCTGTAAGGATCACTTACAGGAAGCTGAGCGGGAGGCCTCTGACCAAAAATGCTACTGATCGCTGTCTCCAGCTTGGGGTCAGGCTTCAAACCCAGGTATCCTGACCCCCAGCCCAGTATACGTGCCAAAAATCATACTTTCAGGTGTCTCTCTCTTTAATCTAAAGATCTGCAGACTCGTCTCAACATCAGAAGTCCCCTTTTAAAAGTGTTTAACTTCTAATGCAGATATAACAACTCGTTTCTCAGTTTCACTGTATCTGCAAAGCTTTCTATAATTCAACATCAAATATTTATTATTACATTTATTACAGTTTTAATAATTTAGCGTCTCCTGCATGTAAGATAGAAGCTTAGCTAACTGGTTCCCCTTTATCCAGCCTGGGTCACTTCAATATTTATATTCCAAAGTCTCCATTTGAGTTTCACTTAGCAGAGGCTGTCTTGAGCCCTCTATCTGAGCTGACAGTTGGTGCGTGCTACAGTCTCCCCAGTGGCGAAGACTTACAGAAATTTGGTGCTGAACAATGTTTGAAGAGATTTACCGAGCCTGGGCAGAAATTCATCCTAATAGACTTCACTTTTATTATGATTGCTAAACTAAAATGGGGAAAAATATGTATGTCTCTAGGCTCACTGGCTGAATGACAGGCAGTGGGGCTGGAAAGAGTGGAGGGCATAGGGTAGATCCACCTGCGAGGAAGCGTGGGGGCCTTTATAGTAATGTTTCTCAGAGGGGCTTCATTTTCTCTAAAAAAAAAAAAAAAAAAAGGAGCGATGTGGAGGTACCAGGAAAATGCTAATGCCCATATTCCATGAACCTAGCTGTGAGTTACCCACAGTCTTTCCCCTTCCCCATTTAATATTTCACCTCCTGCTTGCATAAAAAACACACACACTTAATAGACCAAATGCTCAACAAAGAGTAAGATATAAAGTCCAATGAACCTATTCCTCCATCTTACAGAGAATGCCCTTTCTTCCGCAACAGCCAGCATTTACTGAGCACTCACAAAACATCCTGAGTTGAAGTCCTGATTCTGCCACATACTACCCATGTGACCTTGCATGAATGACTTAACATCTTTTTTTTTTTTTTTTTTTTTTTTTTTTTTTTTTTTTGAGATGGAGCCTCGCTCTGTTGCCCAGGCTGGAGTGCAGTGGCGAGATCTCGGCTCACTGCAACCTCCACCCCTCCAGGTTTAAGCAATTCTCTGCCTCAGCCTCCAGAGTAGCTGGGATTACAGGTGCACGCCACCACGCCCGGCTAATTTTTTTGTATTTTGCCACCACGCCCGGCTAATTTTTTTGTATTTTTAGTAGAGACGGGGTTTCACCATCTTGGCCAGGCTGGTCTTGAACTCCTGACCTTGTGATCCACCTGCCTCGGCCTCCCAAAGTGCTGGGATTACAGGCGTGAGCCACCGCGCCCGGCCGAATGACTTAACATCTTTGTGCCTCAGTTTCTTCATCTGTAAGTAACAATAACTACATCATTGAGTTGTCGTGAGGAGTCAGAATGAAAACATGTAGAGCACTTAGACATTGACATCAAGCAAGTGATCAATAAATGTTAGTCATTATTATTAATGACTATGGGGCTAAAAGGATAAATGTGTTATCTCATTCCATTCTCAAAAAAACATTCAAAGATAGAGGGTGTGTTATCTTTGAGATAGGAAACTGAGGTTCAGAATTTACCTTACCCCAAGGTCAGCTAGTCAGTGGTGGAGCTGGGATTTGAGCCTAAGCAGTTTGGCTCCAGTGTCCATGCTATTCACTTTGCCCAATACCTCTTCTGTGTTTCAAGCAGGTAAGTGGGTTCCCTATTAAAGTTCTGTTGCCCTTTGGGAAAGGAACATTTGTGTGAGTAATCCGTGAGAAAAGGAAAAGTTTAGAGGAAGCATGATGGACTTGAGATTCTACCTGAAGAAGCCACCCCTCTATCAACATGCCTACTGAAAAGGAAAGCACACTTCTAGGTTGCCTACAATGCATGCACACACATGCACACATATACACACACACACTCATTAATGAAAGCTTGCAGAGCTGCAAAGGCAAGAAGTCAATTTCGCTCCCTTCCAACAGGAGAGAGATATCTTGAATATCAAATGATGTAAGACCGGTATCAAGGACCTTCCCCCTAGACTCTGCCGCCTGGATCCTTCGCAAGCCAAGTGCCCCCATGCAATGCATCGAGTGACTAGCCCTGACTCCTGCCTACTCCATGTGTCCTGTGCCCCGACCCTCCCTTCTGCCATCAATGCCCTTGCCATCGATGCACAATGTAATCCAGAGAAAGGAGGCACACATCCCTTCTTTATACTGCTCTGTACCATGAACTACATCTTTTAATCACTGACCACACTGCATCATATGGTTGCTTCCTTAACTGTACCATAATTCTACAATTCCTACTACTTCTAAAACT
The DNA here is from genome assembly GCF_024542745.1 of Macaca thibetana thibetana. NCBI lineage: Eukaryota > Metazoa > Chordata > Mammalia > Primates > Cercopithecidae > Macaca > Macaca thibetana. The sequence continues at coordinate 22,849,312 of NC_065592.1, read as the reverse complement.
TCTCATTCATTGAACACCAGTTACATGTAATATACTGTACTAGCAATACTATACACATTATGTCATCCTAATAACCACTGTATGAGAAAAACACACTAATCTCCATCTTCCTGATTCTGACATTGAGGCTCAAAGAGGTGAACAAACTTGGCTCAAGTTAATTCTACACTCTTTCCTACTACTCCTCTTTCTGGTTTTTCTACTTCTAGAGCCTAGCACAATGTTCATTACACAGAGAAGTACCTGGTATGCATTTGTTGAGGATTGCACCTGGAGATACATGGCCCATGTTTCCAGCATGCACTATATCTGACTAGGGGTGCTGCCTAGTCCCAAGCCAGATTCCAGTATCTGGAGCAGTCACACAGGAACATCTGCTGGGGACCCTAGAGCAGTGAGTGAATACACTACCCTCAAGTACCCCTAGAGTCATTGCTGACTCTGCTAGTCCAGGTGGTTAACAGCTGAAAAAAGAGAGAGAAGAGGAGAGAAAAGAGCATGCATGTTCTGTCTGCTGTCCTTCTCTCCCATCATCAACTGCCATGCATCCATTGGCACTACACTGCAGCCAAACTGAAATGGAAGTTCCTCCTGGCCAGGTGTGGTGGCTCACACCTGGAATCCCAGCACTTTGGAAGGCCGAGGTGGGAAGATCACTTGAGGTCAGGAGTTTGAAACCAGCCTGGCGAAGATGGTGAAACCCCATCTCTACTAAAAGTACAACAATGAGCCAGGCGTGGTGGTGCATGCTGTAATCTCAGCTACTGTGGAGGGTGAGGCAGGAGAATAGCTCGAGCTTGGGAAGTGGAGGTTGCAGTGAGCTGAGATGGCACCACTGCACTCCAGCCTGGGTGACAGAGTAAGACTGTGTCTCCAAAAAAAAAAAAAAAAAAGTTCCTTCTTAGGCATGCCACACTTTGCCAGTTCAAGGCCCTGGGCCTTGCCCATGTATAAAACATCTCTGAGTTTTTCTTATTCAACATCTATTTTCTACCTGTCCTGCTTTTTCACTGGGGAACTATCCTACCAGGTGGTTAAGGTGCCCCTCATTCAACCGTGGTTTCAAGGGAAAGTTGGTGACCCAGGTCTGGCTACTTGGAGCGCTTTGTCTCTTGAGAGATTGATGTGGGATATTGGCAAAGATCCCAAAATAGGCCAAAGAGAGGCATCATAGCTTAGAGATGAGGAACATGGACTCAAGAATCAGACTCTCATGATTCAAAACCTGGTTCTATTACTTACTGGCTGTGTGACCTTGGGCAAGGTACATAATGCTCTCTGTGCCTCAGTTTCCCCATGCATTAAATGGAGCTAATAATGAGTGAAGATTAAATGAACTTATTCCAGTAAAGCACTTGGAACAGTGCCACCTAAGCAAGGATGTGCGATTATTGCTGTTCCTCAGTACCAGGACTTCTGCATAAACCACTGGGAAAGGGGGCATCTCATTACTTTGGCAATGCTTAATTGTGGTTGTAAGCCTGGAGAGGTCAGTAACAGTGTGCCTGAAAAAGAAAAACAGAAAAACAGAATGTACCAGAGAAACACAGAGATGAAGGACAAAAAGAAACAGGAATAGTGAGTCCCAACATTTGGGAACATAAAAACCTTACTATGCCAAAAGCCATTGGCACTCTGGACTTTTCAAGCCCTCATATCTTTTGTTTTCTACTTAAGCCAGGTGGTTCATTCCTTGTTTTGATATCAAGTGCATTTGTACTCAACCTTTAGTGAGCGTTAGAATCACCTGAGGATTTCTTCAACCAGAATTCTGGGCCCACCTCCAAAATACCTAATTTAGCAGGTGTATTATTACATAGATTCTGTGGCTGCTGCAACAAATCACCACAAACTGGGGCGGCTTCAAACAACCAGAAATCTGAAATCAGTATGCCTGGGCAAAAATCAAGGTGTCAGCAAGGTGGTCCTCCCTCTGGAGCATCTGGGGAACAATCTTTTCTTTGCCTCTTTCAGCTTCTGGCGGAAGCTGGCATTCTGTGGCTTATGGTTGCCTCACTCGGTCTCTAACTCCATCTTCAAACTGCCTCTCCACTGTGCATGTCACATCTCACTGTGCTTCTTTCTTCTAAGGGCACTCATTATGGTGTTTCAGACCTGTCCAGATAATTCAGAATAATCAACCTATGATAAGATGCGGTGTAACATCTGCAAAGACCCTTTTTCCAAACAACATAATATTTATAAGTTCTAGGAGTTAGGATCTGATGATACCTTTGGGGATCATTGTCAGACTACACTAGATATGAGAATTTACATTTCTAATACATTTCTAGGTCATACTAATGCTACTGGTCCAGGGAATACACTTTGAAAACCAGTGAGCTAGTGACTTCCTGCTAATACTTCAAAATTTGGCATAGAAGCTGTAAGTCCTTTCTTTCAACCTCCAGGTGGGTTTGACCACCTCTGATTTTGTGTCTTTTCTCTGCCTTGAACTTTCCCTCTATCTTCTTCAACTGTCACAAAGTATGACATTTTTTGTTTGCAATTTTGACTCATTTAATGCCCTGAAATCTTTGTCTTATTTTTATATCTCTATTACTTAGTTTAAAATATGGTAGGTGTTCAGTAAATTCTCAGTACTTGGAATTGAAAGGCCAAAAGAGCAAGGAGATATTCCTAATTCTATTCAGAACTAAGTCAATGTGAAAACTGTCACCAAGTGAGCCATGCCAGCTTGCACTCTGATATCCCATTATTCTTTCAACATTGTTCAGGAATTAACAGTATTTCACCATTTCATTTTCATTGACTTGAGATCACAGAAAAATGACTGAGGGGCTCCAAAACTGGGCTTTGTGGGTGATTATTATTCCAACTATAATAGCTATTCTCATATTTCTCTTATAAGAAGAATCTGCTCCAGGTGAAATTGTGAAGAAGGCCCGGTATGCAGTAATAAGTGTTGTTTGTCATGCTTCTCCCTCCACAAGCATCTTTTATTCCATCTCTCAAGTTGGTCTCTTGTTTCATGCTCCTTGCTATGTCATGAAACTCCTGAAAGCAGAGGCGGACTGTATTCATCTCTGTATTCCTATGGTACCTGGCACAGTATCTGGTACACAGGAGGGGTCCAGCTAAGATTTTTCAGAATTAAAATATATCTGTATGCAATTCAGCTAGAGATTCGCTCTTCCACCTTTGTAGCTGGCATCATTAGTGTCTCAAATGCTAAAAATCTCATTCCCAGCAGCTTCCTGCTAGGATAGGCTGGAGAATGGGAGCTGTCCAGGGGAGAGTTTTCTCTTGCCCTTCAACCTCTCACACTTGAAAGCCTTCCCCCTCACCTAGATTGCACAAAGCCAAAGCTTAGCCACAGTTCTTGATTAATTGGCAAGGTTCTCTCTCTTGAAAATATTTGCCTAATTCCCTCAATCAGATACATCTTTCTTTTCCAATCCTTTCCAGTCCCCTAGGGCACTCTATGTTTACCACACATGTGACTCTTCATTCATTCTATAACCATGTCCATGTACATAAAGCCACAGACCTAGCATACTGAACTGGAATTTATAGACTCATTTAAGTCTCCCCCAAAGCCCATGACAAAGTGGTTAATATGAATCCTCAATACTGAGCAACTATTGATTTTAAGATGCACCATAGGTTGTATGTAGCCTTTCAGCAAAAACATGAGAAAGTAATGAAAAGATAAAGAGAACAAAAGTCACTATGTTACAATAAGGAGCATGATAACTAACGTTTCTAAAGAGTTCACCACATAGCAAACTCACCGCTTTACATGTAATATATCACTTAATCTTCATCACTCCATATATGCTATGAGATTTTTATTTCCATTATTCTCAAGGAGAAAACACAGCTCCAGAAAAGCTCCTGCAGTAAGCAAGTGATGGAGCTAAGATTTGCACTCAGGCAATTTGCTTGAGTTCCATAGCCTATGCCCTTGGACAATAAACTTTATGTTTAATCAAAATATAGAATACACAGAGAAAAGTGTGAAGCTCAGTGAATTTTCACAGAGTTAAAACACTCATGTAACCACCAGCCATAACAATCAATCAAACATTATCAGCATCACATAAGCCCACTCATAGTTCCCCATGTCACCACCCTCTCCATCGCCCAGAAGTAATCTCTATCCTTTCTTCTAACATCATAAATTAGTTTTCTACTAATTAGTAAAACTAGTTTTTTTGTTTTTATATAAACATATTAATATTATTTTGTGTTTGGTTTCCAAAATTCTGTATTATATTTGTTAGATTCATCCAAGGTGCTATGTATGGTTACTGTGTTATTTCATATTCATTCTTAAAGATATTCTATTGTGTTATTATTCCATAATTTATTTATCTAATTTTTCGCTGATGAGTATTTGTATTTTTTTTTCTAGCTTTCTAGCAGTACAAATGAGTGCTTCTATTCGTATTTTTGTAAGTCCTACTTGTGGTACACATTTCCATATTTCTGTTATACATACCCTTATGGGTGAAGCTGATGGGCTATAGGAGATATAGGAGATATATACCTCCAACTTTAGTAGATACCACTCCACAGGTTTACATAGTGGTCATACTTATTTATATTCTCACTATAAAAATATGAAAGCCACAGTTGTTCCATATCCTTCCTAACATTTGTTATCATTAGTTATTTTAAATGTAGCTGCCTTGGTAAGTCACAGTCTGTACATTTAACTACTAAGTTGTTCTGCCTACTGTAGTGTGAGATCTCATAATTGTCCAAGAATTTATCACAGATTAAAAATCAAAGAATCAACTTGCAATGCACGTTCAAGCTTTCCTTTCCGATCCTACTGTAATGCTTACCTTCCGTTTTCCTTTAACTCTGCTTTTCCGCATAGTCTTTCCTCTAATCTCTCTGTTGTGATTCCAGGGCAGTATTATTGGCTATCTATAATTATGATCTATTATTTATTAAATTTCTAACATATCATCTGACTGGAACTTGTTAATTCTCTAAACGCCCATGATATGCTTGCCTGGGCAATGTCATGTCAGACAAGGTTTATTAGTGCAGCTTGGAAAACTGAATCTACATAGTGCAGATTCTCTCAAATGGTGATGATTGCAATCTTTTATCCCCTATTGCAGATCAGGGATTGAAATGTGGCTTCATCTCTTACTAGTGAAGGCATTACCTCTATGCCTCAGGTTTGTTTATTTATTTTGGAATCTGAAAAATGAGCACCACCTCATGGAACTGATGTAAGAATGTGATAATACTATTGAAGTACTCGGCACTTAGAAAATGATCAATAGATATGAACTATGATTATTATTATTACCTTCTGTGAGGAAGGCACTGTTATTATCCCCATTTTGCAGACAAATAAACGAAAACATAGAGAATTAAACTTGGCCACCGTGATGACACAGTTCACACTTGGTAGAGATGGAATTCTAAAGCAGCCCTATCCAGCTCCAGAGTATGCGTTCCCATCAGCCAGCCTGAGAGCTGTATCATCTGAATCTCCACTGAAATCATGGATGCAATGTCAACAGGACAGAACTCTGAGGAAAGCTAGTCAAGACTTTCTTTTCAGCTGATTTCTAACAAAGTAACTGTGTCTCTTTAAGAATAGTCTTTTAAACCAGATGGTCCTTGCTTTATCTTTAAAATATGTAATGCAGAGAAACCTTAGCACATGCTTTACTAAAACCTCATATACTTTAATTCTATCAAAGATGAAAACAATGGTAAATATCAATGAATCAGTAGGTGAATGTGTATGTGAAGCTATTTTAGTTCCTAGTAATCGCTATTTCATACCCTAAGTGCCATCTTTTTATAAACCTATTCTTTTTAAAACATCCTCTTTTGGGAAATGCTAATAGCCTAAAAAAGCATGATAAGTTCATCCCTCCCAGTGAAAGCTGACAAGGTGAGAGTAAAAACATTGTAAAGTAAGAGAGTTGGGTTCTAGGAGCTTTCTGTCAAGATGCCATAGAAATACTGATAGCATCGTGATTTAGAATGACCCAAGGCAACTATGGAGCTGTTGAAAAACAGTCACTGGTAGTTGGGGGGGCCATGATATAGTTCTAGTTCACGAGCCAATAAGCTGTGTACAAGTCAGTCTTAGAAGTAAAACTACTCTATTCTTGGTAACATCAGAATTTCTAGAATGCTTCCCCTAATCAAATTGAGAGAAATAAGCCCTCCACTAGAAAGCTCCGGAACAGTGCTAAGATCAGATCTAAGACCACAGACTTAATTAAATCAATAAACATTTAATAGATGTCCAATATGTACTAGGGGCTAGGGATTAAAAAGCTAAATAAGTTATTTTCCTTGACCTTGAGAAGTGCACCATAATGGGGCAGAATGATATGTAAGCATCTAATTAGTACGCAGTAGAGTAAGTCTATAATGAAGTTAGCTACAAGCTGCAGGATAATGTAAAGTGAAATGTAGTCTCCATGCTTTTATAAGTTAAGAACAAAAGATTTAGCCTGGACTTTTTTTTTTTTTTTTTTTTTTTTTTTGAGACGGAATCTCACTCTGTTCCCCAGGCTGGAGTGCAGTGGCTCGATCTCAGCTCACTGCAACCTCCGCCTCCCGGGTTCAAGCGATTTTCCAGCCTCATCCTCCCAAGTAGCTGGGATTATAGGCACGCACCATCACATCAGGCTAATTTTTGTATTTTTAGTAGAGACCAGGTTTCACCAAGTTGGCCAGGCTGGTCTAGAACTCCTGACCTCAGGTGATCCACCTGCGTCGGCCTCCCAAAGTGCTGAGATTACAGGTGTGAGCCACCACGCCTGGCCTTTAGCCTGAACATTTAAAATTCATAAATTAGCCCAAAGTACATCCCATGGACTACAACAGAAAGCATCCCATTTTCTAAACTGTTGCCTTTGTGACTCTCCAACATACTGTTAAGTAAAGATAAGATCATTAATGATCCTGTGATGAGCTAGATAATGCATCAGCCTCTCTTATATTTAATATAAATCTAAAAGGAAAGCAATAGTGTTGAAACGTAAGGCATTGAGACACAGTGATGGAGGTCACATCTAAGAGTTCAGGAGCACGGAATATTTGACAGTGTTCTTTACGTCAACTAAACAGCAAGAACACTCCTTAGGAGTTCCTGTGGTACTCCAACAGGGGGACTTCCAAGGTTTTAAGAAGTACTTGTGCAGAGAACTGGAGACGATTCCCTACCTGACGTCTGCAGGGTCTTCCGTGACGAGCACATCGGTCTTGCAGCTGGCCAGGGGGTTGATGGACAGCTCCACCGGCGGAACCACAAAGCTTTTGCTGACAGGAAGCCAGAGGCCTTGGCCCAAGCTGAAAGTAGACCTGCAATGTAAGAGTTTCCATTGGGGAACTCCCTGGGAAGCAGAGAGCAAACAGACAAAAGGGGCCCCTGTTCCCATCCCTTCTAGGGCAATTTCCTAATTCTCCACCCATGTCCCCTGCATTATTTAAGGAATGATGTCGGCCAACTTTCTCCAGAACTGGATGATCATTTCTCAAATCTGTTAAACATTTAGCTCATGAATTGCTTTGTGTTACTAAGTTCCTTTTCCTGATTTACTAGTGGACTCCGTGAGGATAGGGACCATTGCCGCTCTGATTTTCCAGCAGTCCTGACATACAGCAGGAGTTCCACAAGCGACTGCTATGTCAGCAGGGACAGTCTGGCACAAAGGTTAAGAGCACGGACTTTGAATCAGTTTGAACTAAAATCTGATTTCCAGTTCTGCCACTTAATTTGCTGTATGTCTTTATCTACATGTGTATTGAAGTTTTACACAAGATTTTGTGGAGGTGGTGGGAAGAGGTTCTATGGTTACAGAGTATTTTTAAACCACTGGACTTAATAATCAGTAATGTCTCCTCCAGTTCAAGTATCTGAGTCTATAAGTCTAGCTGCCAGACAAATGGGAATTAGATTCCCATAGCAACCTGGGCCATGATGGTACATTAGTGCCAGGGAGGGTTGTTTTGTACTCAGTGCAGCTCAGAAGAGCACAGGCTCAATAGTCTAAGGATGCATGACCACATCTTCCTATCAGTCCTTTCTCCATTTCCCAGAATTATGCCCAAACAAGAAAGCCAACTCACCTGAGAATCTTTTCAGGGGCTTGCTCCCCTGTCACCAGATCATAGCCCCTCTCAAGTGTCGTGTAGGGCCAAGGTCTACGGGAAGAAGGAGAGGGGAGAGGAGATGACATTAGTCAGAGGCAGGTAGGATTCGCGCGTGGCCACTGCTCTAGAGCAGCTTTACAAACAACCACATTCTGCAGAAGTAATTATTGGGCAAGACTATTTATATTATAAAAGAATGTCTCCAATTTACAGAAGGATTCAGCACTTTCATAAAGTGTACATGTCCATTCAGGAGTCTGTTTGAAAATGTTATTCTTTTTCTTTGTCAGTCCACTTAAGAAAGTGTTCACTGACTACTTTGTTTGCGTGGGTGACTTAAATGTCAGCCTTTGTTCTCTAGAATATTCATCAATCATGTACCTTTAATACTAAAATGTGATTCCATGGGTTTTGCAGGAACACTACTTCCCATTGGGTTTTGCAGGAACATTACTGCTGCAGAGAAACAGTCTTCTTTGTGGAGATGCCTGGGGCCTCTGGTAACACAACAGAGGAGGTAAAACTTGGTCCTGCACTGTCCTGGACCTAAAGCCCTTTGTCACTCACCCTTCACTCTGTCCCCAGTCACTGCGCACACACAGGTGTCTGTGAACAGGGTCAGGGGCATAGCCTTCATAGCAGCTGCACTCTCCTGTAAGTGAAAAGAAAAACAATTATTGTGAAGTAGAGTCTCCCCAAATAGGCTTTTCTCCGGTTTGCCTGTTTTCCTAAGACTTATATGAAGTGAGCTGCTTAGTTTTAGAAAAGGCACATGGAAAGAGGGCAATCTGGTCCATTGACCACTGTGGTTAACAGAGTTTACTCCTTTGTTCATTCACTCATTTATTCCTTCAACAAGTCCTGGTCACACTTGGACAGGCGCTCAGCTCAGCAGTGGAGATACAGAGGTCAAAGTTGTAATCCAGCCGCTGAAGGAGCTCACAACTTAAGACAGGGAAACAGGAAGTGATCAGGTGGCTACAAATGGAGGTCGTCCTTTCAAATATTAAAATTACGATAAAGTGCATTTACTCTAGAGGCATAATCAGAAAACTGAGTTATCTCCATCTGAATGAAGAGGTCTTCACTTTCCATAAATCCCAAACTAAATGCCACCATCTCCAAGAAACCTTTGATTTCCCCCTTCAGAAAAATCCTGTCTGTAGTCTCCTGGTTTTATTTTGGGTTGTTTTTCATTTTAAAATTGTTTTTCCCCTCCTCCCCTTCCCTCTGCTGCCATCTCTTCTCTTGTCCTCTTTTCTCCTCTCCCTCTCTCTTGCCATTCTTTTTCATTTCCTTCCCTTCCATCCATTCGTTCATGAATCCATCCATCCATCCATTATTTTTTTTCAGGCCATGGCTTATGCTTGGTTGCATGAATGCTTGCTAGCATTACACACTACCTTAAGTACATTCTCTCATTGGCCAAGTTCATTTCAAGTGGCCAGCATATGTCCCATTTCCTAGCATATCTTCGGAGTCCAGAATCCTAGAAGTGATTTCAGAATCTCTCTGTCCTACTCCCAGCTGTTGTCATTTATTCTCTACTGTATACTTAAGGTATAGAATTTCTTTTTCTCTTTTTTTGAGACTGAGAGTCTCACTCCATCGCCCAGACTGGAGTGCAGTGGCATGATCTTAGCTCACTGAAACCTCCTCCTCCCAGGTTCAAGTGATTCTCCTGTCTCAGCTTCCCAAGTAACTGGGATTACAGGCATGAATCACCGTGCCCAGCTAATTTTTGTATTTTAGGTAGAGATGGGGTTTCATCATGTTAGCCAGGCTAGTCTCGAACTCCTGAACTCAAGTGATCTGCCCACCTCAGCCTCCCAAAGTGCTGGGATTATAGGTGTGAGCCACCGTGCCTAGCCTAGAAACATTTTTTGATTTAATGAGTTACTGCTTTTTTCTCTAAGGTGTATTTGTGGGATGCTTAAAGATGGTTTACCAAAAATAGATTCTATTTAAAACTGTGTTTGAGTAATACTACCCCATTCCTTAAAGCCAGTGTAGTGTGATTCTCCATCAGGGTGATACATACACGATTTTCACCAACTTATTTTCCTTTGGAAGCCTTGTTGGTGGAATGACTCACAGGATTATAATTCTATGGAAAACCTCTTGGGAAATGCTGGTAGGAATCGCCCTGGCTTTGCCTACTGCCTGGAATAGGGTTGGTGCTTAACAATATGAGTTGAATGAATAATCAACTATCTGTTATGGCTCTGGTAAACTTCCAGGCTAATGAGGTTGCCTTGTCTTCTTTCTCATCTTCTTGTAATCATATTTTCTCTCTCTCTCTGTATGTCTCTCTCTCACAGACACACACACACACACACACACACACAGATAAACCTGTCACCCTTGGATCCTACAGTGATCCTGATAGATAGGACCCAAAAGTTTTCAAATCATGTCCATGGAAATGTATTACTTCACAGAGATTTTGGGACTATGCAAATTTTATGTTTTACTTTTTCTTAAAGGTTTTATTTTTAAATTTTTAAAAATACAAAAACAAGAATAAACACTCAGATATCACATGCCAGAATTTAGGATACTGAAGAAAGTATCAGTTGCCAGATAAACTTATTTTATCCAGGCTTCAGGGGAAAAAAAAATAATCTCCTGTCATCTTTGTTTCATCTAAAAGGACACTGAGGATGAGTCAAGGTGCCAACAAGCTCATGCTATTTGCAACTACATATTTTGTGAATCAGGATTTTCTCAACTTTATACAACTAAAACACAACATTGTAGTAAATAGAATACTAGGGTAACACGGGTTCTACAACTATCACCCTTAACTCTGGATTTTGAAATGTATGTATTCATCAAGTAAAATTACTGTTCTCTCTGAAGAACTGTAAATGTTATATATTTGACCTTCTATGAAGCATTCTGAGTGTTTAAAAACACTGTAACTTGTTTTATAGATGACACTGCTGCTTAATCTTTGTATTCCCAGCACCTATTGACAAATAGCCTGCACTTCATGAATGCTGCCTGAACAAAAAATGGTAGTAAGACAGAGTATGGAGTGAAGAATGGGTCAGAGATAGTATTCAAAATATGCAGAATGAGGTTGTTGAAAGACACAAGGAGAGTCAGAAGACAGGTCCTTTTCCTCTTATCTGCTTACCTGGAAAATAAGGAAGGTTTGCTCACAGGTAAAAATGGTTTCTGTACTCCTCCCCTGCAACGTCACGCCTAGGGTCTTCCACCAAGTGGAAGTGCTGTAAGTATTGCTGCCTAATGAACTGATTGTTGCCAGAGGCAAGGGGAATGGAAAGAAAAGGCTAAGAGCCTTCAATGTGGACGAAAATAATTTACCAAAGGGGGGAGGGGCAGGAGTCACTAATGATGTGTTAAAATGCAACAGTCCCTTCATGAAATATTCACCACTTTAAACACGTCTAATATTAAAGATTAAAAGTCCTGGGATTTGTCCTCGAGACTCCCTGGACTGATTTATGATCTGCCACAAGCCACAGGCCTCATGATTCATAATGGCAGAGGTAAAATGGTTACCTCTGGCAAAGGAGTAGGAAGTCAGGCTGGGGTGGGCGAGGAGGGGCCAGCAAGGAGGATCCCTCTTCTTTATGGAAAGGGCAAAGGCTGAGGTCCCTGTCTCTCCTGCAGTGACCTGCAGGAGATAGCACAGTTCACTTCTTTCCTCTTTCTCTCGGTTTTGGAAATACTGGTGAGATTGAGAAATTTATTCAGAAAAAGGGTGCTGCTATGTTTTTCTTTCCTCCTTGTGTGCTTACTAGGCAAGTTTTCCCTGACTCACAATGGATCATTAGTTACTGATGCTCATTATACAACAAATACATATTTTGCAATTAAGAGGCATTCACCCTGGAGACCCCCATGAGGCTGCCTGGAGAACAGAAAGTAGGCAGACGGAAAAGCCCCTGAGTGCTAGCAGCTGGTGGACACGGTCCCATCCTCTTGCTCTCTCCCTAGTTGTGTGGCCTTAGTCACCTTTTTGGTTTCAGCTTTCTCATTTACAGAATAGGGATGATAGCAATGTCCATTTCCTAGAGCTGATGTAAGAACAAATTGAAATAGTAAAGAATAAAGCTAGTGGCTCAGGTGACAACTAGTCGATGGTGAAGAAGTGAGTTTCTGGGTACTATGCACACTACATGGGTGCAACATATGAATGTAACAAACCCGTAAATGTACCCCCTATATAAATAAAAGTTGAATTTAAAAAAAGTGTTTCCTTCCCTTTAATTCCAAGCTGGCCACTGGGTTCTGATATATATTTACATTTAGACAAAACTATCACCCCTAACTCCTTACATATTAGACATGTAGAGACACAAATTACCTCCTTTTGGGGCCTCAGTTTCTCCTTCTGTAAAACGGAAGGTTGGAGTAGATCACACATCAGTTCTGAGCACCAAGAGTCAGCTGTTTGCATTGCCTTTCCAAATCCCTAACCTCTGCTTTCTGGATACTGTTTGTTTTAGTTTCAGCTGCAACAATTCTTAGCAGCAGCCTGGGTCTCTAGCAAGATCTCCATCAATGCAATAGGTATTGGCTGTATTGACTCCTGTTTCCTATTTTGCTGGCTCAGCTAAATCTCCACTATTTGCAACCAGGCATTTCCTTCTTGTCAGATGCAAAGCCTCTGACAGCCAGAGCTGAGGGTAATTAACCTCTTCCCTGGGTGAGTCCTTTCTTCAACTCTGCTTCTGCACACCCAGAGCAGCAAGGCCATCAAAGAACAGTTCTCCAGGGATACATGTAACCGGGCTGACTGTGAACTCCCACACTCCCTATCCCTATAACTTTAGTACCTTCCTTGCTCACTACTGCATCTCAGCACCTCCTGCATTGCCTGGTGCAGAGTAGGGATTCAGTAAATAAATGCTAAATAGATAAAGGGATATATTTCACAATAGTAATGCCTATGCCAATGGAACAGGGCAATAATTTTTACTTGCCTGTTCCCCCACTAAGCTGGGAATTTCTTGATGGCAAAAACATTTTCTTAATCATCCTGTATTCTAATAATTAGTATAGTGCATGATAAAGGGTTGGCAAGTCATTTACTGAATGAATGAATGAATGAATGAATGAATGAATTAGCGAATTCATACATATATCATGATTATCATGAATTCAGGCTGAGTTCATTTAGAATAATGATGACTCTGCTGAGGACTGGAAGAAACTTTCTACATCCAAGATAGGTATTTGCCAAGGAAACAAAGAGTGCAAACACAAGTGCTGATGAAAGGTCCAAAATAGAATTTTATTTCACATCAGAGTAGAAAAGACCCTTCAAGACCAGCTAGTTCAAACTTTCCCAGTTTCATTATTCAGAAGAAGAAACTCAAGCTAAGAGAGTAAAGGAGTTTGTCCAAATCACTGGCCTAGCCTCTGGGCCAGCCGGGATGAAAACCCAGGGCTCTTGGCCGCCACTTCAGTGTCCTTTTGCTTCATTGGTGGTATCAATAGTTCAATGCATTCTGAAGCCTTTTGTAGCAATTATGTTGTACAAAAGGTTTTTTTGATATTACCAAGTTTTCTAAAAATGAGAGCATTTACAAACGGGTATTATTTAAACAGTAAAATGAATTTGAAATGCCCGTAAGTGCATTAAAGACATACATTTATGTGTTGTTAATAATGGAGACCTAAAAAAAGAATTCACTCTCTTCGTTATATTGGTTCTCATAAGGGAATTCAGTTAGATGGTTTTCTATCTGGCTAGTTACCAGAACTGTGTTATCAGCAGTAGATGAGTTGCGTTGATTTTAAAAGATTTACTCTTCATGTCTCCTGGCTGCCATTGGTTGAGGTCTCTTTCTATGTTGTATGCATTCTCAGTCCAGAAACTCTTGGGTAAAAACAACAGAACGCCTTGATCATGAACCATCTGTGTTCATCTCCTGTGAGGCTCTTCCAAACAGGACAGTGCCTTCTTGTTAATCACATAAGGCCAGTAGGCTGGTGAAATGGTTCAGAGTGTGGGTGGGCCATGAAATCATCATGTACTGCATTCAAATCCTGGATCTGCCTGCCACTTCAAGTTTGTAAGAACCTGATACATTGCATCTTCTCTCCCTGAACCTGTCTCCTTGATCTGTACTGGAGCTGGTATCATATACCTGTGGAAAGGATCAAGTGCTGTATTTGAAAAATCCTCAGCACGGTCTTTGGCACATTTCTTCTTGCTAAGAACACAACGGCTGTTTGAGTCCATACAATTATTGTTCTTGGGTAGGAGGGGCCCATCCACTATGCTGTTTTAGTGGAAAGGAAAGGTGCTTAGAATGAAGGATGGTCAAAAATCCAAGGTGTGCCCTTCGCAAAACCCAAAAGACCACAGTTTCTTTATCTGTAATTTGGGGTGTTTTTTTTTTAAATTATTATTATTATTGTTTTAGAGACAGGGTGTTGCTCTCTTGCCCAAATTGGAGTTCAGTGGTGCAATCATGGCTCACTGCAGCCTTGAGCTTTTGGGCTCAGGAGATCCTCCTGCCTCAGCCTCTCAAGTAGATAGGACTATAGGCACGTGCCATCATTCCCAGCTAATTTTTAAATATTTTGTGAAATGAGATCTAACTATGTTGCAGAAGTTGAGGGCAGTTTGAATGAGATAATCCCCAAAGGTGTTCCTGGGTTTCCAGAGCTACGAAGACATGTTACCTGTGTCCATGGCAGGCCCTGCTGAAGGAGGTATGGGTACGGACAAGGCATAAGCTAGAGGCTGCTGCCTCCTCCATCCCAGCAGCACAGAGGAGCTCATGGCTTGCCCATGAGAGTGCAAAGCCTCCTTCATAAGCCATCCTGGCTGTCTGACTCCCCTCCCCAAACCCTGTCATTCTGTTATGATTCCATTTTCACTTGCTTCTAACTCAGTCATCACTTATCACCACCGGCCAGGGACGCTGCCTGCTGTTCACTTTCTTATTTACTCTTCTTGTCACTGTGGTTTGAAAAGGCATCTCTCTGGGCCCTCAGAGCAATAAACATGGCACCCTTCCCCATTCTGACTCCAAGTGGGCCACCTTGGGCCTCTTCACCTCTGTATCTCTGTAACTCAACTCAAGGCCAGGCACGTAGTGGGCAAAGCATGGGTTGGGCATAACATTATGAGGGTCTGCTTTGTGCTAAAAATGGTATGTGACATTTGACATGTGTCATTGCATGTCACAGCCATGACTAGTACAAGGAGGAAGGTACTGATGCCCTCCTTGTAAAATGAGGAAACTGAAGCTGAGACTCGACTAGTCACCTGCCCTAGGTCATAGGGCCAGGTCTCCAAAGCTCATGCTCGCTTATACCACCATAAACATCACAACAATAAATATAACCACAAGGACAATAACAAGGACAGCTGCCTTTGACAGTGATCACGTGTGAGAGACTGAGGGTCATTTCTCTGCAGTACTTAATTATGCATTTGCTTCTTTGCCATAGTTAATTGTGGGAAGAGTACATTTTCTTTCCTGCCCTTTGTCTTCAGGCTTGGCATATGACTTGCTTTGGTCAATGGGATGATGACATCCAGGACTTAAATAATCAAGGTTTCAAATGTATTTATGTGGATAGGCTTTGTGTTTTGCACTCCTGCCTCTTGCCATGAGAAAGAACACCTCCAGGCTGTGGCTGGTCCGTGAAGGAACAGATCTGGATTCATCCTCAGCTTAGAGCCAAGGGCAGCTGAGTGCTGGCTAGATCAGTCCATCCAGATGTGTGACAAAGGAGAAAAAGATGCTTACTTATAGTTGTTGACAATAAAATGTGATTGATATGCAGCATTATTTTGGCAAAAGTTTCTGATGTACTTTAAACCTAGATGTCCACATCTCTATGAGTAATGGTACCGCTTTATTTCTTGATTAAAAACTTCAGAAAAACTTCTAACTGGGCCCTATTTTGTACCCTCAGCATCTGAACGATATCTGAATCCCACTGACTCTACCTCTTTGGTGTTATCCAGACCCATTTATTCCCATCTCTCTTCTCTGTCACTGGCCTAGTTCAGGCCCTCAGCATTGTCCATGTGCTATGAACCTATTTTCCGTGTCCCTACATCCAATCTGACTGTTGGCCAGTTATCTTTTCAAAGAACAGTTATCTGTACCCATGGCCTTCCCAAAAAACTCTCAGTGGTTTTCAGTTGCCTTCAGGGTAGAGGTCATATATACCAGTCTAGCATTCAAAGTCTTTCATCATTGGCCCCAGCCAATTTTTCCAACCTTATCAATAACTCTACCTCCCTGTGGCTTTTATGCTCCAATTTTTTCTGAGTCTATTGGTAAGAGCAGGGTCTCTTGAGACCAACCTTCAGACCCTTTGAAGCTTCTTTCAGCAGGTCTGCCTTGGTTCTACCCATGGGTACCACTCAGAGATCCCACTCAAGCAAAGACTGAGCCCTAGAGAGAGACAAAGTCAATGAAGGACAGACGAAAGTAAGAGGGAGAGGAGAAAAGGGAAAATTAAGTGGCAAACAATTATTTAGTAAAAGAATGAGATAATTTGGGCAGTGTTGAGTATAAGTAATGTCATCAGGGGATACATTTTACAGCCCTGAATCCTCTGCAAATCATTCTACCTTTCTGGACCTCAGCCTTCCCATCTGTAAAATGAGTAGGTAGTATTTGGATATCCCACTTTTCCAAATCTTGTTCAAATTCTAGCCCTTGATTCTTCTTCTAATATATTCTGGTCTTGTTTCTTGAAATCAGCATCTCTCTTGTGATTCAGGAAGCAGGATAAGTTTGGGGGCTTGGGGAAATGGAGGCTTGGTAGGCAAAGAACATGATTCGAGTGAAATAACAAGAGGATATAATTAGAAGCTTTATGAAATGAGGCAGATTCTTTATAAGTCTACTCAGCCAAATGTGTTGTGTGACCTGAGGCAGTTCCCTCCCTCCCTGGGGCTCAGTTTCTCTATCTGTATAGTGAGGAGGCTGGTCTTGACATCTGAGCAACCTCACATGGGTGTCTCTGATGTCCCTTTCTTCCTTATACTGCTGGTGTGAGACCTTCAAACCTTGCTCTTTCCAAAGCACTAACACAAATGTGGACTCTGCATTGTAGCTGCTGGCCCCTCATTGTCATTCATCAGCATGCCTCTGAGAGCACAAAGAAAAAATAATCAGAGGCTGAAAGGTTCTGGTGGCACAGGCTGATGATCAGGTCTGATAGAGATTAGAGTCCTTAATCAAGGCTACATGGGGGCTAATTGGTGTTGGCTCAGCTTGTGTCGGCAGCCCATACGGGGTGGTCAGGCTGCTGAGAGGCTGCCAGCCAGGCCCCATGAGGGCCCCCACTCCAGGTTCTCAGCCAGGGCAACCTTTTCCACTGGCCCCATTCCCTTTCTTTCTAGCCTCTTCCACCTCTGAGTGCACCACACACACGATTATATAGTATTAGTGTCTAGGAGAAAAACATGTGGCAGAGAGCTTCCTGCAAAATCACGGCTGATTAAGGATGGAGTGGGGTGAAGAAATCTCACTAATAGCCTGGAATGGACACAGAGCAGATATTTCCAACAATCCAGAAGGATCTGGCTTCAGTTTATGAACACAGGATGCTTAACATGCATGCACAGAGCTGAGCCTGCTGGTGAGAGGCTGGCTTCTCCCCACCCTCACTGTACCCCAGAGCCCTGCAACCTCTAAGCTTCTCAGATGCACTGGGAAGGCATGGAGAGCAAAGGGACACAGCCTGGTAAGGGAAAGGCGTCGGCCTGGCAACCAAGGCCACTGGAAGCTGGATCCTCTGTGGCCTGCATCAATCACTGCAGCTCTGGGCTTCATCAGAAAATGGGCATCTTAAACCCAATTTTAAAAATTGTCACAAGGATTGCAGACAATGTATTAAAAACAGTTACTGCACTGCCAGACGTGTAGGCAGCACTTGCTATGTTGTAGTGTCGTTATCGTGATTGCTGCCAGCACTGCTGTCCTTGCTGTGCTGTTGTCCAGGCTGCTTTCCCCCCCAGCCCCCTGCAGTCACGTTTCCTCCTTGATTTGGTGCCCTTGCCCCTCTGGGCTGCAGCTGCCCTTCCAGGCTTTCTGCTGTGTTAGTTCCTCCTTTTCTCCTCCCGACCCGATTCATCTCTGTTCCAGATCTTACTGCTGCGGACCAGCTACCCTTCTCTGGATAATTCCTCTATACCTGGCACAGGGGAGATGGAGGCAGAGAGATGAATCCATCCTATTTTCCTACCTTCAAACAGCTGGCATTGGCGTAGGAAGACTTGGAGGAAAGTACATCACTGCACAAGGTGTGATTCAGGCTAAAAGAGGAGTGTGCGCAAAAAGGTATAGGAGCCCAAGAGAGGATTGTTGAGCTCTGCCCAGGATGGGGGCTTATCAATGAAAAGGGAGGGTAAGAGTAATAATAAGAGGAAACCCACAGGGATAACTACCTGCCAGGCAGTGTGGGAAGTTCTTTGTTTAGATTAACTCACATGATCCTTCCAACAAACCTACGAGGTAGGCTCTATTACTAACCCCATCTTGCAGACGAGGGGATAGAGGCCCAGAGGGGTAGTACCCTGCTTGCTGAAGGTCACAAAGTCAAGTGTGCCCAGAGCCAGAACTGGAATCCATCCAGCAACTGTGCCGCTCCAGAGATGGTGCTGCTGTCCCCAGACTGCATTGACTCCCTTTCCAGGGGAATTAAGAGTTTTACAGAGAAAACAACAGGGACGAAGGCAGGCCACAGTGTGCATGGAAAATGGTGGGCCCTTTTGCTTTGCTGGATCAGTGGGGTACATTGCAGGCACAGACAGAAGGCTTAATGTGCACTGAGGAATCCTGCCCTGGTTCTGCAGGTATGAAGAAGCAGTCCCTGGTAACTGCCACATCCCCTCTGCAAAAATACAGTTGTGCCCCCTTATGTACAAGATGAGTTCCAACCCACCCAGTGGACGCCTGAAACTGTGGATAGTACTGAACCCTATTGATATGGTTTGGCTCTGTGTCCCCAACTGAATCTCATGTTGAGTTGTAATCCCCAGTGCTGGGGGAATGACCTGGAGGGAGGTGACTGGATTATGGAGACGGACTTCCCCCTTGCTGTTCTCATGATAGCGAGTAAGTTCTTACGAGATCTGGTTGGTTAAAAGCATGTAGCCTTAGTCAAGGCTACATGGGGACTGACTGGTGTTGGCTCAGCTCATGTGTGCAACCCAGGTGGGGTGGCCAGGCTGCTGAGAGGCTGCCAGCCAGGTCCCATGAGGGTCTCTGCTCTAGGTTCTCAACCAGGGCAACTCTTTCCACTGGGCCCCCTCACACTCTCTCTCCCTCCTGATCTGCCATGTGAAGATTGTGCCTAATTCCCCTTCACCTTCTGCCATAATTGTAAGTTTTCTGAGGCCTACCAGCCATGCTTCCTGTACAGCCTGTGGAACTGTGAGTCAATTAAAGCTCTTTTCTTCATAAATTGCCCAGTCTCAGGTAGTTCTTTATAGCAGTGTGAGAACAGATTAATGAACCCATATTTACTATGTTTTTGTCCTATATGTACATATCTATAACATTTAATTTATAAATTAGGCACAAGAGATTAAGAACAATAAATAAAAATAAAATAGAACAAGTATAACAATCCGCTGATATCACTAGTCTTGCAATTGGGGCCATAATTAAGTAAAATAAGGATTATCCAAACATACGCACTGTGACACCTTGACAGATCTGATAACTGAGATGGCTACTAAGTGACTGACTGGCAATTAGCATATACAGCGTGGATACTATGGACAAGGGAATGATTCATATCCTGGTGGGATGGAGCAAAACGGTGTGAGATTTCATCACACTACTCAGAATGCAGCCCAATATAAAAGTTATAAATTGTTTATTTCTGGTATTTTCCATTTAATATTTTCAGACCGCAGTTGACTGTGGGTAACAGATACTGTAGAAAGTGAAATGGTGGATGAGGGGGAACTTCTCTAGTCATTCCCAGATGCGGAATTCAGCTGTTAGGGTGGCAAGAGACAAGTTTAAAAGCAGAGAAGACAGGCACTGGAGTCAGAATGGAAGTAGAGCTATGCATTTGCCAATCAATAGCTCAGTGACTTTGTAAAACTTCCTGCCTCCACTCAAGACTTAGCTTCCTTATTTCTAAGTTAATCATGCCAGCCCTTCTCATTGAGCAACACAAAAAATGGGCTCCATAAGTATCACCTGCTATTGCTGTGACTATTATTAGGGAGCTGGTGGCTTTAATGTTCTTTCCTGACCATGGCTCTTATTCCAGACCTCTTAGTTATCACTTAGAAAAAGGCAGATACTAAGAGATGCTCATGAAGTTTGTTAATCATGATCACTTTTGATCCACCATTTTGCCTTTAAGCCACCTAACCACCCTGTGAAGCAGGTGCTTATATCCTGATTTTACACAGGAGGAAACTGAAGCCCAACAGTGTTCAATGACTTGACCTCAGTTCATCTAGCAAGAAAGCAACAGGGTCAAGATTAGAACCCTGACCTGCTTGACTCTGAAGTCACAGCCCCCCACCGCAACTATACCATGTAAGATGAATGAATTCAGCACAACCCGGTGTCTCATCAAAATTCCCTTTGTGACCCTACTTGGCCATCTACCATACTTCTATAGGAGCTTAAAGGAATGCAGATGAAATCATGCTACGTGGTTGCCCACTTCATGGGATCCTAGAACTCTTTTTTCCTGCAAGTTGCTGGGTGGTCTTACTCAAGCCATCTCATCTCTCTGAGTTTCATCATTTTGACCTAAAAGATGGGGAACACAGCTCTGTTCTCCCTTATTTATGAGAATGCCATGAGGATAAAATATATGCTTAAACCGTTCAGAACACATGATGATTAATAATTCAATTCCCCGCCTGAACAAAACCTGAAACAGCAAAGTGAAATACACAAAATAAATTAAGCCAAGGGTAATTATTCATTTTGCAAAAGGGTTCTTCACTCCACAGAAGAGATTCATTGATATTTTTTTTTTCCAAGCAGCAGCTATCTTTGGGAATTTAAAATTAAATTCCATTAATACAATTAGAGCAAAAATACTAATGATTTTCCGGAGTGCACTTTGAGTGCAATGGGCCATACCTGTGTGTCCTGCCCATGGCATCAAACAAGGCAGTCAGTCTAGAGAGCCAGAAGGGGTCAGAGAGAACTGGGACCTTTGCTTTTCTCTAGTTAGGAATTTGAGAAAAAAAAAGAGAAGGTGGATTGCGTGCTCTTTCTGAGGGGTTCCTTTCTCAGAGTGACCTCAGCCTCAATTGCAGGCAGATGGTCAGGGTCACAGCTAGCTTCCCCAGCAAACAAGAGGATTGCCATTTCCAGTCCCTTCCATCTAGAATATTATACCGTTTTACATAATGTGTACATTCAGCTGAACCCAGCTAATTTTCACTTTGCTAATCTAATTTCTGATTATATTCATGGTTTTTTTTTTTTTTTTTTTTTTTTTTTTTTTTTTTTAAACCAAGTTTTGCTTTTGTCGCCCAGGTTGGAATGCAATTGTGTAATCTTGGCTCACTGTAACCTCCACCTCCTGGGTTCAAGCAATTCTCCTGCCTCAGCCTCCCAAGTAGCTGGGATTATAGGCACCCACCACCAGGCTCAGCTAATTTTTGTAACTTTAGTAGAGACAGGGTTTTGCCATGTTGGCTAGGTTAGTCTCAAACTCCTGACCTCAGGTGATCTACCTGCCTCGGCCTCCCAAAGTGCTGGGATTACAGGCATGAGACACTGTGCCTGGCCCCCTGCCCTGCTTCTGCTTTATGTTTTCTCTCTTTCTCTTCATCTCTGTCTCTCTTTCTGTTTCTCAAGTTTGCGTTTTTGTCACAGCCTCGGTTTCTCTCTTTGGTCTCTGCTTCTGTTTTTTCTTTCTCACTCTCTGTGTCTATGTTCTTTACTATTTGACTTTCTCTGTCTTCTTTTCTTTTAGAATTCTCTGCAGCAAAAATAACTTGAGTTTAGAGTCAGAGAGGTCCAAGTAAAATCTCCAAATCCACTTTAATGTCCTTATCCACAAATATAAAAGAGAAAAAGTATGGTCTGTCTACTTGAAGGTTCAATATGAAGATGAAATAAGACATAGCATGTAAAGGTGTCACCAAAAAAGAGTACAGTCATTTCCTGTTAAATCAATTTCCCCTTTCCTTCCTTTCTTCTTAAAAGTTCTTTTGTTTGTTTGTTTCTCTGTTTGCTTTTAAGACAAAGTCTCGCTCTGTCACCCAGGCTGGAGAGCAGTGGCACGATCTCAGCTCCCTGCAACCTCCACCTTTTGGGTTCAAGCGATTCTCCTGCCTCCGCCTCCTGAGTAGCTGGGACTGCAGGCACATACAACCATGCCTGGCTATTTTTCTATTTTTTAGTAGAGATGAGGTTTCACCATGCTGGCCAAGCTGGTCTCAAACTCCTGGCCTCAAGTGATTGATTTGCCTCCCTCAGCCTCCCAAAGATTGAGATAACATGCATAAGCCACTGCACCCAGCCTTTCTTAGAGTTTTTTAACTTCCCTTCTTTCTCTTCCCTTGTCTTCCCTTCCACTCACTCCACTGTCTTTGCCCCACTCTCAAACAAGCGCACACACTAAAGCCCCCACTTTTCCGGCAATGATTTAATAGAAGAACAGTGCAGGTTCCCATTACCAAGGCTCTCATTCTTTTACAAAACATTTTTACAGTACATTTCCTGGGATATAATGGGGAATCATTATGAATAATTAAAATTAAGCAAAGTGTGTCTAAGCAGCCTGTATCAGGCTTCACTGCAGAGTCAGACTTCATTGTTAGGTTCATTTTCAGCCATTGGAGAGTGTGATGGGTTGTTCACACCACACTGGGTAAGGTCACCTGACCTTACCTGAGTTGTGTGGGACATTTTGAATTCTGGATGCCCTGTCCAAAGGAAGAGTGCTGGTGTTAGCAACATAAATCCATACCCCAACTGCCCATCACATACTCCCATTTTCTGCTAGAAACATAAACCATCTAGTGAAATTTTAATTAAGAGACCATTCAACATTGTAGCCAAAAGGCAGGGACATAAGAGACCATTCAGTACTGTAGCCAAAAGGTGGGGACACACACACACACACACACACACATACACACAAACACATACTCCTCCTTCTATTCAGAGGCCTTTAGTCATCCACACTGAATCAAATGCTGCCTTCGGTCAAGCGAAAGGAGAAAGGACAGTGCGCTGCAATGGGCAAGCTCCCTACAGGCAGTATCAAATAACCAGAAAAGGCAAGTGCTACTGCTAAGTGCTGTGTTTTAAATGGTTTCCTAGAGGTCCTTTCTGCACAGAAATCTGTCATCATGCCTTCCATTTCATCACGATTAAGTCTTTTGTGTGTTAAGTATTGCCAGCTTTGGGGGGTTCTTTTTGTCCCTGATTCAATAATTTCCATATGTTGAACGCATGTATTTTCCATATAATGTAGCAGGTACTTTGTACTCATAATAATTGTCACAATAACTTAACAAAGGTGAACACTTCTCCATCTTATTTAAAAAAGCAGGAAATTGAGGCTTGGAGAAATTAAGTGATTTGCTCAAAATTATGCTAATAGTCAGGGGCAGAGCCCCTGCTCAGCCTCTACCAGTGGTTTCCCCATTGCATTCAGGGCAAGATTTCAGCCCTGGTCTGTCTGATTTCAGTCCTAGGCTCTTTCCATGTTGCCCTGACTGCCTCTCTATAAAACAAAACAGAGCCCAGCATTCATGCAGCTTGATCATGAGCTCTTGGAAAGGGCCAATGGTGTCTCTTTTGCTTCTCTCCCCAGTGACTGACTCAATCTTCAGGCTCAGTTGATGTCTATGAAACAAAGACATTAATGAAACTTAAGAGGAACTCACATACCCCAGATCCTCTGCACTGAAACACTTATTTCTATGAATGAGTGTACCTGAGCACATCCCTGCAAGACAAGACCAGAAAAGTAATGGCAGAAACCAGTACCATCTTCACATGTGGCAAGAGGCCATGCAAAAGGTAATGGCTCAAGTTTGGAGTTGGGAGGATGGGGGTTTACATCCCAAGGATAAAATATTTTGACTGCTTAATATGTTCTCAAGAGGAATGAAATTAAGCACCATTATGGTAGTGTGGCAACCTCCTCTCTGCCACTAAGTTACTGAATTACTAAATGAACCCTCCCAAAACCTCAAGCTATCAGGTGTAGAAGGAAGCCTTGGGCCAGACAATCTGTAGGGCTCCTCCCACCCTGGAGACTTTTGTTCTATGCCCCCACAGTGCCCAGCCCTACTTGTCATCTCAGCGGAGTCTTTAAAGG
The DNA here is from genome assembly GCF_024542745.1 of Macaca thibetana thibetana. Lineage (NCBI taxonomy): Eukaryota > Metazoa > Chordata > Mammalia > Primates > Cercopithecidae > Macaca > Macaca thibetana. Next base: position 22,824,922 of record NC_065592.1, on the reverse strand, counting down.
CTTCTCAGGAGAAGGGGTAGAGAGGCAAGTGTCATTAATTGATACTTTTCCCCTCCACATTTAAGAGGGCATTTAGAATTGTGTAAGGACAGGGTTTTCATCTAAGAATGAGTGCCTCCTTGAAGTTTTTGCCTGAGGCACCTCATTCAGTTCATTCTGCACCCAGCCCTGCCTCACAAAAGGATCAGCAAAGCTCTATTCACCCTCTCACTTGTATCACATGCCCGTTTCAGTGTTTCTCTTCTCCTTTCATCCCAAGTTGGTGTTGTCACCTCCTTGGTCCTATCTTTAGAGATGGTGTAAAAACTGGGTCTTGAGCTCAAACACATGTGGGACACACAATGAGCAGATTCCTCAACTCTGATGTCAAAGCATGAAATCAGTTCACCAGAATCTCCCTGGGCCAGAGACAGCAGCTTCTTTGTCTAACTAACTCCGATACTGAGCACAATGCCTGGCACATAAGTGATGCACACTAAATTGCAAAGAATGAAATGCAATATCTGGATTCTGAATGCTTCTTTCTGCCTTGGCTTTTCCCACCCCAATCCAATCCACCACCACCTCTGGCCTGGATTATCACATCAGTCCTCCCGTTAGTCTCCCTTCCAACATGTTTACCTCCGTTCCTACAGATGTTTCCTAAATAGAGATGCCAGAGTGATACTCTTAAAATAGAACTTAGATGATGTCACCCCTCTGCTAAGACTTCTCCAGTGATTCCCCCATTGCATTCAGGGCAAATGAAAATGCTAACGTTTTTGCACCGTTCTGCAAGGCCCACCCAGGGATTCTGGTCCTCTGACGACTCTGTGATCCCATCTCCTAATACCCTTCTAGTACCCAGTTCAACCTAGCACATTAGCCTCTATGATCGTCCTCAAATATGCAAGGCACAATCACCCCTCTGAGCCTTTGCACAGGCTGCCCCTTTACCTACACCATGCTTTCCCCAGATATCCACAAGGCCTGCTTTGTTCACACACCTTTTCAGTTGTGCTTGTCTTGAACAGTCTGCTCAAATTTGCAACCATTTCTGCAATATGTACAGCCCCCTCTTTCTGCAGGCTTCTCACACACACCCCTCAACTTCTAACATGTGATATACTTTATCACATGTTATTCACTATAGTTTTATTACTATGTATAGTACATACAGCAATACAATTTCATTACTATAGATACTATCTATAGTAATAAAATATGTGCTACTATACATAGTATCTATATAAACTATATAGTAATAAAATATATAAATTACTGTATTTAGTATATATGGTAATAAAATATATTTAGTAAATAACATGATAAAGTGTATCACATATTATATATAGTACATTATATATTTCTACATATTCATATACTGTATAAATGTATATATGTATAAATTTATATACTGTGTAAATATATATATAGTGTATATGTATATATAGTATAATGTATAAATGTATATATAGTAAATATGTATATATAACACTTTATAGATTTACATATGTACTATATATAATGTACTATATATAGGGTACTATATATAGTATGTACATGAGAGAGATATATATATTTTTTAACTATATTACTACATATATTTTAACTCTGTGCCTGTCCCCTGCCCCACAAGAATGTAAGTTACATGATGGTAGAGATTTTTTTGTTTTGTTTTGTTTCTTCTGTCGGAGCCTTACATCCTGCTTAAATTAGGTGCTTGATAAATATATACTGAACGTTGAATGAACAAATACATGAATGAATGAATAAATACCAAAGCCATTTTTTCAACTTGGACATCAAAGCATTAAAGGAATTCAACATGTAACATGGACAATATGTAAGCTAATGAGCATGGCTGTGTTTAAATAAAAATTAATTTACAAAAAAACAGCAGTTGTCCTGCAGGCTATAGTTTGCTGACTTCTGCACTGGACTAAACACTCTTAGATAAGGCAGTGGGTCTGAATTTTCTTCCTGTTGAATATCAGTACATAAACACAGCACAATGTCTTACACAGCATTGCCACTCAATAACAATTTTGAATGAAATGAAACATGTATGAAATGTAGTTCTGCTCTTCACTCTGTCACAGCACTGCCTAAGTGAGCTTGTTGCAACAATGGAAATGCTCTATATCTCTCCAATATGAAAGCCACCAGCCACATGTGACTGCTGAGCACTTCAAATATGGTGAATGCGACGGAGGAGCTAAATTTTACATTTTATTTCATTTTAATTAGTTTACATTTTAATTTAAATGGCCAAAAATGGCCAATAGCTACTGGACTGGACAGTGGAGTTCTATCACAATAATTATTTTGCTTCATGATTCAGTTCTATTATCTTCCACCCCCACCAGAGGAAGCTTTCCCTAATTGCTAAGGCTCACAATAACTGACCTTTTTTTAGGATATATTCATTTCACTCAATCCATGTTTTAGTCACAGCTATGGTAATACCGAATGTTTGTTGAGCTTTAACTACCAGGTATTGTGCTCAGTGCATAATACACTTTATCTAGCTCAGTCCTCATAATTACCCTCCAAGGTCTGCCATGTTGATAATCTTTCCCCTGTTTTACCTTTGGGAAAAACAGAAGTGTAGGAAGGGTCAGCAAAGTGTCCAAAGTCGTGCAGGACCCAAGTGGGCTGGGATTTGAATTTTCATCCATTTGAATCCAGAGTGCAAGTTCTTGACCACCACAGATGCTTATTAAGTGTAAACACTTGTGTTAATCCACATTTCATGGGTGCACATGTTATCTATCCTTCAAGAGATCAGGAATCAGTGGTTTTCTTCATTCTACATATTTCAAAGCCAGAATACTGGCTTTCAGTAAAGATTTTCAGTACACAGAATTTCAGAGCTGGAGAGTACGCAGGGAAAATCTAATGGAAATGCCTTTTGTATTATAAATACAGAATTTGAGGCTCATAGGGAAAAAGGGACTTGTCAAAGGTCATACCATGTGTAAACTACAAAGCTGGGATTAGAGGCCATGGAGTTTTTCTCTGAATTCAGTATTTCATCTTTCATGCGCTCATTCCACCACTCATTTTTAAACATCAACAGGGTGTTGCACGATGGGTTGGGAATGAGGAAAAAGCAGTGGATAATGCAGACACAATCTCTGCCTTTATAAGGCACACAGTTTTTTAGATAGCTAGTAATTGAACACAGAATGACACACATACATGTATCATTCAAGGTTGTAATTATGCGCTGATGGCATAGGGTTGTAGTTCAGAGGGTAAATTCTGAGGCCAGACTTGTAGGATTCAAATCTAGACACTATCACTTCCTAAATGACTTCAGGAAAAATCCATTAACTGTGATTTAGTTTCTCACCTGTAAAATGAGACAATAACACTATTTCATTACATTAATCCTAAGGCAGGCAACTTCTCACATTTTATTTTTATTTTCATTTTTAATTTATTTTTATTTTTATTTTTTAGAGTCTCACTGTGTAACCCAGGTTGGATTGCAATGGTGCGATCATAGCTCACTGACACTTTGAACTCCTAGGCCCAAGTGCTCTGCCCACCTCAGCCTCCAAGTGGTTAGGACTACAGTTGCATGCCACCATGCCTAGCTAATTTTCTTAAATTATTTTAGAGACAGGGTCTCACTATGTTTCCCAGGCTGGTCTTGAACTCCTGGCCTTAAGTGATCCTCCAACCTTGACCTCCCAAAGTGCTGGATCACAGGTGTGAGCCACCACACCCAGCCCCCATATTTTAATATTCCTGAAATGAGGACTTAGCTGATAATTATTAGTATAGTATGGTATAGTATGGTTATTATTATTGGCAGCATTTTTTCTTAGTGGTACATAAACTATATATATGTGTGTGTCTTAACTTATTTTAAATATAATCGCATCTACCTCACATGGTTATTGAGAGATTAAATGAGATAATATATGTAAAGGCTTTGAAGAGTGACTGACACAGTTGCCACTGTATAAATGTGCACCATTATTACTATTTACTATAAAGGAAAAGTAGAGAGCACTAATGGAGCATAACACATTGGGGAAATAAACTAGTATAGAAAGTCACTTCCTTGAGGAAGTGACATTTTAAGTTGAAACAAGAAGGATAAGGAGGAGTGAACCAACTACAGAATACAGTTTATAAGAAGTGGGGCTGGATGAGGAACAGATTGTCCCATGAAGAAGAAACAGCACCATCACTAATGCAATTACATTGGCTAGAAGAAATGACTCACCATTAACAAATATGGAACTCTTTACAACATGGCTTTATATCCTACTAACACTCTCAATTCCAACCTAGGCTTCATTATCATCTTTTTTCCCATACATTTGTTTATTGATAATATATTTATTGTAAGGTTTTACATATATATTTAGAACTTTCCTGGATTTATTTTTTAAATAGTAGGACATATGCCATGTTTAGAAAGCCAATACATTTTTTAACACAGTTTTTGGATAAAATTAAATATATTCTCTAATTTAAATGTCAGTAGATTGTATTTATGATGTTAAAATCTGGTCTTAAAAGCTGAGCACTTCCCTTTTTTTGTACGTATAATCATCAGAAATACCTTAGGCTACTTCTTCCTATATGCAGCTTTGTGGCGTGAGATTTCAGATCTCTGACAACCTTTTTCTTTCAAGTTCAGAAGCAAAGGTTGCCTTGGACTTTCAATGGGACTGGCAAGTTCCCAATAAGAAAAAGTTTTCATAGTCTCTTTTGTAGTTTACCCTAACCTTCTTGACCTTCTAAATTTTTGAATAGTCAGTCCTGTTGCTTGCTTTGCAGGCTCCCTGAAATTTTATGACCTCATCCTAGACACAGATTGTCCTTTCTTAAAAGACCTTAAACATCTTCTACAACATAACATTTTACAACACATTTAAACCAAATATATCAAGACTACCAAACAGAGATAAAAAGTAGTTTCCCTACAACTCATACATGCTGTCACACAGTTTTTCTACCTCTCAGTTCTGTATTGTTTCCTTGCCCTCAATTCAATTCAGTATTTTTATTTTTTTCAAGTCAACTTATTCTGTAAATTATTTGTCCAAAGGATTCATGCCTGCCTCTGAGAATTCTATACAAATACCTATCAAAGGGGGAATCCCAGAATGCCTCTCTTTTCTCAATGCTAAGCAAATTTCCTCACATGCCAACTCCTTAAAACAGTAGCTTGGCCAAATCCCAGCAGTGATACTTAGTAAATATATGACCTTGAGAATGTCAATCAACTGCTTTAAGACACAGCTACTTGTATCGAAGCAACAATAACTACCTAGAAGTGTTATTATAATAACTGAGAATAGCTATATAAAGTCTTTGCATGGTGTTTGGTACACAATAAGTGCCTAATAATTTTAGATGTTGTTATTGTCACTTCAGTGTTCATATACTTCTTGATATCTCACTAAAATTCCATTATATCTCTTTTGACTATAAGCTGTATTTGGTTGTTGTCTTAACACTCCATCTGCTACATATAGATAATGAATCTGCATTAAATGGATTAATCTGATGAGAGAAATGGGATTTATGAGTTACTGACTTGTTTCATGGAATGTAAGCAGAAAACTTTGGTTTCTTGTTGTTCTTTCAATTACTTTTGTTGGAAAAGATTTTTATTTTTTTTATTTTTTTTTTTTTTTTTTTTTTTTTTGAGACGGAGTCATGCTCTGTCGCCCAGGCTGGAGTCCAGTGGCCGGATCTCAGCTCACTGCAAGCTCCGCCTCCCGGGTTCACGCCATTCTCCTGCCTCAGCCTCCCAAGTGGCTGGGACTACAGGCGCCCGCCACTTCGCCCGGCTAGTTTTTTGTATTTTTTTGGTAGAGACGGGGTTTCACCGTGTTAGCCAGGATGGTCTCGATCTCCTGACCTCGTGATCCGCCCGTCTCGGCCTCCCAAAGTGCTGGGATTACAGGCTTGAGCCACCGCGCCCGGCTGGAAAAGATTTTTAAAAGCTTAATTCCATTATCTTTCATGCCAGAATAACAAGGTATCATGTTAATTAATCGATAATGAATTCAGATGAGTTCTGTTTAATTCACGTTCTAGTAAAGTTCATGACAAATGAGTGGTGAGTTGGAGAGCAATATGGGTTCTGAGGATCAGAGAGACTCATTTCATGGAGGATATGCCCAGCTGAGGCTCTCTGGAATAGCAGCATGGTTAAACAAGGACTAATTCTAAACGTATAAAGGGAAGAGTTTACCTTATTTGAGTTCAGAAAAGACCAGTGCTGCCCAAGCAGGGGAGAAGGTGAGTTTCAGAAAAGGATTAGGTATCGCTGAGAAAGTGTTAATTTAGCAAACACACACTTTAGCCAGAGTGTTGTCAGCACCCTGAGAACTCTCCATGGTGCTGACACAAGAAGCCTACACCTTACTCATTGAACAAGCCTTGACACTTTAGCAGCTGAAACTTGATTTCCATCCATCCATCCATCCATTCATCCATCCAAGAAAAGATGTATTGATACAGGAACTGTTTCATTTCCAGATACAGCAATAAACAAGGTGAGCAAAGACCAAGTCTTTCTATAATGTATATACTCATATACAAATGTCCCCTCTTCAGTCTGCCAGAAAGTTGGTTCTCTATACACAAATATCAGCATATTTTACTGTGGCTTTTACCTACTTATTACCATACTTCACTATATATGCTCTACCACCTAGAAAGTCCTAAAGATACCATTTCCTTCAAAACAGGGAATTTCTCCATCACTGTAGATTCTTGGAATTTATAGCTCCATAAAAATCTTGTATCCCTTTAAACTTTAGTAACATAGAGCTCAGCAAATACCAGAAACAATCTGTAAGCATTAGAAATATTTAGTACAATATAAGATTGCTATATGACATAACCACATACAGTATATTCTCATTTCATATCCTACTACAAATGAAAAGTAACTGCTGAAGACATGGAAATAAACTGAATGTAATGATGAACATGACTGAAGTTCATATCAACCGTGGAAAGAAAATTCAATTTGTATAAATGCCATTTACAAATTGTTTCAATCATATGTACATGCTAAGTTATTAGTGCTTAAAAGGTCATAGAAACATAGATTTTGAGCTGGAAAATATCCTAGAAATTATTTAGACTTTTAATTTGTATCATGCCACTAATTTATGGTGTGACACACGGAAATGTGCTTAGCCTTGGTGGCTCTTGATCTCCTCATTTAATTACACTAGATGGCTAGGAACTCTTCTTGCACTAAAAGTATGTTCCCACTCATTGCTTTGTTGAAGAAAAGGAATCTGAAGTTCATGGTGTGGCATACTCAAGGTCAAATGGCAAATTTGTGGCAAAGTTGACATTAGGATTGAAGGTTGAAGGTTAATAATTATTTTCTTTTTTCTTTCTTTCCTCTTTCTTTTCTTTCTTTCTCTCTCTCCTTCTTTCCTTCCTTCCTTTCTTTCTCCTTCCTTCCTTCCTCCCTTCTTCCCTCCCTCCCTCCCTGCCTCCCTCCCTCCCTCTCTCTCTCTCTCTCTCTCTCTCTCTCTCTCTCTCTCTCTCTCTCTCTCTCTCTCTCTCCTCTCTCCTCTCTCCTCTCTCTCTCTTCCTTTCTTTCTCGCAGAGTCTCATTCTGTCACCCAGGCTGGAGTGCCCTGGTGCAATCTCAGCTCACTGCAACCTTCACCTCTCAGGCTCAATCAATTCTTGTGCCTCAGCCTCCCAAAGAGCTGGGATTAAGGGCATGTATCACCATGCTCAGCTAATTTTTGTATTTTTAGTAGAGACAGAGTTTCACAGTGTTGGCCAGGCTGGTCTCGAACTCCTGGCCTTAAGTGATCCACCTGCCTTGGCATCCCAAAGTGCTGGGATTACAGGCATGAGCCACCATGCCTGGCCAGTAATTTTTTTCACTGCCAATGTTCAGAAGTCACACAAGGACTAAATAAAAGTTCAGCAGATAGGAATGTCTAGCTTACTCTAAATTCCTCCTTCAGCTGGTTAGCTACTGCAGGGCAGAGATGATATCATATTTTCTTCTCACATAATCTAATGCTATGCACATTGTTGGATTAAACAGCTCATGAAATATTTATTGAACTAGTAAGTGAAGATACACATGACTGAATAACTGATTATAAAAATAAGAGAAAACCTTGTATTGGGTTTCCACCATATATTATCCACTGCACCAGTGAATTTTAAATTTTATTTTTCATCTCATCCTTACAACAACTCTAAAAAGTTGAAATTATTCTTCTCATTTTTAGTTATAAAAAATGAGGCTTGAATATGTTAAATGACTTACCCAGCTCCCTACAACCAGGAAACAGAGAAGAGAGAATTTAAACCTGGCTGTGTCTGACTCAGGAAGATATTCCAATTCTCCTCTGGTTCACTAAGTGCTTGAATGAATGAATAAACATATGAAAGAATGAGTTAGTGTTCTGCTGTCATTTGCTTCATGTGTTGTAGACCATATTGTCAAAGGTTTTATTTACAGAACTTGGTGTGATGCCACAGATGTGCAGAACTTTAATAAAGCTGTTTCACAATAAGACATTACCACACTGATATTCTTGAGAGTCAAAGCCTAATGATTTCAACTGTTTGGTGTTGCATTTTATTGGACCAGAGCAAGTAGTCCTTGGACGTTCACTTTCTGTCCTCAGAGAGATGAAGATAATGGTAGTCTATCCTGGGAAGGAGCACAATGTCACTCTGGTGACATGTTCAGGTCTCCACTAGCCACTTTTTTGCCTTGGTCTTTCATTGGTTTGTTCTCATCTCATCCAGTGTTGTGCTGTTAAATGTTTAATGATTGTCTTTCTGAAAAAAAAAATAAACTAGATTTTGTTGCATTTACCAATTGCGTTGGTGTAAACATCCTCACCACAGCATATTTTCAGGCTATCAACATGCCATCACTGAACAAAGAGTTGGGAAAAGATGTTAACAGTCAACTCTTATGATGCCACGTGAGCTGGCTCCAGCACACCACGGATCTAATTCCATAGTCATCCCTGTGGGTGGTACTAATTGTTGAAATCCCTGGAAAAACACACCGGAGATGGGCTGTGGCATGCAGCCAGGAAAACTTGGCCAGGTTCATGTGTGCACCAAGACAATTATATAAATGTTTCAGCTGTAGCATCTTCTCCACTTTCCTCCTCCTTCCCTGTCACTTGGGAGAAACAATTCTTCTTATCAACACATCCAGAAAAGCTTTAGGGAATGATAACCAGCGCTTCGACTCCATAACTCTGTCCAGCTCTACAGATTTGACTCACAAAGGAGAGACTTCTTTAAAAGAAGCTAAGCTACTTTTGACATATCCAGATCTAAATGTATATAGGGCTTCAGGGTTTAGTTTTTCCATGACTTTCCCCAAATTCTAATTCCTGATGGGAAGCAAAGAGTGGAGAAAGTTCTAATTGTTCTTTTAGGGAGTTAGATGCTCTCCAAAACAGGTGGTCCCATCTACTTGTGAGAACAGATGTTCTCAAAGTCTTTGGACACTTACCTTTTAAAGACTTCTCTTCATATTACCTTCCCAACCTCATCCCCTGCCACTCTCCCAGTGCTCTGCCTGCACCTCATTCTCCAGATGGCAGCACAACTAAATTGCTCTCTGGGTCCTAGAATCATTCTAAACTTTTCTCTTTTTCAAAAAATCAAGTTCCCTCTGCTAAAGCACCCTCCATACTCATAGTCCCTACAAAAACTTACAAAGCTGAGCTAAAAGGTCATCTTCTCCATGACGTATCTCCTGAAATCCCCATCTAGAATACATTTCTCCCTGTTCTTCAGGCTTGAGGCACTTTGTTAATGCATTGTTCTTGATTTATACTACACTGTGTTTTTGATAATAGCTATATATGAGCAGATTCTTTTTATGCCTGTGAGAATGTAAAATCCATGAAGGCAAGAACATTGTGCAATTTGTCTGTGATTTCCCATAATACTTAACACACTGACTTACGAGTTGCAGAATTAAGAAAATCTTGCTTGAATTGAATCTAATGAATTGAACTAAATTTTACAAAGTAGATCTGAGTTAAGCCCCATGAAAATATATTTAGGGATCTTATGTTCCTATTTCTATTTTCCACCTGTAGACAGTCCTATCCATTTATGCCTTGAGTGACTTATAAGAGAAAGGTGCTTTGCTGGGCATTGCGGTGGAAAGAATATAGGAATAGATATGATCTCTGGCCCTAAGGAATTTACTTTCTAGCAGGGGAGATAAACTTTCAATCATTAACTCAAGTTTTAATCTGGTTTTTAGTCAACAAAGAACTCTGATGATTCTGTAGAAGAAGTCATCCATTCTACTGAGAAGAAGTAAGAAGAAATTAAATGAGTAGGATTGTGGAAGGTAGATGATTAAAGGGTGGGAGGCATTTCAGGTGGAGAGAAGAGCTGAACTCTAGTGACAAGGTAAAACTTTACATGGGGATGTTTGGGGAATAATTGTGAGTATAAGCAGAGTAAGCAATGGAAAGAGGCATGCTGCTGGAGATGTGTTGGAATAAGAGAGTAAGACCAGGGTATCCTAGAATTCAGACACCTGGATGCTGCACAGTTGTTGGTGATCCAGTTTTTCTAGATCTGCCAAATATTTAACTTGAGTTCTTATGTAAGTGAATAAAAGGGGAACAACTAGAATTGGTATATACAATTGTTTCAAGAAGCATCGGGAGGAAAATTCCCTTCTTCCTTCCTTCTTGTATTATTCTTTGTCTCTTAACTACATGTCAGGCATTATGCTGAATTTTAAAGATAGCAAGAAAAGTGAAGCAGACATCTTGAACCTCCCTCCTTGCTCCAACAAAGTTTACAGTCTGGTGATAGTTCCAGACAAGGAAAGAACAATGACTTTGTAGAGGAACAAGGCCATGACATATGGAAGCACAGAAGGCTATGACAGTAGGTGGGAGGGCCCATTCGTCTGTTCAGGGCTAGGGGGAGGGGGTCAGGAATGCCACCTGTGGGAGGAAAGGTGTTTGGGCTGAAAGTGTAGGAAATAAAAAGAAGCCCCTGCTCTCCCATTAAAAGGAAAAAGACATTTTCAAGGGGAAGAAACAGCCTGTGAAAGGGACAGAGGCATGTGAGGGCATGGTGCCTTCAGCGAACCTGCACGTGGGTGGTATGCCTAGAACCCAGGACACGAGGCGAATAGAGGCAGAAGATGAGGTGATAGAAATAAACACAGTTTTGTCAAGACAATTAAACTAATAAAATTGGCAACTGAGTCATCCCCCATCTCTTGTCTCCTGTGACCCAGGGACAGAAGATTGCCTTCCTGACTCAGGATCTGTAAGTATTTAATCTTTGAACTTGTTTCCTACGGTTGTGTTTAATTGAATCTGTGCCTTCTGTTTGAAGGAGCAGGGGCTATCCTAGGCCCTGGATGCTGGGGAGAACACAAGGGCAGGCTCCCAGCACATGAATGATGGTCAGGCAGGCATTAATTGTGCACAGGTTAGATAAACCACCAAGGGTGGCAGCCAGTGTAATCAAGCTTCCTGTGTGAGAAGTTCACAGGATCACAGGTGATCTCCTGGGTCACCATCAGACAACCAGATCTTAGGCTGCCCACCAGGTAAAAGAAGCATCCCGTGAAGGGCACACTGTAAACACCCACACCCAGCCCCACTTTATTTCCCATTTGGGAAGGGTTGCTAGACGTTCTACTACTGGAATCTCAATTTAGCTGGGGGCTCTTAGATCAGGACCCAAATGCCCATTCTCTGTTGATGTTTAGTAGTCATCTTGAACTTACACCCAAAACAGCACTCTTTGTCTTCCTCACCCAACCCTGACCTTCCCGCGGCATCCCCTGACTCAGTTAATAATAACTCAATGTGTTCCATTGTTCAGACTGAAAAATTTGGAATAATCTTTGACTCCACTCTATTTTTTGCATTCTATTCTCAGCAATAAATTCCGTTGAGCGTATACTCTTAAATATATCCAGAATCTGATCACTGTTCATCATCTTCGTCTCTTACCTCCATGGTCCAAGCCACTACCAACCTTTGACTAGATTAGAGTAACAGGACCTTTGAACACTCCTGAATCAATTCACTACACAGCAGCCAGAGTGGTCCTACTCAAATGCAGGTCACAGCATGTTGCTTCTGTACTGAGAATCTCCCAAAGACTGTCCATCTTCCTCAGAGTAGAATCTGAAGTCCATATTATCCTATACAAGGCCCTAAGGACCACCATGCCCAAAACTTCTTCTTCTCAGTTTTATTCTCCTACTCCCCTTCTTTCTCACTCTCCATCTTGGCCCCACTGCCAGTGCTAAACAAGCAGCATATTAGGCCAGGCGCAATGGCTCACACCTGTAATCCCAGTACTTTGGGAGGCTGAGAGGGGTGGATCATGAAGTCAGGAGTTCAAGACCAGCCTGACCAACAAGGTGAAACCACCCATCTCTACTAAAAATACAAAAATTAGCCAGGTATGGTGACACATGCCTGTAATCCCTGCTACTCAGGAGGCTGAGGCAGGAGAATCACTTGAACCTGGGAGGTGGAGGTTGTGGTAAGTAGAGATTGCGCCACTGACTCTTTTATCTCCGTCTGCCTGGAAATGTCCCTTGGATACTGACATGGTTTATTCTCCCATCTCAAGGTGGCTGCTCAAATGTCACCTTCTCAGAGAGGACTCCCAGACCACACTGTGTATAATGAAACTCCACCCATACTCCCAGCTTAGCACTCTACATGCTTTGTACATCATTCTTTTCCCCCACACCAGCATCTATCATCACCTCACAGAGTCATATAATTTACCTGCTTATTTGACTACTGCAGCACTGTCTCATAAAAATTTTCAGAATGATGAAGATACTCTATATCTATATTGTGCAAAAATGTAGCTGCTAGTGTATGGCTATGGAGCACTTGAAATCTGGGTTGTATGACTGGGAAAATGAATGTTTAATTTTATTTAATTTCAATTTATTTAAAATAAAATGCCACATGTAGCTAGTGGCTACTATATTCCACAGTGCATGTTTAGTGTCTACCCCACTAGCATGTAAGCTTCATGAGGGTGGAGATTTTGCATACTTTGTTCACTGCTATCTTCCCAATACCTAAAAATATGCCTGGCTACTAAAGAAATACCTGTTGAGTGAATGAATGAATATGCTATGAGATTTCCACACAGCATCTCATTCAATCCTAATGACAGTTTTGTGGGTTGGGTGCTATTTTCATTCTCTTGTACTGAAAAGTAGGCAGTGTCTTGCTCAAGATCACCCAGCTAGTCAAAAGAAGATAAGCTCTGAACGCAGGGATATCTGAAGTGCAGACATTTTGCTTGTCTGGAGTTGGGCCAGATGTTCTCTGTGGTCCTTTCTTACTCTGAGAGTCTGTGTTTCTCTAAGAATTTCCTCCCTTAAAAGGCAATGGCAGCACATAGATTAGTGTTAATTAGATTGATGGGCCTTCTTATCCAGTCACTTGTCAATGGCTCAGAATCCATAATAGGTAGAGGGAGCACAAAGCCTCTTTCCACCCAGCCTCTCCCACCCTCTATCCCCATCCCAGCTCCCATGGCTCACCCGTTTCTGGGTCGCAGAGCTGCTCACAGGCATCTGTCGTCCTTTGTCCACAGAGGTCCCTCACCCATGGGGAGGTGGCATTGATCTGGTAATACAGGGAAAGCTTGGCCGGGTTTAACCAGTCGGAGATGTCCAGGTAGCTCCCTTCACTCACCACGAAGCTGCTTCCTATGGGTGAACAGAGAGATGACTACTTTCTCACTGATTTTAAGGTCTTAGCTGATGCTACAGGAACACAGAGAGGTGCGTAGGAGCCACATCCCCCAGGTCATCTGATCTTATTTGTCTAAGCGCACTTGCAATGTGCCCGTCATGGTGTTGCAAGCCCATAGGGAGATAGAGGCAGATCAAACATGGGAGAGAATTCAGCCTAGTGATGAAAGATAGGCCCTTAGGACTGAGAGGGAAGTAGGGTCAAATTCAGGATCTGCCTTTAATAGGCATTGACTTCGGGCAAGTCACACAATGCCCCGGGTCTTGGTTACTTCCTCTGTAAAGGAAAATATTAATGGAACTTACCTCATGGAGTTGATAAGGGAATGAAATAAATTCATGTAGATAAAATGCTTAGCTGGCACCTGACTTATCCTAGGAAATAATGATTAAATACTAAATTTCAAAGGAAATGAAAAAAGCTAATGTCCCTGTCACTCAGGTGTCTCCTCTGGAACAGGGGTCATTGATACCCACAGGGGCCAGGAGGCTAACATCAATAGGAGAGACTGGCTGAGTGTGAAGGCAATAGCATCCAGGTCTCCTCACAAAGCTTGTGTTGTTTTTGTGTTATTATGAGAAAGACAGAAAGATAGAGAGAGACAGACCAAGATAGAGAAAACAGAGACAAAGTGAGATTTCCAAAGAAATCCCCAGAACCTCTAGGGAAAAGAGCAGCGCCCACCCAAGAAAAAAAATGCCCTGATGTTGCAGAACAATAGGGAGAAGGTGGGGTTTGACACACAAGGAACACTGTAGGCCCCATTAAAATGGAGCAGCTATGATACAGCTCCAGCAGCTCTTGCCACATGGAACTAAAGGCTAATGGCACCAGATCTTCAGATTTTCTTCAGGAGAAGCTAAATATTAACATTTTTATTCTAATCAACCAATTTTTCAACATTTATGATGGCTAACATTTCTTCTTGAGTGCTTGCGTAGGCCAATATTTGCTCTAAAATGTTCCTTATTATCCCACATATATGTGGAAACATACATATATGTATATATTACTATATTACATATAAATGTATAATAATCTATAGATAGATAGATATTCCACACACATGCACATGTACACACACATATATATACACACATACTTTTTTTGGGAGGCGAGAAACAGAAGCCCATTCAGGATGGCTGCATACAAGTTGCAAATGGTGAGTGTATGTATGTATAGCAATAAAACAAAACAAAGATAGAATTTCACAGTGGGAAAAATATGTACCCACACAGGACCAGGCTTCACAAAGCTGGACAGGGAGCGTGAGTCTAGATTGATGGCAGATCTAGAGACGGCAGCAGCAGGAGACTTTAAATCGTGTTTTATAATTAACATGACTCAGCTTCTCACCTTGCGTCTACCTCACTGTCAAGTAAAAACAAAGAAACAAATCTTTCTGTGAGTGCAATTCAAGTTCTCCAAAGACAGACTCAGTTAATAAGAATCAAATGGGTTCTATGGAGGCCTCTCCGTCAGGTCACATCTGACTCTGCTGGCTGACCTATGGTTGGACTCCTCTTGACTCTGGTGAAAAGCTGTGGTCCAATGAGCAATGGCCAGAGAGGCGGGATCACATCAGACCACACCTGGCTGACTGAGCATCTAAGACTGTGGGAGGAGAAGTTTCCCTGGAAATAGGAAGGGTATGATCGGCAATGATTAGCTTCTCTAATTCACACAAATCATATGATTTCTGTCATCCTATGCAGTAAATCCCTAAGTAAAGGCACAGCGGACAACATAATTTTGGTGCAAAAGAAAGAGGCATCTTTGTGAAGTAGGGGGAATAGATAGTATCAGGACTGAGATAACGAAATGACCACATTTCAAGTTGGCCCTAAAGTCCTTGGCAGCTAAGGCAAAAAAGGAAGGAGTCTGTTGGATTCTATATTTCAAATTTCTGGCAGAAGAAGATATGCAAATCTATCTGCAAAGCCATATTTCCCCCCCTGGAAATAAGCCCAAGCAGAAACATGTCACATGAGTCCTTGAGGAAGGCACAGAACATCAGTATCAACTACAGATTTTTCTTTAAAAAAGCACAGTCATGCTGTTTAAATGGATAATTCTTGTATTTATTCTCACTAAAGACTGAAAGATGGATATTGAATTGTGTCCCAGGACTGAGTTTGGTTAATCCCTCTACTTCAGGAAAGTTACACAGTGCAATAATAAAGAGAATAGAATCAGCAAGATATGAGCTCATAGCCTCACTTTTTTACTTACCAGCTCTACAAACTTGGTCAAAAAAACAAACCCTCAGTTATCCTATATGAAAGGTGTGATACCAAGTCCTCTTTCATAGGTTGATAAAAAGATTGCATAAGACAATGCATTTGTCTTAGGTCCGAATCACCAGAAAACAGACTCAGAGGCAGACACAAGCATTCAGGATGTTTTGAGGTACATATTCTTGTAAGAGGATGAGCAAAGTGGGATTGGGCAAAGGGAGAGGTCAAAGTAACACACGGCAAAGCCCTCAGCTGATTCCATGGGGGAGCTCTGGGTCTGGGACGGTGCTTCAGTGATGTTCCAAATCAAGACAAAGATGTCAGGACTTTCTATCCCCACATCAGCCAGTTATAAGCTATGAGCTGTCCCTGGAGAGGGGACGTAATCTTGTGTGGAGTGGTCCCTTTCAATGGAAGGCATTACTCAAAAAATGACTCAGCTGAGAGTGGTCGACCATGCATATTTCTGGCAGCTGGGGAATAAGTGCCTAGGTGCTGACTGGAAACCTGAGGGCAGCATCACAATGTCCACTACAAGCTCTGTGAAATCTTAAGGAACAGGAACTATTTTGATGATTATTTTGAATTCTTATGAACTTAGAAGCTCTAAATGCAATACCAGTAAACAGATTTCTCTCAATTATGAGAAACACGAGTCTCCATGGAAGAGACTGACTTAAAAAAGCAGGTATAATAAATGGAAAGTTTGTGTCCTCCCAAATTCCTGTGTTGAAACCTAATCCCCAATGTGGTGCTACTTGGAGGTGGGGCCTTTGGGAGGTGATTACATGGGTGGAGCCTCTAGATGGGATGAGTGCCCTTAGCACAGAGACTCCAGAGAGTTCCCTCACTCCTTCCACCATGGGAGGACACAGGGAGAAGTGGCCATTTGTGAATAAGGAAATGGACCCTTATCAAACACTTAATATTTTAGCACCTTGATCTTGGAATCTGCAGTCTCCAGAACTGTAAGAAATAAATTTCTGTTGTTTATAAACCAACTGCTATAGTAGGCTGGACAAACTAAGGCAGCAGTTTATCCTTAATGTCTTTAAAAAGATATTATGTAGAGTTACACAGTTGGTTTAATGGCAGAAGGGAGTTACTATCCTTTGAATGTCCTCTGTTCATTCGTGGCATGAATGTGATATGTATTCTGCTCACTTAATCCTTACAACAGCCTTGCAGGATAGGTATTTCTCCCAATTGAACATGAAGTTCAGAGAGAAATTGACATGGTCAAATTTGCACAACCAGTAAGTGGCCAAAGTGGAACTTAAACCAAGATTTTTCAGCCTTCGAAGCTGGAACATTTGCCTTTTTTCAAGCTATCTTGAGGCTTAGGGGTTTTGGTCAGTGGCTTTTTATGGTCCTTTTCCTCTGTCTATAGTAGTCTGTGAATTCTTCTATAGTGCATATCATGTAGAGTTGGAGGGCTTTTGCTTTCTCTGATACACTGTGATTTCCTACAGAGAAGAGGTCATGACTCATTAGTCCTTATCAATCCAACTCTCAGTAAAATGCCTGATACATACTAGGACTTTAGTGAATGTCAAGTGCATTAATGAAATCAGAGTTCCATGCTTGACTAGAGGGAAGTTCAATTCACTTCATCATGGAATTGTGAAGCAGAAATGCCTCCACATTGATCCCACAGTTTAATTTTTCCATCCTGTGAGAGCCAGAATATAAGACTAGCCCTTTAGAATCTCCCCAGTTCCAAACTAAATGTCGAACATCACTATTGTGGCTCCAGAGCTCTTGTTCACTGAATGGGCTCATGATGTGTACGGCAAAAGTAGAGAGGGTGGTAGAGAAACTCAGTGAGAAGGGTCAAGGATGTGTGGCAGGGAGGTGCCATATCAGAGCCTGAAAAGAAGTAACTTTGCGCCAAATTTAATGTAATCATTTACCCAACGTTGATTAAATTCCTTCCTGTGTAAGAAATAGACATAGAGACAAAGAAATGGGCTGAATCCATTGAGAAAATTAGGGATAAAACAAGGGAGATCAAATATCTGCCCAGATATCTTTAGTACAACCTAGAGTGTGGTAAGAATTGCCTGAAAAATATAGGCATTGTCTTTGGATATAAGGGAGAGGAAAAAGGAGGCTCAAAGAGGAACACTGAAGAGTTGGCCTTTAAGCTATACCTTGAAGGATGCAAAGGAGACCATGGCATAATGAACTGTTTCCTCCAGAGTAAGTGGTTACCTGTGTGGCGTTTAACCCTTAAGGCTAGACTCCAAAACTGGCCTGCACTACTCTTAATCTCTTTACTACTTGCAAGGCATGCCACTCAAGTAGCACCTATATGTGCTGTGGTAGAGTGTCATTCATTCACTCCGATATGGCTATGTGCCAAGCCCTGCAGCAGGCTCTGGTTGAGAACGTCTGCCTACTGAGAACTTACAGCCCAGGAAGGAAGATCAGATATGAAAAATCTAAGGTAAAGCATGACTGTCTGCTCCCCTCCCCCTGCCCCTCACTTCCCTTACTTATTTGCCCATCTAGATTGTGCATTTCTTGAAGGCAAAGCCCGGCTTCATTTAACTCTACTATCACTGCCGTGCTTAGGGTAAAGTCAAGGTTGGGTGTGGGCATGTGAGAGAGAACAAGAGAGAAAGAGAGCACTAAGTTTAAGGCATGTCTAGCAGAGCTCTCTGAATAAATTCCATTTATTTGGGAATACAAACTACACAGAAAAAGAATAAAAGGCACTATTCCATGTGTCTCATGTTTTTCTAGTTTTTCTTTGGACCCTCGTTTTATTTTTTGGCTTTAAAGTGTCCTCCCCACTTTACTGACTGTTCTGAGTTCCTTACTACACTCAAATAGATCTCCCCAGAGAGCAATGACTCTGAAATAAATCTCTGCCAAAATTTCAACTTCAAAATGTCATGTTTCCTTATTTTTAAATATATAATATATATATATGTTTTTTTCTCCCACTTACTTATGGGAATATACATCATCTAATTAGCCAAATGGATTTTCAGTTCAGCCCAATCATTTCGTTATCTAGCATCTGAAGCCCAGCGTTGCTCAGGGGACTGCACGGGCACGGAGGTCCTCATTAACTCTGATCTTCAATTACATTGATTATCAGCCAGCTTCTGTAATTGTGCAGCATAGATCAGGGGTGAGCTGGGGAGCTCAGGCCACTCTGTAGTATACTCTGAAAAGCCAGAGGCACAGCCACGAAAGAAACAGAAGGCTACAGATGAGAACTAAAAATACCACGGAAGGAGGTATCACCAGACAAAATTGCCTGGAGAGCCAGACAGCAGCTGCAAATCCCTTTCATTACACCTCGCATCATGAAATAGACCTCTGAGAACCATGGACGGGAGATTTCAAAAGAAGGCTGTGGTCACAGTGGCAAATGGTGAGCACAGTAATGAAAGACTGTGTGGCTAAAAGATGGTCTTTACAAATGAAGCATAGAGACTGTTTTAGCCAAAAGTTTTCGTTTTTATTTTCCCTCTTTCTTTGGGTAAAAATAATTAAAGATTCCCTTCCTTCTGTTACATCATGAATACCACAGGCCCTAGCTGTCTTGGACCTGGGAGAAACATCTTCCTGGGAACAAGATGAAAAATAAACTGTGTGATGAAGCAGGAATGAAGATCATATCTACTATCAGCCCGACAGACTCAAGAAGAATATGCCACTTTTACCCTTCTCCCAGGTCCACAGAGCCCCAAGTCAGGCTTGAATACATTCCACCACCTACCATCAACAGAAAAGTATATAAGGGTGGGTGATCGACTGCAAAATTGTGGTTAAAAACAAGCTTGAGGGTTTTTGAGTATGGCCAGAGACAACCTGGATAGCTGGGAGCAAACAGTCTCTGAGAGCAACCACTCTGGAGGAACATTATTGTGGGGGTGGTTCTCTTACAAGGATCTTCGAGAGTCCGCCTCTGGTTATCTCTGTCTTCACTTCCTGACCTTCCACTCCCAGCTCTCTTTCCTCTGCCATCTTCTTTCCTTTTGCCTTGAATCAACCCCAACCTTTTTCTGTTCCTCTGTATGGTTCCTACTCATTACGGGTTGGACTGTGTTCTGCCCCAAATTCATATGCTGCAGTTCTAACCTCTAGTGTCTCAGAATGTGACTGTCCTTGAAGATAGGTTCTTCAGAGGTAATTCAGGTTAAATGAGGTCATTAGGGTGGGTCCTATTTCAATATAATTGATGTCCTTATAAGAAGAGGATATTGGGGCACAGATACACATAGAGGAATGACCATCTGAGGACACAGGGAGAGGACAGCCATCTACAAGCCAAGGAGAGATGCCCCAGAAGAAACCAGCTCTGCTGACACCATGATCTCAAACTTCTAACCTCCAGAAATATGAGAAAATAAATTTCTGTTGCTTAAGCAACTCAGGCTGTGAAACTTGTTTTATGGCAGCCCTAGCAAATTACCTCTGTCTTATTTCTTTTTGTTTGGTTGGTTGGTTTTTTAATTTAATTTTATTTTATTTAATTTTATTTTATTTATGTTTTTGAAACAGCTCTAACTTACCCAGGCTAGAGTGCAGTGGTGCGATCACGACTCACTGCAGCCTCGACCCTGGCTCAGGTGATCCTCCCACCTTAGCCTCCCAGGTAGCTAGGACTACAGAGACACTACAGTACCACCACACCTGACTAATTTTTTGTGTTTTTTGTAGAGACAGGATTTCAACATGTTGCCCAAGCTGGTCTCAAACTCCTGGGCTCAAGCGATCCACCTGCCTTGGCCTCCCAAAATGTGGGGATTACAGGTGTGAGCCACTGCCCTTGGCCACTTCTGACTTATTTGACAGCAAATATCTCAAGCTTGCCATTTGCTCTACTTGGTAACCTTTATTTTGTGCTTGGGATACCTATGAATCACTTCTCAGAATAAAGCTTTCAAACGTATAAAACCAAATTTATAGTATAGCAAATGTCATCAATAAGTGAAGCACAGTTCTATCGATGGATCCCCTGGAGGTTCATGGAGCTCAAGATAAAAACCCGAGTCTGACCTAAGCTATTTTCATCCACTCCCCAGATACCAAGTCTGGTGTCTTATCTGGTTCTAAACACTTCCAACATCACTGGATGGACAGAGGGATTATAATACCCATAAAGTGTGTGAATCAGATGGAAATGACAAAGCAAAGAAAGAAGCTAAGAAAACACTGAGATGTTCCAGTGGCTATTTTAAAGACAGTCACCCTCTTTCTGTTAATTTTACATGAAAGTACTTTTTTTTCTTTTCATGCTCTGAAGAAGATAGCAACTTGGTTAAGATTGGGGTTTCCTGGAATCGTTACACAACAGATTAGAATTTTATGGTGCTATGATAGCTATGTATCTAATTTTACAGACTATCAGAAAACTTTGAGTCTCTCTAGTCCAGAGTTTCTCAACGTTTAATATTTTTATCAAGTGTTTTTAGACATTTTTTCCTAACCACCTCCCACCCATGAAATTTTAATACCAGAGATATATTGTATATCTGTTTATATACTGTATGTACTGTTTATATACTACGCTTTCACTGTACATAGAGTAAAATATTTTCACCCCCTCCCCAAGATCAATTTTTACCCCTTTAGGGATGTTATGTCCTTATTGAGAATGTATGTTATAATCAGACCCTTTTGCAGAGATAAGGAAACTGAGGGTCAAGGAAAGGGGTGGGGGATGTGCCTAAGATCCCCCTGGGATTAGTGAAGTGGCCACAGTTAGAACATGGACTTTGTGACGCTCAACCTCTTCTGGCCATGAGGGAGGTGGGAGTGAGAGAAGTCAACTGACTCTCCCAGAGCCACAGGTGTCAGAGCTAGACCAGAATCCAAGTGCCATAACTTCTAAGAGCTCAGAGTCTGTGCCAGTATCTTCCACTGACAATCAAGAACCGTCCCGGTGGAGGGGAACTGTCACTGGGCTAGAGCTCCCTCCTGGGAGGAGGAAATGCTAATAACTGTGAGAGGACCACTTCATAGAAGAGGCATTGAGATCTCATCACTGCATATCCCAGAAAAAAGACCATGGAGATGAACAGTCCACTGGGATTTGGGGTATTCTGGGTTAAATATATATATATATTCTTCCCTACCTCAGACTTGTGATCAAAGTCTGGCTGAAAACACATTGACACAGAATTCTACATGCCTTTATGTATCCGTGGTCTTGCTTCAAAGTTGAGTTAGGGGTGTTTGAGTCTGGACAAAAAAGGTTTGAAGTTTTGACATTTCAAAAAAGTATCATTTCCCCCAAGAACACAGTGGTTTGGTACCAAACTAGGCAACGGGAAAAGAATAAAGTCATGACATGTTTTCCCATTTTTAAAGAAGAATTTTGGCTACAGGTTGAAAGCAGCTGTTTACTTTTAATTTAATTAATTAATTAATTAATTATTTTATTTTTTGGACTCTTTTTATGACTTCATTGGGAATTTAGGCATCAGACCCAATTTTAGTGTTGGATTTCTTTTTTAACTAAGATCTGTGCTTTTTGAATGAACATGGTTGACGACTACTCCCGAGATCCAGAGGTCATTTAGCTCTGAATTACTAATACTGAAAAATCTCTCTCTGTGTCAGTTGCTCAAGTAAGACATGAACTTAGATGGGAACTTTGACAGGAGTCTAATAGGAACAGATTAAATCTGGCCCAGCCACTGAGTTGCTGTATGATTCTAGAACAAATCACTTAGTCTTGGTAAGCCTCCTCTATTTCTTAATCTGTACAATGTGAATAATGCTTACTTCATAGAGCATCTATGGAAATGAAATAAGATTCATTTGGATTGCCTATGGATAGTTCCTGGCTAAGGCCTTCATGTTTTGTTATTCTAGGCACAAAATGTACAAGATAAATTACACATTCTATTTACAATCATATATCTGTCTGTATATATAATACATATTACTATATATTTTGCATCTGTATATACAGTTGATAATTGTGTATGCCCATGTATATGTGTATACACATTTGTACATACACATAAGCACAGATAATTCTGTCAACACTGTGTCCTATGTAGATGGCACCTCCTGAAATTGTGCAACATGGTGATCCTGCTTGGGACACAGCCAGATATTAGTTTTATTAAAAAAAAACAAAGTCACCTTGCTCTCACCTACTCAGGCTAGACTCATTTCTTCTAGGCTGACTTATCCTAGCAGCTTTTCCCCTGATTGTCACAGTTTCCTGGGATGATCTGCATAGGGTGGGAATGAGGGACCCTACTTGAAGACATGTTGCAAGAATGAGGAACCATTGTAGGGGTCCTAGAAGTATGCCTGGCATATATTAGGTGCAATACATTTGGAATGAAAATTTGTGGCTAAGATATGAATAGCTGAAGAAATTAACAAACGAATGAGTGCACCTTGTGGCCTACAGGACCCACCAGCTTCACTATGCTCCCTGCAGCCCTGTTTCCACTTCTTAGGGTCCACCCTTTTTTATGAGATGTGCTTCCTTCTGCCTTTCCCAAGGAATCAGCAGAAACATCAGGAGCTGTTTGGAAAGGACAGCTCACAACTGTGAGGACTAAGAATGACCGTATTAGCAATTCCTCCCCAAATCTCTTTCATGACTACACTGTGGGTTCCATGCCAATTGACCAAATTAGGCATAGGCACCTGCCTGCTTTGTGTCTCTTGTGTCAGCGTGTGTATGTTTGTAAGTGTTCCTGTTTCTCTAGGTCTCTTGCTTTCTGCTCTCTTCTCTTTTGTCTGGAAATGGCTTCACTGGAAAAAGCATAGACCTTGAGGTGGGCACATCTGGATTCAAAAGGTGCCTTGACGATTCATCATTTGAGTGACTCTGGGAAATGCTCAATATTTCTTTTCTCTGCTTCCTCATCTAAAAGAGGGTGAATAGCACTTACCTTGCAGGATTTGCAAGGTAAATGTAAGTCTGTGTATGTTCCTCACTCATTGAATGCACATAGAAAATGGGATTTTTCTTTTTACTAATGCCATTGCTTAGAAATGCCACTAGAGGGTAGGTGTTGCTTTTAGTCCCATTTTACAGACAAGGAAATTGGAGCTAAAAGTGGTTAAATGTACATGTCCTAAATTGCACAGCTAGGAAACTGACAATGCAAAATTAGAATGCAGGCTACCTGACTCTGACCCCAGAGCTCTGTTAACACATGGCTGCCTTGCATTCTGCTTGCTTCAAGGAAAACCTATCCACATCACTGAGATTTCTGGTTGTTGTATTTATTTTTTATTTTTTGCCTCTGTCAACATACATCACTCATTACTTCTATAAATACTGAGCTTCTCATGGTGGTAGCTGAAACATAAATCATACCATGTTGAAAGAGAGAGGAAGAAAAAAAACAAAGAAGTCAGGGAGAAGGTGACATAATATTGTAATTCAATACTTAATATCTCCAAAGACATGTAATATATCGTCATGACATTTTCAGGAGATATTTTCTGGAAACTGGACAATAATTCAAATTAATGCTAAGCCTAAATCTAATTGTTTTATGATGCTACAAAGGACTACATGGGGCCAAGCATCCAAAAATCAGCAGTTTCAACGGTCATGTTGATGGAACAAATTTCACTGTCAGGCACAGATGAGAACAGCTGCCTAAATATATAATATTAATACCTGGGGCAATGTAATAATGGGGATCTGCAGCTTAGCCACACTCTAGCCTTCCCAGTAACCAGCCTTTCACCAGTCAAGTTCTACTATGAATTCTGGGAAAGGTAAGGAGAAAAAAAAAAATAAGGTTTTTATTCAAGGGCCAAATGAAGGCCCTGGGGATCAAATAGGACCCAGGGTGGCTGAGGTATGAGTTTCTGGTATATGTCACATGAAAGGTGAATTCCTGTCTTCTGTTCCTGGAGGCAGCTGGTGAAATGTAGTCTGAAGGAGCCAGAGAAGACTGACTGGTTGAAACCCCAGCCTTGCCATTTACCACCAGATGGACTTTATGCCCATGACTCACCTCTGTGAACCTTGGGGATCCTGTTCTGTAAAATGGGACAATACCTAACACACACACTCCTGTGTGTAATGGCACATTGAGATGTCCATGGTTCATGAAGGAAGCAAGTTGCCCAAAAATAGATAAGGTATTATCTCAGATTTGAAATAAACAAACATAAAAATAGCCATTCAGGGTTTCTGTGTGTATGTGTGTGTGTGTGTGTGTGTGTCTGTGTGTGTGTGTAGAAAAAATTCTAGAAAGATATACATCAAAAGAGTAATCAACCGGGCAGACTAGTATTGGAAATATCCTAGGAATAGGAAAGAGGGTGTATTTAATATTTGCTCCATTTACACCTGTATTACCTTTTTAATAAGAATACTGATGATGGTACTATTACTATTACTTCTATGATATTGAAAACAGCAATAACACCAACCTCAGAAGGTTTGGGAAGGAAGAAAGGGTAGAATATATATAAAATTGTAGTAGTGAGTCAAACACATAGAAGGTGATGAAACATTTTTTTTTTTTTTTTTTTTTTTTTTTTTTTTGTTTTGTTTTGTTTTGTTTTTGGTGTCTAGCTAATTGCTAAGAATATGTTCTCCCTCTGTTGGAAGAGGCTGAGACATTGGGCCAAGATAGGCGGAAATTGACTAAATATGCCACTTTCTTCTTCTCACACTTGTCTTTGTCCCCATATCCTGAAGTTTCCTCTTCACCACCCCTATCTTCCCAGATTATACTCATTTGTCTTCCTTCCCTGGTCCCATCACCTGGAAGTAGCCTGTCTTTCCTCTGTCCTGAAGCCTGCCACATGCATCTCTTTTCTTATATCAGTATCCCCACCGGTGCCTTCGAATTTAGCCCACCCTTTCAGAGGAGTCAGCACATGGCAAGGTTTAGGGCATACGGATGTCTTATTTACCTAGGGAGAGAGTGAGTTTTCTAAAGAAGAAACCATATCTAATTCATCTTTAAATTGGCATCTCTAAGCACAGCGTTTGGCCCTTAGTGGGTAATCAGTAAAGCATTTTGAATGAATGAATGGAGTGACAAATGGTGCTTTAAGGCAACTATTTGTAGAACATTGCCATAGATGTTATCAAATGGAAACAAAAGAGGCAAACCCCACAGTTCCCTCCCCACACTCTCCAGTGGCCCTTCAGATCTTACCTGAGGTTCACTAAAGGGCCTTAATAATATGCAATTTTATTTTTGTTTAGCATTTAAAACACTGCATAACAACTTTACATCCAATATCTCTCTTGATCCTCATAGCAAGAGCTGTTAGAGGTTCTGGAGTTAGGTCTGTTTCATAGCTGTGTGGCCTTGGGCAAAGGTATTACCCTCTTTCGAACTCAGTAAGCTCATTTGAAAAAAATAAAATCAGAAAAAAACAGTAACTACCTGTAGGGTTAGCGTGAGGAAGAAGTAAGTTAAAGAATAAAAAGTATGTATTAGAGCAGTTGGTATTCAATCATATTATACTCAATGTATATGCAGATATGTTCTAGGGAGTTACTTCATTATCATGTCACAGATGGAGAAGTTGAGGTCAGTAAAAGTGCCTTGCCCAAGTTACACACAATTATTTAATTACAAACCTGGAACTGGAATCCAGAAGACCACACTCCGGGTCCTGTACTTCATGTCCTGTCACTTTAGTTCTCAGCAGGCTGATTATTGTGTTTAACTTCTGAATGTATTTATTCATACTGTCAACAAATGTTTACTGAGCACCACTTATGTGCCAGGCCTGGTTGTAAAGCTGGGAATTCAGCAGAAAATATAAAAGACATAGCACTTGTCCATATAGAGTGTACAATGTGGGGGAGAAGGTGAGCATTAAGCAAGTAAATGCACTAACACTAAGACGATCACACATAGGAATGAGTGCTTTGTAGAAAGGAATAAGCTGCTGTGAGCACCAGATAGGGGTGTGTGTGTGTGTGTGTGTGTGTGTGTGTGTGTGTGTGTGTATTTTATAGTGGAGAAGGGAGATAATCATATTAGTGGAATAATGTTCTTTGCAAAGGGAACAAGATATGTGAAGTTCCTTTTTATTTTATTTTATTATTTTTGAGACATGGTCACATTCTGTTGCTCAGGCTGGGGTGCAGTGGAACGATCATGTCTCAATGCAGCCTTGAACTCCTGGGCTCAAGCAACTGTCCCAACTAAGCCTCCTTAGTAGCTGGAACTACAGGTACATGCAACAATGCCTGGCTAACTTTTAAATTTTTTGTAGAGATGAGATATTGCCATGTTGCCAAGGTTGGTCTTGAACACCTGAACTCAAGCAATCCTCCTGTCTCGGCCTCCTAAAGTGTTAGGATTACAGGCGTGAGCCAACGTGCTGAGCCTTTTTTTTAAATGTGAAGTTTCTGACATATAAAATATGTCGGGTTCTATTTTCAGTTGGAACCAATGGTCTAGCAAATGATCATCTAAACTATGGGATACATAGGACATTTGGAATGTATTTATGCTTTTGCTTTCAAACCTAATTGTCCTTTCTGAGTTGCTAACATCTGGAAGAGCACAGCTAAATAGACAAACCATGGTTTGTGAATCCAGACCAAACCCCATGGGGCACTCCTGCGGTTTACACAACAGGAATGGGCATGCGCAGAGACCCTATAAAACACCAAACAAAGTTAACATCATCTCGCTGTTTCAAAAAACTAGTCAATTGCTATTTTTTGTTGTTAAATTCATTTAGATGATGAAGCCTTTCTGTTTTTTATAGACAGAGAGTCCAGGGTAGTGTTTAAGAGCAGAAATACAGAGCAAGGCAGCTGGTATTCACGTCCTGGCAATGCCACTAACTAACCAAATGATAAGGATCCAGTTAAATGGGCCTTGGTTCCTCAGCTATAAAAATTTGGATAACAATCTCATAGGAATGTGGGAGGTAATATATGTAAATTAAATTTCCCTTGTTTCAGATTACTCACTTTTAATGTAAACGAGGTAATAGATGTAAAGTGCTTAAAACAGCATCCAACACATAATAAATGCTGGATAAATGTTAGCTATTCTTATACTATTTCTACCTTCATATATTTGATAGTTCTACTGTGAAACAAAAGAAAATGCTGCCTTGTTCAAATACAGTTTCACAAAAACAAACACAATAACCAAGACGCCTGCTTGAACAACATATTAGCTTTGGATATAGCAGTGTAACCAAAAGCCCATTCTGTGACTCATTTCTACTTTCCTAATTGCCTGTTCCTGCTCTGGTCCTCAGCCAGGAGTCAGTCTTTAGCCACACCATGGATATATACACATCAGATTGTGTGTGTGAATAAACAAGAGCACACAGTTCCTGCTGCCTCTGAGGACTGCAAAGAAATGACATTAAAAGTGAGTGATTTGAAACAACTGAAATTTAATTAAAAACAAAATTAAAAGTTGTTCCAAGCCTGGCACTTCAGCCAGCAAGACTCAGAGGAAATTAGTAAGTGCTACTAATAGCTGGATCCAATTCACAAGCCTCTATGAGGAGACAGAGCAAAGAAGATGCATACCCTTTAGATGAAACAATTAAAGATCACTTCTGAGAAATAATCATGCACAGTATCCCAGGGCAATAAAAACAAACAAACAAACAAACACACCAAAACAACATTATTTGCTGATGTGTTTCTCTTTGACTTTCTCATTTCTATTAAGGGAGAGTGCCCTGACATTCCCCTAGTAGTGTCTTCAATGGCAACACACTGATTTTGAAAACTAGACTTAACACGGGAGGTGGGGGCAAATTCCTTTAAAAAATGTTGCCATCCACTGCCCTGAAATTTCACCTTGCCAATTTATTCATCCTTTGAAATTCCAAATACTCAAGGTGCTTAGTAAAATTGATTCTCCTCAACTAATGAAGACGATTGTCAGCTGGGAGTTGGGGACTCAGCAGCAGTATGGTTAAATGTGCTGGCTGCAAGAGTGCTACGGTGGATGGAATCAGAGTGGGCAGTAGGCAGTGGGCAGAGGGGCTGCGTCTGAGACAAATGTGCAGAGGCAGGTCCAAGAAGTCCATCTGTCCCGGGTTCTCAGGGTAGCATGGAGAGAGGTACAGGAGAAACAGCGAAAACTATGACAGGAAACAGGAAGATACTGAAAATAAAACAAACAACCACCACCAACAAAAAACTGAAGACAATAAATGAGGGGGGTGGGGTAAAGGAAGGGGGAGGAATGACCAGAGATGCAGCATTGAAAGTCTTCATGAACTGGCCAGGAGTGGAATGAACCAGCTTAGCTTAAATACACAAACTTGGATCAGACAGTGCATGTCCCTGAACCAAAGAACACTGCACAGAGCTCTACCCTGCTCTACTTTCTTCCGTGTACTTGTCCATGGAAAGGAAAGAGAATGCCCATTCCACAGAAAAGCTTTCCTGTGCTCACTTCTACAACTCATCACCCAGTCTGCCCCAACCACGTTGACCTTGTTCCACCTTGTTCAAGTCACCCAAGTGGCTTTGACTGTGTTGTTCCCTCTGCCTGGAACACACACACTTTCCTCTCCCACACAACTTCACATGTTCCTTTAAATGCCATTGTCTCAGAGAGATGTTCCCTGACCAGCATATCTGAGCCTTCCATCCCAACTCTCCTATATTTTAATTATTTAACACCTCATTTTAATTATCCTCCCAGCTACTCTCACCTGTTGCCAATGCTTACTTTGTTATTTTGCTAATTTGCTTTGGTGTCTGTCTCCTGCTGAGACTGAAAGCATGCTGCAGGCAGGAGCTGTGTCTGTCTTTTCCAGCACAGCATCTTTACTGCTCCATGACACACAAGAAACAGGAAATAAATATTTGTTCAATGAGTGAATAAAGTCTGTAAAGATGTAAAAAGTTATTATAGGCAAAATACCTAGCATACTGCCCGGCACATGATGACTTCTTGTGTTATTTTCATAAGGATCTAATATTATATGGATTTGCATTCTAGTAGTGAGGTTGTTTCTGGAATGAGAGAAGGATGGGGACTGAAATAGGACTGAAGGCCTCTAGGTGCCAACTTGCTGTCCTCACACTGTGTTTGGAACATGCAATATGCCATAAGTATGCACCTGTTGCCTAGATGGATCTTACTGAGGGTGTGAGGTTAGGGAGGGGATGGGACTGGGCGCTGCTGAGGGCTGATGCTGCAGGTCAACTGGGGAGAGAGGAGAAGCCGAGGCCAATTTCCTTTTGTACAAACCAGTCTCATCTCATCCTCCAAGGAGTTCTTCTAGGTGGACAATGAATCTGTACAAGCCCAACTTACCCTTTCACGCTCAACTCAGCTTCTGCCTTCTCCAAGAATCTTCTGATATACTACCTCGGTGAGAATTACCTATTCTATCTTCCACCCAATTCCTGATGTAGCTTTGAGAGCAATGCAGCTTATGCTTACTAGGATCAAGACTGGTTTTGAAGAGTCTACCTCATTGTCAAATTTTGTGACGAATTTTGGATTTCAAAATAAAACTGCAAGCAATAATTCAATAACAGGAATCATAATTACAGGAATGGTATTAAATGTCTCAGAATTGTTTTTTTTTTTAAGTTATTTAAAAAAGTATCTTGAATAGGGAACAGATCTAAATATACTGAGCTCCCACTCTGTGTTGAATACCGTGACAAAAGGGGGTGGTTATAAAAGTGGAAGAAAGAGTCCCTGCCTGAAAGTAGTGTATGGTTCAATTGAGAGATAACAAGATAGAGCATTATAATAGAACATAATCAGTGTAGTGATGAAGATAAAATAGGAAGCTTTGGGTGCACAGAGCAGGGATGCTTCCTACAAACAGTCATACTGCAAAGTCAGAGAATGCTTCCTACAAACAGTCATACTTGAGCTGTCACACTTCCTTATATTGAGTTCAGTATAAGAAAGCAGCTAAATGGGGTAGAGAAACCAGCTAAATGGTGTCACATTTCAAGTGTGACACCAGCTCCCATCACCAGGCCTCTGTATCTTTTTTCAGGCCTCTGCTTCCATAGAAAGTCCTCCGCCCAGCACATTAATGCTTCATTTGAGTCTTTGTAGGGAATGGTTGGCCCTGGAACCCTGAAACTCACAGGTCATATTAACACTCATGTGGGTGTCACAGACTCATCACTCTCTCATCCTCCACCCTGGTTCAAATATTGCGGTGAGATGTCACCTGAGATATTACAGCTAAATGGAGTAGAGGGGTGCTATGGTTTGACTGTGTCCACACCGAAATCTCATCTGAACTGTAGCTCCCATAATTCCCATATGTTGTGGGAGGGACCTGGTGGGAGATAATTGAATTATGGGGCGGTTTCCCCCACACTGTTCTCATGGTAGTGAATAAGTCTCGCGAGATCTGATGGTTTTATAGGGGGAAAGCCCTTTCATTTAGTTCTCATTCTCTTTCCTGCCACCATGTAAGATGTGACTTGCTCCTCCTTGCCATCTGCCATGATTGTGAGGCCTCCCCAGCCATATGGAACTGTGAGTCAAACCTCTTTCCTCTAGAATTACCCAGTCTCGGGTATATCTTTATTAGCAGCATGAGAACAGACTAATACAAGGGGCAAAGGGATTTAGGCAAAAGGAAAGAAATGCTGCAAGGAAACAAAACCGAGTCTGGGCCTTCAGGGAATAGCTATTTCATTTGGCCTGAGGGTGAGATGCCCAAGGAGGAGAATGTGCTAAGATTAGGCTCAAAATAATTTCTGGCTCTAACATTCTACACTTTAGAAAACTGCCAAGCTAGGCTGGGCGCGGTGGCTCAAGCTTGTAATCCCAGCACTTTGGGAGGCCGAGGCGGGTGGATCACGAGGTCAGGAGATCGAGACTATCCTGGCTAACATGGTGAAACCCCGTCTCTACTAAAAAATACAAAAAACTAGCCGGGCGTGGTGGCGGGCGCCTGTAGTCTCAGCTACTTGGGAGGCTGAGGCGGGAGAATGGCGTGAACCCGGGAGGCGGAGCTTGCAGTGAGCCGAGATCACGCCACTGCACTCCAGCCTGGGAGACACAGCGAGACTCCGTCTCAAAAAAAATAAAAAAAAGAAAAGAAAACTGCCAAGCTAGCTACTTGACAATATGCCCACAATGTGCCCTCACCCCTGTACTCATGCCCTCCTTTTTGGGGTAGCAGAAGCTGCCATTTTTAATTGATTCCACATTTCAAGTGTGACACCAGCTCCCATCACCAGGCCTCTGTATCTTTTTTCAGGCCTCTGCTTCCAAAAAAGTCCTCTGCCCAGCACATTAATGCTTCATTTGAGTCTTTGTAGGGAATGATTGGCCCTAGAACCCTGAAACTCACAGGTCATGTTAACACTCATGTGGGTGTCAGACTTATCACTCTCTCATCCTCCACCCTGGTTCAAATATTGCGGTGAGATGTCACCTGAGATATTACTCCAATGATTCAAACCTTCAGGGGAGGGGAGCAGCCTTCAGAGATCTGGAAAATTAATTTTACTCGCAGGACACAGTGACATCTCCTACTAATAATTTTTATCCAGGCAGCATGTGTAAAGGTTCTAATATTGTGGGTTTTTTTTTTTTTTTTTACAGACTCTAGCTCTATTGCCCAGGCTGGAGTGCAGTGGCGTGATCTTGGCTCACTGCAAACTCCACCTCCCAGGTTCAAATGATTCTACTGCCTCAGCCTCCTGAGTAGCTGGACTATTTTTTGTATTTTTAGTAGAGACAGGGTTTCACCATGTTGGCCAGGCTGGTCTCAAACTCCTTACCTCAAGTGTTCTGCCTGCCTCGGCCTCCTAAAGTGTTGGGATTACAGGCATGAGCCACTGCACCTGGCCTATTGTGTGTTTTTAAAAGTTGCTTGCATTTTTTCCTTTTTTTTTTTTTTTTTTTAATCTAAAAATGTAGCCAAGAAGTAGGCATCTGATCCTTGGTCTCACATCAGGATGCTGGTGCTTCAGCAGAATTGTAACAGTCCCTAGTTTTTGAGTGTGGTTACCATGGTCCAGGCCCTTGCAATTCACAAGCATTTAGTCCTCACAATAACAGTCTAATTTCTGGTGTATTAGCATCCCCATTTTTCAGAAGATGAAGCTTGAGTTAGGGTTTGAACCCATGTACTCTAGCATTGGTATTGAAGCTAATAACCACCACACCTCACAGCTTTACAAAAAGGAGATTATTCTTGCAAGGCTTCCCCAACTCAGTAGGGTTTCTTATGTTGATTGATGTCTGGGGTCATCAACCTTTCAGGGATCCCAGGTGGCAGATACCACATCATCTTTGACTCTTTCTCTTCCTTGGTCTCTACTTGCAGTTAGTTGCATATTTCCTTGTTCTAGCTCTATAGGAACTCTTTTGTCTTTATTTTCACATCTAATGCCCTTGTTCAGACATTGTCTTATGAACTCAATATGGCTGCCCCATCAGTCTTCCTTGTCTCCAGCTTTGGCAACCTCAGATTCACCTTTTACACTGTGATCATTTATTCAACAAATCTTTATTGAACACTGATTGTGTACTGGGGATTACAAAAGAATAAGACAGCTACACTCTCTGCCAGTATGGGCCTTCAAGTAGCTTTGGAAGGGCCTATTGTTTTCCAAGTATTGAATATGTGCTAAGCAAGTATTGAATATGTGCTAAGAACCACCCTTTAAGGTGGTTCACTGTGACATTCGCCACTTCACAGATGCACAAACAGAGGCTTAGAGAGGTTAAATAACTAACTCAAGGCTACATAGCTACAGAATATCAGAGCCAGGTATAAAACCACGGCAGTGAGATTCTATAGCCCAGACTCTTAACCAGATTAGACATTGAAGAAGTAATTGCAAAAGGACTGAATGCAAAAAGTAGTTCAGGACCATTTAACAAGGAGACTCGACTTAGACTGAAAGGATGGTGATGGTGATTCCAATAAAAATGAACATTACCAAGTACTTTAGAAACATAATCTCATGTAATTCTCCCAACCCTACAGATTAAGACGTAACCCAGAAGGGTTAAGTAACATTGGTAACATCTATTATCTATTATTTCATACAGCTAGCATTTGAACCCAGGTGTATCTGACTCCACAGCCTGAACTCTGAATTAACAAGTTGCCTTGCCCTTTGTAAAAGCAACTGTGACTCTTACACTCTTTTTATTAAAATCCTTCAGTGCTTCTGTGACTCCCAACCTCCAGGATAAAATCCCAACTGCTTTTCTTGGGTAACCCTCCCATTAGATCCATTCATGCCCCCATGGAGCCCCAGCCTTGCTGGGTGCTACCTGCTCCTGCCACACCTTTACTCATACTGTTCTTTTTACCCGGAAGATTGCCCTTCTTGTCCTCCCTCTCTCCTCCCACCTCCAACAGAAGTGCACTCTCACTCCCAATCCTTGCCCATCCAGTTTCCTCAAATGGGAAAAGACCCTAGTAAAATCCTCTTGCTCCCTGAAGCTTTACCCACATCTGCCCAGTGGAAAAGACTCCAAGCTTCCCTAGCAACCTGGCTGACTGTCTATATGACCTGATGGTTCAGATTATCATCTACCTTCCATAGCAGCCTTTTGCTGTATAGTTAGTCTATCATTTTAAATGACACATGTGATCCCTATGAGGGTGCGATTAGCATTTTCTAACCATCTATTTTTGGCTATTGTTATGCCACTCTCTATTTCACCTTCGCCACCACCCTGTGAGGAAGGGGCTTGTAGCTTCACTTTTATAGATGGTAAAATTGGTAGTTCTGAGAAGTACAGTGACTCGTCCAAGATCCATAATTAGTAAGTGGAGGAGTGTAGATTTAAACCTGAGGATTTAAGCTTCCAAATCCTATGTTCTTTCCCCCACCTCACCCACCTTTAATGCTGACTGTGCCTGAGTTTGTTCCAGAATCTAAGTCCTGGTCCTGAGCAGGCACTCAGCAAATGTCAGCTGAAAGTCTGAATGTATAGACTCACTGATAAAGTTTAAATGGGAGCCAGAGTTAAAGCCAGGGAGTGAATAAATAGAAGGTTCAGGGATGGTCCAGGCCCTGGGGATCACTCTAGCTGATGGTGAGATGCCCCAGCCATTAGCTGAGGTTCAGAAAGTTGCCAAGAGCTTCTGGAAAACCCAAGGCTGAGCAGCTGCAGATATATTTGGCTTACATAATCCAGAAGAATGCGCTGGGGAGAAAAGCCAAATAGCAAGGCTTTGCTGGAAAGCAGGGCTGGGGAATGGGGAGCAGGGATGCACAGGTGTTAATTATTCCTCCCATCTTACCCTTTCCCATGTGAATACAATGCATTCTTCCCTTCCCAAACTCCCACTGGCATCAGAGATGTTCAAGGTCCCTCTGCAGCTGTGACTAAGAGGGGAAGCTGGGGAGGGGCCAGGCTTCCCACCACGTTATTTTTCATCCAGGCAGCCTTGGGAGGCTGAAGTCCCTCCACAAGCTTGGATGTGATCCTTCTAAGCTTTCTTCAAATGGCAACTTGTGGGCTCAGCTGTTCGCTCAGCTGTCTCTGCCCCCTACCTCCTTGTTCAGGGGGCTGCCTGACGGCAGTTTGGCCCAAACCAGTCTGAAGAGAGAGTACTGGGGTAATGTGATGGCTGCATAAGGACTTGGAAGGTCACGTCCATCATGAGATAAGTAAAGGGGGAGTTTGAACCCCAGTATTTCTCCCTCTCCATTTAAGATATCAGGGCAGGGAAGAATTTTAAGTATCACCTTGTTCCCCTCCTACATTTTACAATGAAGAAACTGAGTCCTGAAGAAGTAGAGATTTGTCCAAAGTTGGAGTGAATTCATAGAGGAGCTGGAGGATGATCTTAGTCCTTAAATTCTCTATCACATTCTGTGGGTGTTGATTCAAAATAATTCTGTTCAATCTCTTCCCACCTGTGTAACACTAAGGTGGTCATATAACCTCCCTAGGCAAACATGACCTTTAAATTTTTTATGTGTCCCTTATATTTGAGGATATAACTGGATCTACTTCATGAGGTAATAGAATGAAACAAGTAATACCTTGCAAAGTACTTAGAATAGGACCTGGCACTTAGCAACTGTTCCGTAAACATTTCTAATCACTGCAACTATTGGGAGGTTTGAAAAACAGGGTCTATAGGATGCACTGACATGTGTCCATGCCCCTCCCTGGGAAGCCTGCCATCATCCATTGCCCTTCTCCAGATAAGTGTCAAGGGCTCTAAGATGTAGCTCAAGTAGCACCTCCTCAAGACACCTTCTTCCCATCTCCAGCTTGGGATACTTGTTTGCCTCTCATCGGTGTCTCCACAGCATCTAGGACAATCCCATTATGAATCATTCACACTGAGTTTCATCATTTATCGACTTGGCATGCCCCACCACCACTAAGCTGGAGAAGGCCAGAGATGGTGTTTCATCTGTCTCTCCACCCCAGTATCTGAGCATGCCACAGACAGTATGGTATGTGGTATGCAAATGTTTGTTGATCATAGGAGGAAAAAAAATTAAAAATGGAGAAGAGGAAGGAAGAAAGGGAAGAAGCAGAACACTATATAAGAATAAAAGAATGGTGTTATTAATGCATTTTAACTATCTATCTTCCTTCTTCTAGCCAAGGGAGGCCAACCTCCCTAATATTCTACCTTTTCCTTACCTAGCCTTACCTGCTAAGACCTTATTCTAACCCTAAGGTTTTCTTTATACATATTAAAGCTGTAAACAAACAGGGAGGTAAAGACACAACATTCTCATTATCATAACTACCCTCACAGTTGACAAAATGCTTTTAAGTGAATCAGCCCACTAACACTCTTTGAAGGAGGGAGTATTAGCATGTTTTTAGATTTAAAAAACCCTGAAGCAAAGAAAAAACACTGAAGAAAGCAGATGAACCTGTCTGGAATCCACATCTCCTGGGCCACAGATCAATCCACTTAATGTCTTTACCATACTACCTTCTTTCCCCTGTGGATTGCTCCACTGCCTCAATTCTACACTATTTTGCACACCTCAAGCCAATAATTATGGAACAACTAACTCTATAGACTTGAAGTCAGTCTCATCACAGCTCCCACCCAGCGTTCTCTCTTTCCATTCTAAAAGTCAAAGCGGCCTTCTTTTCACAACAACAGAATGGAATTATTAATGAGAGAAAATTGAGTTTGCCTACTTCTTGCAACAACCCTCTGCCCCAGTTCCTGGGAACATATTTTTGGACTCAATCTGCTATCAAAACACAGAAATTAGTCTCCAATTTTGGACGTCAAACTCAGTTATCTCTTTTGTTAGGAAGGAAAATGAGTAACAATTCATTCTGGTTGGAAGCCAAGCTAATATCTTAGCACAGAGTGTCATTAAAAATCCCAGTCCCACTGGCTGTTGTGGTATCTTTAAAAGCTTGAACATGTTCAGCTGCTTCGAATGTTTTTTCTGGGTTTGTTCTCCCTCAAGCCGCTTGTCACTTTAACCTGGGGATCAGTTACTATTTAAGGCAGAAAATGGCTTGAAGCATTTTTTTTTCTTCCATGGTTTTGTGGATTTAGACTTCCCTAATGAAGAGATTTGGAGGAAAAAAAAATCTACTCTAGGTGGTATCCACAGCTCCCAGCCATTGCCAAGCAAGTTGGCCATTAAGTATAAGAAAAAGAAGAAGGGAAAAAAGTTTTCACAGTTTAAAATTATATTACCAATTTCATTACAGATCTCATTTTAATTCTGACTGAAGCCTAGCCTTGCCTTCTCCCTGTACTCTCTCACGTATAGTTATTAAGTCTGGGTTGGAGTTCAAGCTATTCTCCCTGATTTCAGCATATTAATATGGTTTATTGGTATTTCATTGCCACCTCCCCTATGGGGGTTCTGAATCTCAGCTCAATTTATATTTCCCCTCTTTCTGGGCTCTGGGATGAAGCTTGTTTCATTTTGGTGTTAAGGAGGGGTGTGTGAATTTGATTGGAGTTTATTTTTGGGGATGGGAGCAACATCCTTGGGGGGTGAAGTCAATCATAGAAGAAGAGGCAGCCTCAGACCTCCTGCACTGTCATTCTTTTTTATGTATCTTCTTAGGGCATCTGGGTCCACATGTTGGTCCTCTCTTACTTCATTTTTTACAGACACAATTTCTTATATGCTTACTGAGTCAGAACCCCTGTTGGATATCACAATAAGTTAGAACATGAATAAGCTGTGGTCTTTGCCTTTGAAAAAATTTAAGTCTAACCATTGAACTAACTTAAAAAAAAATTCAATGAAAGTTTTTAGGGGGCATCAAGTATGTTTTGGACCTTGTCCAAGGTTCTGAACATAATGTGCAAGACAAATATAATCTCTATCCTTAAGGAATTTGAAACCTAGCAAGAGAGAACGACATTAACTAGATAAATGTACAGTTATACACTGAAATAAGTGTGATACAGAAAAAAAGCAGGGCTCAAAGAGAATGATTCGTAAGGGAGCTAACAGAGGCTGGGAAGTAAAAAAGGAAAGTCTAATACCCTAGGGTAAATGAGAGAAACTGGAGATGTGGGAAGAAGTTTTCAGGCAAAGAAAACAACATGTAAATGTGCAAAGAGCCTGAGGCAGGAGGCAACAGAGAAATTTAAGGAGCCAATATAGGGAGAGGTGTTGTGAGTTAAGACTGGAAAGGCAGGCAGGGGCCTGACCTTGCAAGGATGTAAAGGCCACGATAAGAAGTACAAAAGAAGTACAAAACAAGTACAAAAGAAGACAATAAACAGTTTTATGGAAAGTATGACATGTATGCAATACATGTAAGCAATGTATTGATATTTTTCATTGTAAAAGATGGCTCTGTTTGCACTGTTAAGAAAAGATAGGAGAGAGGCTAGATTTAAAGCAGGAGGCCAGTTCGTAGGACTGTGGCAGTTGTCTCAATGACACTTACATAACAGTAATAGTAATAGGAGGTAGACTGAGGTCATTAGAAAGGCACAAATATAGTTCTAGGTAATGTTCATGAAAGGTGATATTATTTATCTCTGGGGACTCATTGAAGAAGGTTTTCTAGAAGAGGGAACAAAATAAGTTATGCCTTAGAGATGGGTGAGATTGCCGTGTATGTAAATACATGATGGAAAAGAATGTACAAGCAAAGGTATACAGAGAGGCAGATACCAGGTAAGACAGTCTATTTGTCTAAACAGTATCAAGGCTGTGCAAATGTGTTAACAAAGAAAAAGACAGAAGCCATATTGTATAGAACTTCCATCCATAAGCATGTTCCACAGTATTCAAAGATCTGCAGTCAACACGGAGCATTTTAAAACAAAGCCTGGGATGATTTCAGAGAGCAGGATGTCCAAGGAACTACTTGTTTTAAATAAAGTGTTTGGCAGTTTGTGGCTAAGGATCCACTTACAATGTGGTGTCATTTTCCCTTCTAAGAATTGAAAATACTCCTTCCATGTATTTAAATCACTGCAAAGTAGTTCTGAAGCCAATTATGGACCTCACTCCTCTCTAACAGCATGAAGCCATGCATTAGCTCATTCTTCTGGGATGGAAGACATCAAGTAGGGATGAGAGCAAATAAATGTAGGCAAGTGTTATTATTCACAATTTTATGCTCAAAACCAGCTACATGTGTGGCATATTAGTGAATCATGCCCTCCCAATGTGTGGGCATTTGTCCTTATGATTTCATGGGCTAAGAAGGAATACTCTATCCCAAATACTTCAGTCATAGGGAACAGAGACGACTTGGATTTCAACTTAGTTCAACCTAAAACATTTAACTGCTTAAATTAACCTAAATTAAAAAACATTTTAGCATAAGTATTTTGATGCAACAACCATATCAATATATAAAATTGTGTGTGTGTGTGTGTGTGTGTGTGTGTGTGTGTGAATTTAGCTAAGAAATGTATTCAAGAGACGGAGACATCCCTTGTTTTCACCCATTTCTGAGCCTAGGCAAAGAATTGGTGAGACTCTGGGTGAAGTACTAAAGAATAAACAAACATATTCTAAAAGTCCTAAAATAATTAAGTGGTTTTAAAATGTACAGTTTGATAAGATGGCTCCAAAATAAAATATCATGTATTAAAGCCAAAAGCATCTCTTCCCCTCTCTTCTACAGCTTCGTAAAAATGTGGTCATCTATTCTCAGGAGATTTTCTATGATGGGGAACTCATTACCTTGCAATGACCCCCCCTTCCAATATTAAGAAAATATTATTACAACTTCTGACATTTTTATAATTTATTGAACCATTACTAGGTCTTAGGTATTGAGCTAAAAGCTTTATGAGTATTATTTCACTTATTCTTCATAATAACTTCATGAGATAAGTACTGCTATTATCCCCAATTTATAGATAATGTAACTGAAGCTTAAAATGTTTAAATAACTAGTACAAGTCACACAGTCAACAGCAGAGGAAGACATTTCCAAACTGAGGCTTCATCTTCTCCCATCCCTGACCACACTCATCACCCATATAGCTCTCTAGTTTTCCTTCCTTAGGACTTCCAGAACTAGTCTGCTCTCTTCAAAATAAATAATAATTATCCTGGTCTCCTCTCTGGAAGCTTAGAGCATAGAAGAACCTTAGACTGGGGGCTCAGGTAGACTTAAGTTTTCATACCACGTCATCTATGTGTTAATCTCATAAAACCACCTAGCATCCCTGAGCCTCAATTTTCATGTATGAAAAATGAGGATACTAAATCCAGACTCTCAATTTTGCTGTGAGAATTGAAGGAAGAACCCTATGTAAAGTGCTTTGTATGCTACTCAATAGATAGTATACTCAATAATAGTAGGCTTCCTTCCTGTCTAGGTTCCTTCAACTCTTGTTATTGAATGAATGTCATCCATCCTTTCCTTAAGAGGTCATTAGGTACCTACTGTGCTTTTTGAATATTTTGACTGTCAAATACTCTCACTTGAATAACTTCCAATGTATATCATATCTTGGAACAAAACAGAGAATTCTAGGTGGAATGTTACCTGCCTACACTGGAGTGGAACTATCTCACCTACTTCACCTGGATAGCTTGTTCCTTTAAAAGTAGAATCTTCTATTGACTGACTACATTGGGTGAATATATACTGACTTACATAGGGAACCTCAGTAGATGCATAAACTAACATCTCAGCTAAGATAGGTGTTCAATATTAACCAATAACTATTTCTCAACAAGGCTAACTGCATGGCAATTTTGATAAGGTCCAAACCTGTGTGATCAGGGTTAGTATGTTATAAATCTTAAGAACAGATCACCCACATTATATCCAATGCTAATGACAGTTACTGGAGTTATGCTATGAGGCAGCTCCATTAATAGGGCATTGATAAAGTCAAAGGTGGAGGAAACAAAAGACCCTTATTAAAGATGTTTATAACAATTCCAAGGGGTCTGAAGAAGTGATCACATATGTTAGGTGGAAAAAAAGTAACACTTACAGAGTTATTGATGTAGCTCTCAAAGCCTTGATAAGTGACCACCTAGAGGGTTCTTGTAAAGAATATTAATATGGGGGCTCTACCCTCAGAGAATCTGACTCACTGGTTCTAGGAATTATCTCCCCAGATGACCTAAATGCAAATGATTTGTAGTTCACAGCTGGATAAACAATGCTAGCTTAAGTCTGTTTAGATGCAAACATGTTCCATTTCTTCAGTGTGTGCTTAGGAGGGCAAAAAGCCACTGATGGCTTTGAAGAAGCCCAGATAAAAGAAGGGGTGAGATTTGCCAAGGATTTGGATAGGAACTGTGTCAGAACTCTTGCCAGCTGGGCTCTGCACAAGTGCTATGTCATAATGACCTTTTCTTTATAATGGACAGTAAGCATCGAGTATAACTATGCAGTAACACAAGGGGCAGAATTCATTTTCTCCTGGAAGACAGGACCCATTACTCAGCCCCATCCAATGATCCAGCACCATGGACAGCTCAACGTGTAAGTGTGGCTGAGAGCTCTCTCTACTAAGAAGGGCCAGCACCTTGGCAGCTTGGAACTCATGGGGGTGACTGAAAAAGGATGAAAGCTGCCCTGGCTTTGGTCCGTGGGAGACCTGGTCTCAAATGGAGCTTCTTGCACTTGACATGAGCTGCCCTCATCCCGATAGGCCTCATTGAGACTTTGTTTTTAATGTTTTTTAAAACTTTGCCAGTCTTAAGGGGCTGGTATTATGATGTGGGTGAATATATATATGTAAAATATCATAGAATTGTGCACTTTCCATCTCCGTTTGTTACTACATTTATGTTAGGTTGCAACACATTTATAAATATCAATGCTAAGGGATGACATGGATTCAAGAAAATAGGCACTATTATCACTTTCCCTCTCATCCCCCTAGGTAATACCCTCATATCTCCAGAAATCAGAGCTGGAAACTCCAGTAGTACAATTTATAAAATCAATTTTCTAGACCCTTCTGTATTCCTACAGATGATTTGATTCTACTCCCCTTCACATCCCAGTTTCTGTATCTCCCACAGGTGGATAATAAAGACTACTTTGGAGAGCTTTTGGAGGAACGAGATGAGCAGCGCTGATAGAGTTTCTGCCAAAGGAGGCATTAGGATCATGCTGGGGAAGGTGAGCTTGCTTGGAATTACCAGATAGCTATCCACCTGGCTTCAAATGCTGGATACTCCCAGGATTCCTGCTGAGCCCCAGAGATGGAGGACTTTCAAGTATTAACATCTCCAAGTGGGAAAGTCACTTTTGGCTGGAACAGAGCATATAATGTACTCCCTCTTCCATTCACCTCACTGAGAGTAGCTAAATTCACCTATTTAGTTTTCTATATTTTCTTGCCTTGCCATATGCCAGCTTCTGAAGTCTCTTTCTCTACAAACTGTTTTGATAATAAGAGTAATAACAGCTACCATTTTTTGGGCTATAACAATGTTTTAGACACTCTACTAAGCACTTCATACACATTATAACATTCAATCTCATAATAATCCTTATTTTACAGATAGATGAGAAAAATGAGACTCAGGTAGCTAACTTGACTCTTCTATGTTTCATAGTAACTAAGCAACAAAATTTAGATCCAAACCAAAGCCTACTTCATTTGAAAGGACGCATTCCTACCAAGATATTATGGCATGTAAGGGATGGAGATTCCATTATGCCTAGAGACTAAGATACTGTGGACAAGGCCTTCCCAATGCTGTCTTCTAAGTTTGCTCCACCACATCTCCAGGATGTGTACACTCTGTAGTTATTTCTCTTTTTCTTTTGTATTTATTATATTTTCTTATATTCTGTAAGCTTGATGCTCTGGCATCTGAGCCTCCTGACTGGGGAGAGCCCTCCCCTCCAGGGATAGTCATATCTTAGAGAAAGCAAAAGACTTGCCCAGGGAGCATCTCTTTCATATGAATATTAACCAATCCAGAACCTACACTCCAGTCATCTCCTCTATACAGCTTATACACATTGGGAAGGAATATTGTCTTCCTTCATCACCCGAGAGCCAGACACCAGGCAATCAGGAGCAGTTCTGAAACCCTAGAGCCCACTAAAGTGATTCAAATTAGCCAATCTCAAATCTGTCTACCCTGCTTACATTGCCTCACCCATTTCTTCCTGCAATACCATAAGACAGGCTCTTTCCCATGCTTTCCACTTGGTCCCTCTGCCTGCTGGTAGATATGGGTGCTTTCCCACATGGTCTGCACGGTGTGCTGTACATTGTGTATCTGAGATCTGTGAGTATGAAAACTGCTTGTTTCACAACAGTTCTTTCTGCATCTGCAGACAAATCCTGGGTACATTTTAAAACTTCATGGGTACATTTCAAAACATCTTTGATCGCTATGCATCATCTGCCTTAGTTTTCTTTGATTCAGTATCTGTTGTGTGCTTAGAGATCTACTAGAAGGATCCTATAGAACAATGAACAACTCAGTTTTAATTCAGGCAACATTCATCTACTGGACACATATTTGCTGAATATCCATTATGAACCAGGCACTGTGCTTATCAATGGGGATATAATATTTCTCCCCAAAGACATAATTCCTGCCCTCACAGAGATTCCAGTCTAGAGGCAGAAACAGACAATTTCACAGGCTATTACAAAATTTTAAGCTTAAGACACTGGGCACACTGAGAAAGGGCACCTTTTAATTCACCACACTTTGGTCTATCCTTCCAAATCATCAAGATGATTTGTAGCCGTCTTAAGTA
Source organism: Macaca thibetana thibetana (assembly GCF_024542745.1). Taxonomy (NCBI): domain Eukaryota; kingdom Metazoa; phylum Chordata; class Mammalia; order Primates; family Cercopithecidae; genus Macaca; species Macaca thibetana. Next base: position 22,780,867 of record NC_065592.1, on the reverse strand, counting down.
ATGCCTTGATTTTGCTATTTCCCAACTGTTCGCCATTTCTCAGCCACATGCTATCTGAAAATTTGATGAACATGATAAAAGGCGGGAGTAGTAGTCTTCAGAATACTCCTGTGAGGTAGGTACTACTATTATCCACATTTTATAGATGCAGAGACAGAGGCTCAGAGAGGTGAATTCACTTTGCTATCAAAGAGGCAGACAATGGAGCAAGCATTTGGATTAATGTTTGTATTATTCCAAAGCCTGTGCTCTTAGCCATTAAACTGTTTCACCTTGAGCAAGTTATTTTCTCAGGGCTTCCATTTCTACATGTATGAAAATAAATATGTAAAACTTGAACACCTTTAAGTCTTAACATTCTACAATTAATGAGTAGTGACAGCTGAGAGATGAAGGGTAGGGACATGCAATTCTTCCAGCTGCATAATCCATGAAACTATTTGCTTCTGTAAATTTTGTTCCTCCTGCTTTCCTACACCATTCCCTGCCATCTCCCCCACCACATATTTACCTGTCTTATGTGCACATACGACTCATTAAAGATGAGCTGAAGTCTTGTATGCACATAGGTCTGAAAATCACATGAACGTATGTGAAATAAGAAATATAAGTTCTGAATGTATATGAACTTATCTGCAGTCCCAGTGAAAAGCAGGGGCTTCTGCACTATGGTGAAGTTGGAACAATCAGGATGCATTAATAGGAGTTTGAGTGTTTCAGAGAATGGGAGTAAAATTCCACTTTGCTCTGGTCAAAATATACCTAAAGGATGGTGCTAAGTTCTGAACACCGAGACTTAAACCCTGGAGATAAAATCGAATTTCACTGAAGGAAGACTGGCAAATAGAGGGTAAGGATCTCAAAAACATTCAATACATCTCAAAATGCAAAAATATTTTTAAGAATTAATGGTACTAATATGGTGCTACAAGTCAGAAAGTTTATTGCCTCTACAGAGCACTAACTGGAAGGAGGCACGAGGAAACCTTATGAGGTGCTGGAAATATTCTATGATTTTATCTGTGTAGATTCATATATAATCCTGTTACATGTCCTTATCACAAAAATATAGAGTGAGAAGAAACTTTTAGAGGTGATGGCTATGTTTATGGCATTCCTTATGGTGTTGATTTCATGGGTATTTACTTATCTTCAAACTCATCAAGACGTATACATTTGAAAAAGTGTAAAATGTATACAATTTGTAAAGTGTAAAAAGTTCTAAAACTGAAAATTTATTAAGTTGCACAGTTGCACAGTTAAGGCATGCCTTCTTTATTATAATTATGCCAAACTTCAATACATCTAAAGACGGTGACGCCACGTGAGAAGTGTTTGAGAAACAGACGCCAACATATCCTGGAATGTGTAAACTGGGACAACTTTTCTGGAGGGCACTTTAGCAATAAATAGCAACCACCTTAATCAGGGCCTTGGACCATGCTTTGCTAATGACTAAGGTGGCTACAGTGTCTCATTAATTCAATTTAATTGGGTGAAAAGTAAATGGTACAATATAAGATACTTGTAAAGTATATTTACAGGGAAAGAGAATATAAATATTATCCAGGACATTCAGGAAATTCCATTAAAACTCATACAGTCTTTCTTGTCATATGATTTTAATTAGCAAATACTCTTTGGGGGACATTTTTATTTTGAAATGGATCCACAATCAAAAAAACCAGTAGGTTCTCTGAAGTAGCTCAATCTTTCTGCATTCACATTTGAGCTCTTCCTTTATTTTTTAAACTTGATTGTTGCTCATAGGTTAAAAGCAGTCTTTACTAGATAAAGAAAATGTGGTACATACACACCATGGAAAACTATGCAGCCATAAAAAGGAATGAGTTCATGTCCTTTACAGGGACATGGGTGAAACTGGAAACCATCATCCTCAGCAAACTCACACAGGAACAGGAAACCAAACACCACATGTTCTCACTCATAAGTGGAAGTTGAACAATGAGAACACATGGACACAGGGAGGGGAACATCACACACTGGGGCCTGTTAGGGGGTGGCGGGTAAAGGGGACGGAGAGCATTAGGACAAATACCTAATGCATGTGGGGCTTAAAACCTAGATTACAGGTTGATGGGTGCAGCAAATCACCATGGCCCATGTATACCTATGTAACAAACCTGCACGTTCAGCTCATGTATCCCCGAACTTAAAGTAAAAGGAAAAAAGAGAAAGAAAAAAAAAATTAAAAAGTAAAAGTAGTCCTTAATTCAAATAATCCAGACTCCAAATGATAAGATCCTCTTCCAAGGTATTTAGATGCTCCTTTTTTTCCCCTATAATACATATAATAATAATTCTAACATTGGGCCATACGTAGAAACATTTGACCAGCCAGGGGTGCAAGGTGCTGAGTGGGTGTGGAGCATCTGCAATGCTCGGCTCTTACCATCTGCTATGAAGTGCTCGGGCACATGCAGAGTCACCTTCACAGTGAGTGGACAAGACATCTGGCTGCCACACACCATGGCCAGGATGCAGGAGCTCACAGCAATCAGTGTCAGGGCTGTCTTGTTCACTGGGCTTTTCAGCAAACCTGGTAACACAAACACACACAAAGACACAAAATTCCATGAGGTAAGGAAATGGGAGTGGCATCAATGGGAATTCTATTATTTTCCAGTTGGGAATCTAAAAAAAGAAAAGAAAAGAAAAAAAAATCATGTTTTCTAACCTTTGTGCCTGCTATGACACCTCAGTGGGCCCTCTTTGGGCCTTGGTTTAACACTCTGCAAAATGAGCTTCTTATGATTCCTTTGGGTAAACATAAAAGAAACAGGCTTCCTGAAACTCGTGGCAATTTTTACTCCTCCCTTCCCAATTCGGTTGGTCATTCTTAATTACAATTAGATGATATTAAGCCCTCCATTCTCCTTAGAGGCAAGTGAGAAGATACCTTGCTGTTAAATTCAGTAGAGCCTAGTGAAATAAGCATGGATTTTGGAGTTAGATCATTCTGGGTTCAAATTTGGGCTTTGGCCCTCATTGATTGTGTGATCTCCATTTTCCAAACCTAGTTTCTTACTTTCTTTTTCTTTTTTGTTTGAGGCGGAGTCTCGCTTTGTCACCCAGGCTAGACTGCAGTGGCGCGATCTCGGCTCACTGCAACCTCGGCCACACGGGTTCAAGTGATTCTCCTGCTTCAGCCTCCTGAGTAGCTGGGATTACAGGCACCCAGCACCATGTCCAGTTAATTTTTGTGTTTTTAGTAGAGACGGGGTTTCACCATGTTGGCCAGGCTGGTCTGGAAGTCCTGACCTCAGGTCATCCACCTGCCTCAACCTCCCAAAGTGGTAGGATTACAGGCATGAGCCAGCACGCCTGGCCACCACCTCAGTTTCTTTATACGTAACATGAAGATAATAAATATCTCACAGGGTTCTTGTGACAATTACACAGCATGATTTGTATATAATGCCTGTCATTTAGAAGAGTTTCATGGTTAGAAGCTGATCAGCTCAAATGAATTTCACAAGCCTTTACTGAGCAACTACCATGTGAGACACATACAGAGCAGAATAATAATCTCTCCTCGTCAGGAGTTTACAGGCTAGGGGGAAAAGTCTAGCTTATCCAAAGCGAATTAGATTCTAAGACAAATTGTGTCACGACCTAGAAGAGAGGGCAGAGAGTCGGGAGGGTGGCTTTGCCTCTGAAAATTAAAGACAATTTTATGGATATAATAGGAAAAGTAGATTGGATCTGCACAGCTAGAGGACACTGGGCCAACAAAGACATTCTATGGAGGCTGTCTTGAGTCCCCGTTTGTTTCTCATTCTTTAGGCTTTGTTCTTCAAGGTTTTGCTCACCAGTTTTAGAGCAATGTCTCCCCAATGTTTTTTACTGCTAGGCTCTTTTTTTAAGCAAACCTTGTCTCTCATCTCCTGGATATCTTTCTGTGGTTATCCCATTAGCATGTCAAATATATTAATAACAGGTTCAAAACAGGGTACATTATGTTCTCTTTAAAGTCTCCCCCTCTTGGGATCCTCAGCTTATTGAAAGCATTGCCATTTAGCCTGGCCAGAAACCAAGATGTCACCTTTGAGTTTCTGTCTTCCTCCTTTACAGCATCTGAACAGTTGTGTAGTCCTATTTATTCTATGTCCTTAGCATATTCACCTCATTCCCTTCATCTCTTCTATTGTCTGTTTGCTTGTGGGATAAGGGAGGTGCATGCATATCTGTTCACTGCACTCCCTGCTGAAACCTTTCAAGCTGTTTCACGGTATCTGGTCACAGGATGTGATCCACATTCATTAGACTGGCACCCAAGGCCTTTCATGAAGACTCCCAACACTCATACCTCCTGTGCTCTCTCCCACCTGGCCCAAAGACTAGCAGAGCTGAATTACTGCAGTGTTCCTACCATTAACACTCTTCATCATGTTAACATTAGTGTAGGTGTTGTTCCTTTTGGAAAGAAATCCATTTGTTTCCTTGTCACCACGTCACTCTTTGAGACTCACCACATATAAAGATTTCGTATGCTCTCGGTAGATAAACTACCCATATTCATTGTATTTCCCCTCATACCTTATTCCAAACACTAGAGTCTAGTAAATAGCCAACTCCTTGAAGGCAAGCAGCATCTTTTGCTCACCATTATGTCCCAATGAATAGCACAGTGACTGGCCCATTGCAGAATCTCAGTAAGTGCATGATGACTCCCATAAATGACAGTAACAATGTTAGCAACCAACATAACATAGATGCTGACCAATCAAAAAGCATGCCAGCCAACATCCAGCACTGGCCACACAACAGAACATCGGCTATTGCAACACTGGATTACAACAGAACAAGAACCCTTACAATAGCCCGTTGGGGTACTGCCTGTATGGAAATGTATTTTTCTTAATAAACAGGGACCTGCTTGAGGGAGAAGATCCCACCTTCGTCATCTTTGTGTCTCTTATGCCAAAATCACCACCTGGAACCCAGAAGTTACTTAATTTAAGAATAAGACCCTTGTCTTTTTTCTCAGTCCTAGGACAATACATGGCTTATGGTAGGCACTATCCATGAGATTGTGGTTATTGTAGTTATAGAATAGATGTTAAATAGAAGAGTAAATTAAATTAAATAAAAAGATGATTCCAGTGTCCAAATATGGGGAATCTCTAAAACCTAAAATAACTACAGAGAAAAAGGAACATGTTTTATCTCTTATTTGAGTGCCACAAGAAGCTGTTTCATACATATTTACAATAGATATTTATAAATATAAATAGATAAAATATTTATAGTATAAATATTTTAGCAACTAAATAGCATAAACAATCTAACATCAACATTATCTCCTAAAAAGAATACGGACTAAGGGTTGGCACCTTGCATAGACCTCATCTTAAAAAGTCAACCTATTACCCCAGCCTAATCATTTAGCAAAACCCCTAAAATAACACTTAACAGCAGCACTGGAGTTGTTTTATTTGTTTGTTTGTTTTGAGACAAAGTTTCCCTTTGTTGCCCAGGCTGGAGCGCAGAGGCGCAATCTCAGCTCACTGCAACCTCCGCCTCCTGGGTTCAAGTGATTCTCCTGCCTCAGCCTCCCAAGTAGCTGGGGTTACAGGCACACGCCACCACACCCAGCTAATTTTTGTATTTTTAGTAGAGACAGGGTTTCACCATGTTGGCCAGGCTGGTCTTGAACTCCTGACCTCAGGTGATCCACCGACCTCAGCCTCCCAAAATGCTGGGATTATAGGCATGAGCCACCATGCCTGGCCAGCACTGAGTTTTTTATCTAGATTTTATGGAGTCTATTCTGGGGAAAAAATATGTAACGACGAGTCTAGTACAAATAAATTCTTGGGAAGACGAGACAGGTCCAGAGGACGAGATGTGAAAGGTAGTGAGAGGCCCCTGGCATCAGGGAACAGACACTCTGGACAGTGAGTCATGGATAACAGCACCCTGTGGATCCCTTAGAGGGCATATCTCATTCCTGGCCCACACAGCAGCACCTGGCCTTTGTGGCCAAGACCTTTCTTTCACTAATTAACAAACTACCAGAAATACACTACCCAGACTCCACAGGGCTAATTTTTGGTCTGGGAAAAGAAGGCTGAGGGGCACAGGTGGAATTACTCATACTCTCTCCCTGGGTCCTGCTGGACTAAATTGTGTCTCCTATGTCATTTAAAACATCACAGTAACCCAGGGTCTTTAAGAGTAAACATGATGGCTGGGTGCGGTGGCTCATGCCTGTAATCCCAGCACTTTGGGAAGCCAAGGCAGGCAGATCACCTGAGATCAGGAGCTCAAGACCAGCCTGACCAACATGGCGAAACACTGTCTCTACTAAAAATACAAAAATGAGCCAGGCATGATGGCAGGTGCCTGTAGTCCCAGCTACTCCGGAGGCTGAGGCATGAGAATCGCTTGAACCCGGGAGGTGGAGGTTGTAGTGAGCTGAGATCATACCATTGCACTCCAGCCTGGGCCACAGAGCAAGACTCTGTCTCAGAAAAAAAAAAAAAAAGAGTCAACATGGGAAGTGAATTCACATTAGTTTATTGGCTCTTAGTTTTCTCACGTAGAAAATAGTAACATGACTTAGCCATCAGGGGTGTTGTAGGAACTAAATGAGTCAATACATGTCTAATGCCTAGCAAAGTTTTTGGCACATAGTAGGCCCTTGGTAAATAATTTCCAAAAGAAATAGTGGCATTTGTCTCATCCCTGGTGACAGAAACTAGGACTCATCTATTTGTCCAATATATTCTCAGAACATATTAGGAATTCAATTATTCTTATAGAAGCAGAAGACAGAGTAAAAAGTGAAGAGAAGGACATAAGAAGGAGAAAGTGGGAGTTGGGATGAGAATGAACAGCATTGTGGGAACCCATTTACTCGGAGAATGCCTGAATCGCCACAGTTGTTTCTGAAGTCCAGGAGGATGAAAGCATGCAGGTCAAGCCTTCACTAAGCCAGATGCCCATGGAGCAGCCAGGAGGTCCGGGGAGTTGCCATGGCAACCAGACCTGGCAGAAACTTCACAGTCGGACTCAAACCAAGGTAACTTCCTAAGAGTTCCTTGCTCAGGGAGGTGAGCATAGCGTTTAGCTCTGAGTAAGGATTGTAGACAGTCATGAGGTGGAAACTATCTCTCCCATAATACTCACCCCCTCCCCAAGCAGGCTCCTTACTGCACTGCTGTTGTAAGATGCAGAGACAGAAAAGGGAACCTCCACTTGCTGAGCGATTGCTATGATCCAGGCACTGTGCCTAGCACTTATCCTTCTCTCCATCCCTCCATTGATTTACCAATTCAGCTGATTTTTATTGAACATCCTGTCTCTTGAGGCACACTGGTCTGGGCATGGGGAAAATACTACTAAACAAAACAGCCAAAGAACTTGAAGCTTACATGTTAGTGGCAAAGAATTACCTCATTGAATCCTCTCAGCAAAATGTCTCCATCATTTCTATTTTACAGAGAACAGAAGTATGGAGCAATTAAATGACTTGTGTAAGGATCACCCAATTTTGTATGTTACAGAGACTGGGTGAGAACTAGTCCTGTTCCAGCCTTTCCCCTGTATCACTACAACTTCCCACTTCATCATGGAATAAGGTCCCAGGATACCCTCACGTAGAAAGCGTGACCTTTGGGGCCAGGCATATCTATGTTCAAGTCCTGGCTTATCCACAAAATCTCTGTGTGACACTTGCCAACTGATCCATAAGTCTAATAAGAAAAAAATATTTCCATCTGAAAAATGGGAACAATGGTCTTTTTTCAGAGCTGATGTGAGGACAAAATAAGATACCAAATGTAATTAGCAGAAAAAAAAAAAAGCTATTTATTTATTTATTTATTTATTTATTTAAATGATAGCTGCAGATCATATTACCTGAGTTTTTTGTTTTTTTTTTGTTTTTCCCAGAAGGCTGAGGTCACAGTTCTCCCTGGTTCACACCACCATTTACAGTTCCTTCCCCATTACATGCAGGTGAATAAGCTGTGCTGTAGGAATAGCATTCCACCAGGGCATATTGATTGCTGCGACTGGAGAAAGTTAATAATCTAATTTTCCTTCCATTTTCCCTCCCTCTTACACCTCAGCTCCTCTCATGGCAGCAGAGAATGGCATAAAATGCATTGCTTGAGAAATTCGACCGGAAATAACTCAGCGTTGTTGATCCACACATTGCCTATAATTTGGGGTTTGATTGATTCTTGCTTTGGAAATGCCAGGTTGAGAGGAGAAAATCAAATTTAAGTTAAATCTGGAATTGAATCAATCACATTTTATAATGAAAAAATAGATCTAAGCCCATCAGATCCTTATGTGTGGAAAACTTAAATCTGGTACACTCCTATTGACTTCCTCCTGAGATCCCCAAAGCATGAGAGACCAGGTCCTAGGCTGAGAAGTAATTTATTTCTTAAAGTGGCAAATGGTGATGTGGTGGGGGAAAGGGATTCTAGAAACTGGAGACATTAGGGTGAAGAAGCCCAGCAGGTAGAAAGGCCACTTAGGATGGGGAAAGAGGCTAGGCTTTGGTATTTATTTATTTATTTATAGATGGAGTCTCACTCTGTCACCCAGGCTGGAGTGCAGTGGTGTGATCTTGGCTCACTGCAACCTCTGCCTCCCAGGTTCAAGCAATTCTCCTGCCTCAGCCTCCCAAGTAGCTTGGACTATAGGCAAATGCCACCACATCCGGCTAATTTTTATATTTTTAGTAGACACAGGGTTTCACCATGATGACCAGGCTGATCTTGAACTCCTGACCTCAGGTGATCTGCCTGCCTCAGCCTCCCAAAGTGCTGGGATTACAGGCATGAGCCACCATGTCCGGCCTGAGCTTTGGTTTTAGATGTGGATATCTAAATCCAAAGTCTTCCTTTTGATACCTGCCTAAGTTCTGGCAAGTTATGTGAGCTCTCAGAGCTTCAGTTTCCTAAGCTAAAAAAGGGGAGTGATAATCCCTAACTGGTAAAGCTGTGTGTATTAAATAGGAGATCATAATTACAGCACTAAGCACCATGTCTGACACATACTTAGGGCTCTGTAAGCTCTCAGTAGATTTCCTTCCATCTCATTTCCTTTAAACCTCCCTTTCTAACACTTGGCACCTACATGGGCATCAGCAGGATATGTGATACTGTTGCTCACGCTGAAATCCTAATTTTCACACTTAGCTGCTGGCCCCCGTGGACAAGTCATGTCACGTCTGAGACTCAATGCCTTTAACTGGGAATTAGTTCATCCAATAAATAGCTATTTAAGGTGCAAGTACTATATGCCAGACCTCATATTTTATGCTCTCCTATTTCTAGTGCCTTTAGCATGCCTAAATATAGTAGGTGCTCAATAAACATCTATTGAATGAATGAATGAGTGAATGGTTAAACGTTGCTTCCCTTTCTACCGACAGATGTCAGTATTTGATTGCTGCTATTGGTATTTTTTTCTAGCAAATTGATTCACTCACTTTTCCTGGCAAGGTTTGGTTCCTGCCTCGTCAGAAATCATACAAAAACACCCTTGCAGAGGCCGCCAATCTGCCTGTATATCAGGGTGACCACTGTAGATTGCTGAGTGCCTCATTAACCTCACTGAGTGCCTCATGGGATTCCCACAGCACCTGAGCTCTGGTGTCTCTGCTTCTCTGCCATATTTCTGGAAACTGAAATTGGGACACGTCAGCTGACAAGTGCAAGTGTCATGCTGGAGGCAGAAAGAAAGAATATTTGAGAGTGGGGCTTTCTCAGAAACTCTATGGCATATGGCCCCATATCCTCAACCTGACTCTTATATCAGGGGTTACCATGCACTGCTTTAGTGTGATGTGTCAATATGGGGCATATTTTCCTTTATCTTGCACACCTGGGTCCTTATCTCTCCCCACCTCTCCCTCTCTATCTCTGTCATGAGATAGAGATCTCCTGTGCTCTCTGACTATGGCACTCTCAAATCTATGGTATCCTTTAAACGATATGTTATTTTCCCAATATCTTATCATCCATAGATTTGTCCTTAATAAGATCTGGGCAAGTGTTCATCCACTCTTATTTTCACACTTCCAGAGAAAGGAAACTCAACTCCTACTAAGCATCAGTTCTATTCTCAGACAGTTTAATGTCTAAACAGTCTGAATCTCACTCTATGAGTGAGCTTCTGCTGTCCAAATTAAATAGGATGTATTTAATATCTCCTTCCCAGGGCAGCTATTTTTGTTAAAGGTAGAAATTAGGTGGCTTTGAGCTTTCTTTCTTCAAAGCAAACATTAATAGCTTTATTTTGTTTCTCTAAAGTCATGTTTTGAGTCCTTTTATTGTACTTTGTATAGATTTGTTTTGCTTAAGATGACTTTCTTAGTAAAGGATGCCATAATTATCATCATCATCATCATCACTACCACTATCACTGGTAACACAGCCACTGACTTAGGTGCCAGACAATAGAACTAAATTTTTTCATGCAGTATCTCCTCTCATCTTTACAGAAACTTCATGAGATGGTTTCTATTATCACTCACATTTTTCGCTATGAGGAAACTGAAGCCATCACCTGCCAAAGAACATGCAGCTCAAAGGTAGTAGGGCTGAAATGAAAAACCATTTGATGTCAGGGCCCAAGCTCTTAGCCATCATCCTTCACAACATCTCTATCAACCTGCTAGATGTAGCCTGGGCAGAGCAGAAGCACCAAATTTAACTGCTGAGCTGCGTACCGACCCCAGATTGCCCTGTGGACCTGTGATGACTCTAGGCGGATTTGTTGTGGCCTCGTTGTCCCACCGGATACTGACCCATACGTCTTCAAGAGAACCTCTCCCCATCACAAGGAGGAAATTTAAAAAGATGGAAGAAAATAAGAAGGGCTGTCGCTCCTCCTTTCTCAGCCCCAGAAAATACTACGGGCCTGAAGCAGCTCACTGTACTGCCTGGAGCCAAACGATTATTGACAAAGCCACTGGGGAGCACCTTTGTCTAGCTCTGCTCCTGGGACAAAGACTATTGCTATAGTGCAGGCCTAGACTGTGGCAGCCCCGTGAAGTTAAAGCCACTGGCAGCGGATGTGGCATGGGACTACAAACAGCTGACTATTTGAATTTCTCTGTGGCAACTGCAGGTTGCTGGGCCTGCACGTGCAAAGGCCACTCCAAGGTGTTGACAATGGTGTTAGAGATGAAGATGATGGAGATGGTACCATATTATTTTAGCTTTTATTAGGTTACAAATTATTCTCAAATATCTCATTACCTCTTTAAAATCCTACGCAGTTGGCATTGCTGTTATCCCCAATAGACAAATGAGTACTGAGAGTCTTAAAGATGAACTCATGTTCAAACACCAGAAGAATAATGGGCCTACAAGCCATGTCTCCTGACTCACAGCTGAGTGATCTTTTCATGTCACTATGCTGCTAGTGTCCAGCCTAAGTCCCACTAGCTGGACACGAAAACAGAATCTGTGCACTCTGATTCTTCATCCATTGCTTTTTTTTTTTTTTTTTTGACAGAGTCTTGCTCTGTTGCCCGGGCTGGAGTGGAGTGCAGTGGTGCAATCTCAGCTCACTGCTACCTCCACCTCCTGGGCTCAAGTGATTCTCCTCCCTCAGCCTCCTGAGTAGCTGGGATTATAGGCATGCACCATTGCGCACAGCTAATTTTTGTATTTTTAGTAGAGATGGAGTTTCACCATGTTGCCCAGGTTGGTTATTGCTCTTACAAATGTATCCAAATGCCTCAAAGAGCTAGTGTAGTATTTCCCACAAAACCAGATGTATCTTGAAAAGAAAATATTTCTATGTTCACAAAATTTTGAGACATGCTATATTCTGTATGCTCCTCTTAAAGCGCCCAAGTATATATCTGGTATTAAAACCTCTAAAAGGCTTTGCATTACATTCTGTTTAGTAGGATTCAGCCGAATGTGTCCCTAAAGTATTAAGACATTGCAGAACCATCATTCTATGGAACAAAGTAGGGAAACAAAGATCTAGTTTAATAATTAATACAAAGGTTGTAAATAACATTAGCAGATCTCAATAATTAACTGGTGCCCTTATGCCAGGCACTGTGTAAAAGGTTGTACGTATATTATCCTATTTAAACTTCTCAACTACCTTGTAAGGCAGGGGTTACCCTTCATTTACAAATGGGAAAATCAGATTTAACTGGTTACTGGGGAAGAGGAAGAGGAAGAGGAAGAGGAAGGTTTTCATGGCCAGTCTTGTCTAAAACCAATGTCTGTATCCTTCTTCCTCCCAAGTGTTAGAAGAAAATAGAATTTTAAAGTCACAGAAAATATGTGCAAAGAAGGAAAAAGGCAGGCACAACAGGCCAGTTCAGGAGGCTAAAGACTATTCAACGTATATTTAGCAGGCTGACGAAATGCATTAGTGGAAGGAAAAAGATGTTGTACTCAATAGACTAAATTGCAGTGTGCAGATGAGAAATAGGAGAGAAGATAATTCAAAGAGCTAAAGCTCTAGAATGGCTCAGAAATAAATGAGAAAGAAGAAGAAAAGAAGGATGGTGGGGGGTTACCGATTCATAGGTGACCATCAATCGACTGGTGCTGACTTACCAAAAACATCAATTTTTAAGATACTGGTGCCTGATCCCTATATTAGCCCTGTTAGTCTCCAGGCGGTTTAGATGCAGCACCGCGTTCAGCCCACACCACCAATGAATTGGAGGTTGGCAAAGAAGAGCTAAGGCCAAGCAGTGAGTGCTGAGGAACAGAGCAAAAGAGCAGCTACGGTTTCCATGGCTACCAAGGACGATGAGGAGCGGTCACCTCCCATTTCCATGAAAGGCACATTTCTAGCTCCTTTGTCTTCTGAACTTGCTGAGAAAGTCACTGTTCCATTATCTCAGAAGATGTCAGTGGACTTTGGCCCACACTTTGTGAAAGTAGGAGCAGGAGAATAACATTGACTGTGTGGTTAGTATTTACTAGGCCTGCTGCGGTGGCCTAGTAAATACCGAATACACAACCAATGTTATTCCCCTGCTCCTGCTTCCTCCCCTGCTCCCAGCTTCCAAGACAATGTTCCTTTACCTACATAACTTCCTTTATCCCAAAAGCCCACCGTAAGCACCAGGCAATGCTGTCCTTACTTGACACTGGGGGAAATGGAAGCTCAAAGCATTTAATTGACTAGTAAGGAACAGAGCTAGAATATGAACCAAGACCTACTGACTTAGAAACTCAAAGTTCCTTACAAGCTTCCTCAGCTGATCCTGACCCTGTGAATGTATGGTGTCTAAAGGTGGTCACACTGCTTTTAAAAATAGGGGGCATTTTCATATCTCTGTGCTCCCTCCTCCTCACCTCTTCCTCCTGATAGTGACAATGTGTCATATTCCTAAGAAATAATAGAAATGAAGCTTTTCCTGATGGCCCATAAACCCACTACTGCACTTAGATTTGCCTGTCTCTTTCCTTGTGACAGGTCACATGCATTCCCCTCTCCCACATGTTGTACTTTCTACTTTTCCAACATATATAAGAAGACCAACTTTCAATATCAAAGAGAATTCCCATCTCATAGAAGTCTGCCTTCACCATTGCAACTCACAAGAACCCAATATTTCTCTTAACTCCTATCTCATATACTATCTATTCTAATTTGAGCCACAAGACCTCAGAATGGCAAGGAACTAAAAGAGATTTAACCACAAGTCACACAATGCATTGTTGTGTGACTCCCTCTATAATCATTCAGCCTGCATTTGAGTGTCACCTAAACTTGGAACTTATTAACTAAAAAAAAAAAATGCACTTCATTTAATGATGATGATGATAACCTTTTCTCTTTTTTGAGCACTTACTATGCAGGGTACATTGTGTTAAATATTTTACACATATTATTTTATTTGATTAATCATAAAAGCTTGTTAGTTCCTCGTTTTGCAAATTTAAAAAAATTGACTCTAACTCAGAGTTAGAAAGCTATTGAGAGGCCAAGCCAGGATTCAAATCCAGATCTGGGTATCAGAGCTCCTAACATATTACTATGCAGTCTCTCTTCCCTGGTAAGAATCAGCATAAGAACCATGTCAATGCCAAATGAAAATCTACTCCTACAACTATAACCAGCTGAACATATTCTTGCCCTCAAGAGTTCCAAAAACCGGCCCCCACCCCTTCTCTCCAAGGTACCCCTTTGGTTCTAAAAACGGAAAATATGTTGCCCATTACTCTTTCATTTCAAAGACAGATTCTGTCATTTGACTTCCACATGGGGAAAACAGACGTGGAGCCAGGAAAAACAGAGCTGGAAGGACCCCTTTAGATTAGCTGGCCTAATCCATCATGCTCAAGGTTAGAAAGATGGCAGGAGGACATCCTTGCTCAAAGTCAGATTGCCCAGAGCCAGTCCTGGGTTCCATCCACGCCAGCTTCCATGACAATGTTCACCATGTGGGGTAGTTTTTGCTGTTGTTGTTTCCTACCTTAACCAATACCTCCTGGAGCAAAGAGGATATCTCTAATACCTCTAGCATTGGCTGTAGTGCCTAGGATATTTTGGTCAAAACAACACATAATAAAAATAAACCATATCCAAATATTCCCACAACATGACCTTAATAAGCTGGTGCACAGATTATGGCAGAGGAAAGAAAATTGACTTTAGAATTAGAGAAACTTAGGTTCAAATCTCAGCTCTGTCATGTTTGGTTGACCTTCAGTAAGTCCCATTTTCTTCATCTGTAAAATGGCAGTAACATCTACTCCACAGCATCATTAGAAAGATTGAATAACGGCCGGGTGCGGTGGCTCAAACCTGTAATCCCAGCACTGTGGGAGGCTGAGGCGGGCAGATCACAAGGTCAGAAGATTGAGACCATCCTGGCAAACACGGTGAAACCCTGTCTTTACTAAAAACACAAAAAATTAGCCAGGCGTGGTGGCAGGCGCCTGTAGTCCCAGTCTCTCAGGAGGCTGAGGCAGGAGGATGACATGAACCCAGGAGGCAGAGCTTGCAGTGAGCCGAGATCACACCACTGCACTCCAGCCTGGGCGAGAGAGAGACTCCATCTCAAAAAAAAAAAAAAAAAAAAAAAAAAAAGAAGATTAAATAATGAAATAGCATGACATGCACTGCATAGCAAGAGCTCAGTGAATAGTAAATTTCATCTTCATCATCATCAACAAATTTAAGACCAATAATACATATAAATTCTGATGTTTGTATTCAAGAGACTATTTCCAAAAATTCAGGATGGGTCAGAAATGGGAGACAGACCATGTAGACTGGAGGATAGTGAGTTTATAGTAAGAAAAGGTCCAAACACATGCAGAGCACCTACTACATGGGAAGCCTCTGCTGGACTTTTTGCACGTATTGTTTACATTGTTTCTCATAGTAACCTTTAGGTCTTCATGTTATAAATCAGAAAACGAGCTCAGGGAAGAGAAGTGCTTTGCTCAAGGTCAGACACGTAGTAAGCTGTAGAGCTGGTCATGCAACCCAAAACTGTGTGATGTTATAAACAGAATATAGACAGGAGGTCCACGTTCCAAAGAGAATAACCAGGATTGGATTGGATATCATGCCAGGAAAGGACACCAGACGAAGTATTTGGGGATTTTAGCTTTGAAGCAAGAAAGGATCAGTCAGAGAGGCCTCTTGATAGGGTTGTCTTCAAAGACATCTAAATATAGAAAGAGAAAAAGGAAACACATATTCTATATGAGAAGCTATTGTGAACCAAGCCACAAAACCTAGGCACTTGGTGGGTACTGTTTCACTTGCTCCTTAAAACAATCCTCTGAGTAGATAGTGAATTGTGCATGGTGACTCTTGTCTGTAATCCCAGTGCTTTGTGAGGTCAAGGCACGAAGATCGTTTCAGGTCAGGAGTTTGAGACTAGACTGGGCAACACAGCAAGACCCCATCTCTACATAAAACTTAAAAATTAGCTGGATATGGTGGTGCATACCTGTAGTCCCAGCTACTCAAGAGGCTGAGGTAGGAAGATCGCTTGGGCCCAGGAGTTTGAGGCTGCAGTAAGCTATGATCGTGCCACTGTACTCCAGCCTGGGTGATAGAGAGAGACCCTGTCTCTTAAAAAAAAAAGTAATAATGATCTTCTGGGGGTAAATAGCATTATCCTCATTTTAGAAATGAGAAAAATGAAGCCTGGGGAGATCAGACACGTGGTTCAAGTTGCACAAGCCATTAGGAGCATTGGATTCAAGCCAGGTCTGTTTCACCCCAGCAACATCCTGGCTCTTCTCAGTTCTTACTGGAGCTTGTTGACCATCAAGGGCCCTTGCAGGTTTAAGTAACTCTAAGGAGGTCTGGCCTAAGGAAGCGGGACCCAAAGTTCTTCCTCAGCACCCAAACCCTCACTCTAATAAAGAAAAGAATTGGGGCCTTGCAGGCAAGAGAAGACTCTGTCCTTTCCTGGATGTAGAGGTTCAGCTGCAAACCACCTGGAGATTTTATTAGAATAAACACACCCTTCTCCAGATCCTTAAATCAAGGGGTCTTTTGTTTTTATTTTTGCTTTCCAATCTATTGCCTACTCTTCAGACTACTAACATTTTAGCAAAACCATGTATGCATTGTGTTTAAAGAGTCATCTGGAGATAAATAGCTTTCCCTTTAGACCTTTGAGGGGAAATACAGGAGAGGATAAAAGAAGAAAAAAAAAAAAAAAGAGGAGAAAATGTTCTGTGAAGCCTTTTTGCTCAAGCACATTTCCACATGGAAATCTCTACCCATTTCAGGCTGACCACTCTGGTCTAAACCTTTTAAGCCTGCTGGTTTAAATATGTCATTTCCAAAAGAACAATGGCAGTCTTTGCCCAAGGGCCATTCTAGACCCACTTTCTGTCTTGGTTTTTAGTGTCAATGAAGTGCCTAAAGGCTGTGCTAAGAGGACCATCTATTCTGGGAGTCTGAAGCCCAAACTTGAATATAGGCTCTGTCATTACTCACTGTGCCACCTTGAGCAAATCCCTTCCCCTGGCTGGACTTCTGTCTTCCATCTATAATAGGAAGAAATCCATTCGTTCAACAAATATATATTAAGGAGCCACTCTGCTGTGAGCTAGGGATACAGAGGTCAGAGCTACGAAACATTTCAATGTCCAGTGAGGTAGTGGGCCAATAAACAGAGGTAGCAGAGATCAGTGCAGGGCAGCAAACCCCCCCAATCCAGATCTGGGTGTCACAGAATGATTACCAAGAGCTGAAGCTTGTAACGTATGGGAGAGTTAGCTGATGGGTAAAATGGGGGATGCGCAGTTCAGGAGAAGGACACAGCAGGGCACTGTACACAAACTGGAGTGGTGGGAATTTCAGGTACATGCTGTGCAGTGTGGGCAGAAGAGGCCAGAGAGGTAGGTAGGGAACAGCTCATCAAAAAGTCATAGTTCACTGCAAGGAAAGTGGACTTTCTCCTCGATCAGTGGTCCCCAACCTTTTTGGCACCAGGGATCAGTTTCATGGAAGACAATTTTTCCATGGGCTGCCGGAGATTGGGGAGTATGATTTCAGAATGAAATTATTCCACCTCAGACCATCAAGCATTAGTTAGATTGTCATAAGGAGCACAAGCTAGACTCCTGGCATGCACAGTTCACAGCAGGGCTTGTGCTCCTATAAGAACCTAATGCTGCAGCTGATCCGATGGGAGGTGGAGCCCAGGCAGTATTGTCCACTTGCCCACCACTCACCTCCTGCTGCACGGCCAGGTTCCTAACGGCCGCTGACCAGTACCAGTCCGCAGCCCGGGGATATCTCCAGTCCTTTCAGGCCAGCCCTACCAACATTGTGCAAACCTGAAACACATCTTCATTTATTTACTTTGACAACAAAAATGTAAGTAAGTACCGAAAAGTGCCAGACATTGTGTTGGGTGCTGGGGATATAGCAGGTACTTCATAATCCCAAAGCGTGAACCATTAGGTATATCAAGAGCTGAAGTCTGGGCCAGGTGTAGTAGCTCATGCCTGTAATCCCTACACTTTGGGAGGCCGAGGTGGGAGGACCACTTGAGCCCAGGAGTTTGAGATCAGCTTGAGCAACATAGCAACATATATATTTTATTTAACATGCAGAATATATTTAGTCTCTATATTAAAAAAACGTTAAAAAAATATCCGAAGACCTTTCAAAGGATGAGATCTACAGTATCTACCTCCAGAATGGAGGATAAAGAAAGAAATCTTGTTGGGCAAAGGCAGTCTATAAGAATGTCAGAGGATGTTTACACCAGAGGAGGCTGAAGAACATCCTGGCTAGAATTAGAGAACATGAAACCTGGTGATAAATCAGTCTTTGAGTACATGGACACGAATGAGCACATGTCACCTGAAATGAAAGAAGGATTAGATTTGGAGAAAAGGAAAGAGGGCAAGGGGACTGAGAGAGGTAGTTTCCAAATGGTTCCCAATGGGCTTTGCCTCCTGGTGTTCTTGTCCTTGTATCATCCAATCCCCTAGTGACTTGCATCTGTCAAATGCAAGAAGGTAAATGTTACACAATGCCACTTCCAAGGTTGGGTTATGAAAGACTGACTTCCATTTAGCTCACACTCTCTCTGGCTCTTTTTACTTTCTTGCTCTGGTGAAGCCAGATGCCATGTTGAGAGTGGCCCTATGATAAGACCCACAAGAGAAGAGCTGAGGATGGCCTCTGGCTCACAGCTCTCAAGGAACAAGATCCTGACAAGAACCACATAAGTAAGCTGGGAACAAATCCCTCCCCAGTTGAAGCTTGAGGTGATTGCAGCCCTGGTTGACGACTTCACTGTGGTCTCCTTTGAAGCCCTGAGCTGGGGGACTGATGATATTGTGCCTGATTCCTGCACCACAGAAACTGTTAGTGATGAATGTTTGCTGTTTTAAATTCCAATTTGAGGGTGATTTCTTACACAGCAATAGATAACTACTACCAGGACCTACTTAAATGGATACCTGAAAGAGGCTGACAAGCCTCCATTCCTAGCAGGATATCAGAAACCTTCAAGTTTAGAAAAGACTTCCATTCATCTAGAAAACATTTCCCGCACACAAGGCATGTGCCAGACCCTGGGCAACTCACAGGACTTGCGAAGGAGCCAGGCACAGCTCTGCCTTGACGGAGCCAGAGAGAGACAGGTGAGAAGGTCAGGTGGAGACATCATAATTACACTGTGTCAGGATACATGCTTGGCTGTTTTACTGAAGACTTCACAAGTTTATGAAGAGCTGAGAGAAAAGAGCCACTGAAGTTTGCTTAATAAAATCCAGGTAGGCTTCACAGAGGAGGCAGCAGGCAAGCTGATTCCTTGTATCTTTACCAAGGCACCTCTCCCTGGAAGCCCCTAGGTTCACACATCAACCCGGGAAGTGAAGTTGGTGAAATGAAAGGCCTATGAGCTCTGCAATCAGACAAATTGAGTTTGAAACTCAGCTCGATAATTTCTCAACACTGTGAATTTAGGAAGCCAATAAGAAGGAACGGCTAAGAATATGGTTAGAGTTGCACAGGGCTAAGAGTAAGCAACAGCGCTATCCATTACTAGTTGAGAATGCTGATACAAGGAATCACGTCTTTCAAAGCCTCATATCCCCATATGTAAAACAGAACTAATAAAATATCAGCTTCACAAGGTTACTTAAGTGAAAGCAAGAAGTTTTTAGCATAGTGGATGATAATAAGAAAGGCTGGATAATTATCAGCTTATTTTGTTGGAAAAGTTACTTAATTTCTTTATGCCTCTTTATGCATGTAAAGCCTTTTAGTATATTGCTTAATATAGAGTTCTCAGTGACTGTTAGTTGCTAATATTATTAACAGCAGAGATCCTAGACGCAGTGAATTATCATGGTTCCTCCTAGCATAAGGGCTGGCCAGCAATGATACATCGAAGTCATACATCTCTGTGCATTTATAAAAATGCTTCCTACCCCACCCCCAGGGCCTCTCAGCTCCTTGTGCTGAAATAGAAGGCCACAGATTATTTCTGCAGCGGGAGCTGTGCCAAGGCATCATTAAGGTAGAGATGACAGAGCCAGGGTAGTGGTGGTTCCCTAAGTAACTATAACTCAGGTGCTACACACACCTGGCGCTTCCTGCATATGCTGTTAAATTTATGGGACAGCAATAATAGTAACAACATTAGCACCAATTTATTTGTAAAATGCCCACACCTGAAGAGCCTGACGAGCTAAACTAGAAACCCTACTAAATTTTATAGAAATCTATGTATATATGTGAAGACGTGAATATGTGTATAAGCGTATAAGAATTGAGATCAGGATGTAGGTGTGCTTGGAGTAGAAATAACAGCAGCCCTGGGAATCATAACCATGATTTTCTTCCTCCATTTCAATCATCAACTAGACCAGCTTATTAGCAATGTTGCTGCCTTCTTGGTTTTCCAGTAGTCAGCAGCTCAAGGCAAGAAAAAGCACCACTGCAAAAGCCAGCAGGATTCAAATTCCCAGATTATCAGTCTCTGGTTACGTGAACTTAGGTTGGTCATTTCTGTTTTTGTAGTATCAGGTTCCTTCAAAGATAAAATAGGCATAACTATAACTTAGTCCTACTGCATGTCTGGTGTGGAAGAGAGACACTCCCTCCCACCTCTCTTCATAAAGGACAAAATATATCACAGTGTGTTGTTTTTATAGTCTAATTTCCCAGTTGATTACTTGTAAAGTTTATTTAGCAAAGTCATATAACCAGATAGAGGCGGATACAGAACTTGCCCCCCTACCATGTGACTCCACATTCCTCAGGGACGTGGACCCTTCTTATTTTCTCTAACACAAAACCTGGTATTGAGTATCAGCTAAATTAATATTTGATAAAAGAATAAATGGATAAATGAATCAATGGACAGGGCCTTTAACCAATTCCTTATTCGAGAAAGCAGGAACAGGCTTCATGGGATCATCCTAAGGGAGGAAAATAAAATCCAATCATTACCCTCTCAGTGCAGAGAACAAGGTGGGCAAGAGTTTCAGCTGAAGTATTCCATTCCCTCGTTTCACAGTAAAAATAATGATAGCTACCATGTTTAAGCACTTACTCTGCACTGAGCCCTGGATTAAGTGCTTTGCATGGAATATTCTCATCTCATATTTACACCAACCCCATGATGGAGTTATAGTTACTATGCCCATTTTACAGATGAGAAATTTAAGTTAATATAAATGAAATTTGTGTCTATTATCACACAACTAATAAAATTTTAACCCAAGATATCTGACCCCAAGGCATAGCCTCTGAAACTGTATCCATACTGCCTCCTAGGTGACTTCAGAGATGCATCTTTCTGAGCACTGGCGACTTCTAGATGTAAGAGAAATTGAGCCAGACACTGCTAGGCACAGGAAGCTGAAACAGAAACAGACGCGGACACCATCCTCATGAAGTTTCCAGTCTAGTAGGGGTGGGAGATCAGACATGAAAATGTTAGTGTACAGAAGAATAGGGGGACATGAGTGAGTAGACCAGAAAGACCTTTTTCAGAAAGGGGCATTTAAGCCCTGTCCTGGTAAGAGAAAGGATGTTCCAAAGTAAAATGCACTGAAAAAGGCAGTGAGTGACATGAGATGGGGCTGGACAGGTGAGCAAAGGCATGCAAAACCTTGAAGGCCAGTTAATGAGTGTGATCTTAACCATGAAAGAGCAGAGAAACCAGTGAAGGTGCCATAATGAGGCAATGTGTTATAATGCCCGGTCTATCTGTTAAGGGAGAAGGGTATCCTGCCAGAGTGATGGCAAGGAACAAGGAGTCACGGCTTGACTAGTGGTGACACTGGGGATGGAGAGAGTCATCAAATGCAGGGTACAATTGGAGATGGAATTGCTGGACTTGTGATGAATCACATCTTCTGGGAAGTAGAAAAGGGAGAGGGTAAGTGGTTTATTGACATCTGTATCCAAACTCTACTCCCAGACAGAATGTCTTCAAAAGGTCATCTTACTGCCATGGTGAAGTACAGGTAAAAACACAGAATAGGCCGGGTGTGGTGGCTCACGCCTGTAATCCCAGCACTTTGGGAGGCCAAGGTGGGCGGATCATGAGGTCAGGAGTTCGAGAGCAGCCTGACCAACATAGTGAAACCCCATCTCTACTAAAAATACAAAAAATTAGCTGGGCATGGTGACACACACCTGTAATCTCAGCTACTCAGGAGGCTGAGGCAGGAGAATTGACTGAACCCGCGAGGTGGAGGTTCAGTAAGCTGAGATTACGCCACTACACTCCAGCTTGGGTGACAAAGAGAGACTATGCTTTTGCTTTTGTTTAAAAAAAAACACACACACAAAAACAAACCACAGAATACCCTAGTAAGAGAATTTTGTGTCCTTCCTAATTCAGGGCTGAACACAGTATTTCCCATCCTTCACTCCAGTTTTGATTAGTCATTATCATTCAATAGTTTATTTATTCTTTAATCAACAAATACTTACAAAATTTCCATATTTCCTATATGGGTCAAACTGGGCATTGGAGATACAGAGAAAGACAAGACAGCAATTCCTAAGTGATGCATCCTGGTTTATCTGTGGGATGGGAACAGCAGTTTCCTAGAACTGACTCCAGCTGGCTCACAAGAGCCAATTGTTAAATATTTAGGGATGTTGCATGGCAGTTGTTAAACACAGTGGCTTGAAATTAGATGTGATAGGTCAGGCATGGTGGCTCATGCCTATAATCCCAGCACTTTGGGAGGCTGAGGTGAGCAGATGGCTTGAGGACAGAAGTTTGAGACCAGCCTGGCCAACATGGTGAAACCCTATCTCTACTAAAAATACAAAAATTAGCTAGGCATGGTGGTGTGCACTTGTAGTTCCAGCTACCTGGGAGGCTGAGGCACAAGAATTGCTTGAACCTGGGAGGTGGAGGCTACAGTGGGCCAAGACTGTGCCACTGTACTCCAGCCTGGGTGAAAGAGCAAGACTCTGTCAGAAAGAAAGAAAGAGAGAAAGAGAGAGAGAAAGAGAGAAAGAGAAAGAGAGAGAGAAAGAGAAAGAGAGAAAGAAAGAAAGAAAGAGAGAGAGAAAGAAAGAAAGAGAGAAAGAGAGAAAGAAAGAAAGAAAGAGAGAAAGAGAAAGAAAGAAAGAAAATAAATTAGACACAATAGAATTTACACTAGGAAAATTGGCAGATACTACAAATCAAGTTTTTTGTTTTGTTTTTCAGAGTCAATTTACCAGCATACCACTGGGTTGGAATCATGGGGCTGAAACCCTAATGGTTTATCTTCCAAGTTCAAGGAAGGCAGAAATACAAACAGAAAGTTAGGTCATAGTTACAAACTACACACGAATCTTTTTTTTTTTTTTAAGAATGCCAAGAATTGCTGGGGCAGATTGTGGACTTTGGCATCAGACAGAGCTGGGTTTTTATCCTGTGGCCAGCACTCACTGATGATCCAAATTGGGCAATTCACTTTACCATTCTTATCCTAAATTTTTTGCCTTTGACATGGAGATAATGTACACAAATCATGATGAAAGTGCTTTGCACAGTGCCTGGCATTTAGTAAGCACTCAATAAATGACAGCTATTATTAACGTTGCTCTTTTTTTCTCCATTTTTTAAATGGAAAGATATGCCTTCAAAACTCTGCTTTGCTGATGTGTAGTTCAGTTTTATTATTTCAAACATTTACACAGGCTCATCAGGAAGAGGACTCCTGTCTGTTTCTAGGTGCTGTTTTAGCACACAGATAATTTAGTCTCATCTTCAAATGTCCAGCTTAAGCCCTCAACACGTGGGAGGGAGTCAAGTGGGTAAATCCTGAAGTTAGTGGGAGGCCATAAATCGTGTACAACAAATGCACAATATATTTGTTATACAAGTTATTAATGTCAGTCCGGGCTGTGGCTTGTTTACATTCTTTGAACAAGGAGATAAATCATCACCCTTGAACTTTCAATGGGAGACTGAAGAGGGAGAGAAGGCTCCCAATTCACAATTCTTCAAAGACTTTCTCATCCTCGTACAGAGAGAAAGAGGAAGAAAAGGGGAGAGTTGGAAATAATCAAGAAAGGAAGAGAGGAGGGAAGGAAATATTTGGAAACCTACCATATGCCACATAGTAGAGTCATTTGTTGCTCACAATATTTTGTTTAAACCTCATTACAACACTGTCCATACTTCTACAGATCAAGACAAGGTGCTCAAGGAAACTGAGTTACCTACCCAAGGCCATCTAGCTGGTAAGTGGTGGAGCTGGGATCTTATGCAAGGTTTGAGTTTGAAGGATGGGCCTTCTCCTGTACAACACAATGAATTATGTACAATGAGGAGCATGACTTTATTTGGGGGCCAACTCCAGCAGGATTGGTCCTAAAGTGAGGCTGCCAAGTGGGCTGGCCTGCCCTCAACACTGTAACCATGGATTTACCAAGGTGTCAGCCACCTCGGCCAACCTGCCTGATCCAGTCACCATTAGAGGATCTTCTCACCTCACGCAAGAATAGGGCCACAACTACCTCTAGACAGCCACCACTCATAATTCTTAGGACCTAAAAAGGAGCTTTTTTCCCCAATAGCCCCTTAACCTTATTGAGCAAGTGCAGCTTTCTGTTGCTCCCTGGCTCAGAATTCCCTATGAGACATGTTAAAAATACAGTGCTTTGGGCCCTGTGTAAGCCCTACTAAACAGGAATCTCTGGGGGTGGGGTTCAGAAATCTGATTTTTAAACATTTTTTCTTCACAGAATTGTTAACTATTATTCCTGTAGATGGAAAATCAGAGAAAGGTTATTTAAAAACCACAGTGATAATCCATGCATTCAATACAACCTGCAACAAGCCCCTAGTCATGCCCTTGAGTGCCTATGGGTGCTGATGCCTTCAGAGCAATGGTAATGGCGTGAGTGTGTGTACACACTCATGTATGCGTGCACTCTTCTAGCATACTATATAGAAACACAGAAGACATTTCTTTAAAATTAAGTGTAAAGCACATATTTATGTCTAGTGAAAGGAATACTATTCATATTTCTTATATATAGCAAGTTAATTAGGCTTGTAGATAAGACTAGAAACGTACTCATAACCATATCAATACGCAGGAAGACGAAGGATACAGAAAACTTTTTAAGGGGCTGGCCTTGGCTCCAGACTACCACTTTTACTACTGCCATACCTCCACTAGAGCAGAGATTAGGTAGAATGTTGTGTGCTAGCCTCAGAAGCTAACCAACCTGTTGTATTCTCTTACTTCAAGTGCATTCCAGATTAAGGATAATTCTTTATGGAACAGTCTTGGAGTCCAACCACATTAATGTTGATTTTCATTACATACTTACTATGTCAGGTATAGTTACAATTAAAATATAGTCCATGGTAAGATGTTAACTAGAGCAATTCTTAGACACAGTTTATAATCTTGTCCCTCGTAAGGTACATTTCTTCATGGTAAAGAATCATTTGGGGCTCATCTGAACACCTGGTGATATGGTTTGACTCTGTGTCACCACCCAAATCTCACCTGCACTGTACTCCCACAATTCCCATGTGTTACGGGAGGGACTCAGTGGGAGATAATTGAATCATTGGGGTGGTTTCTCCCATACTGTCCTCATGCTAGTAAGTCTCATCAGATCTGATGGTTTGATAAGGGGAAACCCATTTCATTTGGCTTTCATTCTCTCTCTTGCCTGCTGCAATATAAGACATGTCTTTTGCCTTCCACCATGATTGTGAGGCCTCCCCAGCCACATGGAGCTGTAAGTCCAATCAAACCCTTTTTCCTGTGTAAATTACCCAATCTAGGGTATATCTTTATTAGCAGTGTGAAAACGGACTAATACACCTGGATATCTAGGACAATACTGCAATGTTTTTAGTCCATTAGAAGGTAAATCAACTTTTGTGGGCTAGCCTGGGAACATTGCCCTTGAGCATATGTTTGCTTTTGTAAGAAAGCACACCCTATAAGCCAAATGGTCTTACAAATGAATTGCTAGCAAGTCAGTGGGCTCCTAGGTTGGGTTCCTAAGGGTTGTAGCAAAACCTTACTAGGGGTGTTGTGAGCCACAGGACCACAAGTGCTAGATAAAAGCAGAGCTAGCTGAGAGCTATAAATAGTGTGCCAAGTGACCCTAACAAGCTCTCCTATCCACTGGGGCTGCTCCAACAGCTTTCTCTTTTGGAAACATGAAAGCAGCTGAAAGGATTGTTTTCCCGAGAGCTTTTTGGCTGCCCTGAGCATGTCAAGGGACTTTGCTGTTTCTAATTATCTCCCTTTATGTTCAGTCCGAGACTTGTTAATACAATAAACCGGTGTTTCCAGGACGCGCTCACAACGCAGAAACATCTCAAGGTGTTTTACAAGCAGAAGATCACGTTAAATCAAATCAAATACCAATTAAAGATTAACAGTGGAGTTAGAGAGCTGTTATCACGGTCCAGCCAGGGCCGCTGGGATGGCCAGTGCTTCCTCTAAGCTGCTGCAGTCCAGCTTCCAGCCAGATTGCTATTTTGGTATCTATTCGGTATCAGTCTTTGCCTCAGCTCCAGGATTCCAGAATGTCAACACTGGAAAAATGTTAAAGGTCTTTGCAGATGATCCCTGTTGTATCAAATGGAGAAACTGAGATTTGGATAGAAGGGATGACCCAGCATCACCCAATGTTAAGAATCCAAGCTTCTAAAGATAGAATGCCTTGGCAGCAATGTAAATGGAACTGGAGGCCATTATCCTAAATGAAATAACTCAGAAATAGAAAGTCAAACACCTCCTCTTCTCACTTATAAGTGGGAGCTAAACAGTGTCTACCTATGGACATATAGAGTGGAATAATAGACACTGGAGAATCCAAAACGTAGGAGGGTGGGGAGGAAGGGATGAGAAATTACCTATTGGGTACAATGCACATGATTTAGGTGATGGGTACACTAAAAGCTTAAGCTTTACCACTATAGAATCTATCCATGTCATAAAACTGTACATGTAACCCCTAGATCTATCTATTTTTTTAAAAAGAATCTAAGATTCTTGAGCTACTCTCAAGCACCCCCAGTCACTGGCCCCATCTAGATGCTTTCAACTGCTGTTTCTCAGATGTCTGCTTGTAGTGGTTTGAACCGTGGCCCTTACAAGACATGCCTACCTGGAACCTCAGAATGTGACCTTACATGGAAAAAGGGTCTTTGCAGATGCATTTAAGCTCACGATCTCTAGATGAGATCATCCTCTGTTTAGGATAGGCTCTAAAGCCAATGATTGGTGTTCTTCTCAGAGAAAAACAGAGGCGAATGTGAGGCAAACAGGGATGGAGCAATGTACATACAAGACTAGAAACTCGAGGATTGCTGACAGTCCCCGGGGGCTAGGAGGAAGCCACGGAACAAACAGATTCTCCCTCAGTGCTTCCAGGAGAAACCCACACTGGAATAGTTTGATTTTGGAATTCTGGCCTCAAAAACTGAGAGAGAATAACTTTCTGTTATTTTAAGCCATCAAGTTAGAGGTAATTTGTTACAGCAGCCACATAAAACTAATACGCCCTCCTGGAGTGCCTTTCCTCACATCCTGCACATGGTGAGAACTTGCTTTTTTTTTTTTTTTTTTTTTTTTTTTTGAGACTCAGTATTAGTATAGCCTCCAGCCTGTGTGGAAGCATTCGTGACTGAACCCATGAACAGGATTTGCACAAACCTCTTGGAGGTTCTTAAGTGTGTATATGTCCATCAAGTTCATCTCAGCATCTGTAATTCATTTTTTAGTTACTTGTCTCTCTCCCCTACCAGATTTAGAATTTGTCTGGAGCATGGACCATCCGTGATTCAGTTCAGGGTACTAGAGCCAATCATACACTTGGTCCATACAGGTATTGAGGAAATGTCTGTTGAATAAACATGAGCACAAATAAATGACCTAATCCTTGTTCTCTTACTTCTTTGTCAGTTATAGAACCCATACCCACTGCATCTCTATGTTCATCTATCAACCTTTCCTCTCCCCTAACTTGAAGTCTATGAAAGAGACTCAGGTTTTCAGGTCCAGAGGTGAAGTGGTCCAATATCAAAAATAAAAGCACCAGCTTTGGGGTCAAATAGACATATGCTCTCATTCTATCACTTTCCTAGTAAGTATCTTAATGTCTTTGAACCTCAACTTTAAAATATAAGTAGAAGATTAAATGAGAAGATTAAATGCATTAATATGGTCAGTTACTCCTCTCAGAAGTACCATCACTCCCATTTTACAGATTAAGACATTTCTTCCAAGAGTTGTGGATTGTTGAGGATTGCACAGGTAGTAAGTGACACTGCAGGACTTGAAATTCATACTTTTCAAGTCCATGCTCTTAAACACTACATTACACAGTATTATGGGGCCCCCTACAAGATATCCCCTAGTCCATTTGCTGAGTAATAACAGATTATTCTATCGTTTCCAAGAATGAAGCCTCTTTGGAATAGCACACATCCTTGAATTTATCTTGTTTGGTATTCCAGCTCCTTGGGAGGCCTCTAAATTCATATCTAATACAGACTTCTCTAGTCTCAGCTGGTTTGAGACACTGTGGATCGTAATGCTGAGAGTATGAAAACAAATGCCTTCTGCCCAAACCATCATCTTTCAATTACAAATCACTCTGTCAATTTGCAAGTGCTTTGGATGCGAACATCTTGCAGTCTGGCACTAGTTAGAGCTGAGAAGAAATTGAGAGAGGATGCATGGGGAGAGGCAGAGATGAAAAGAAGAATAAATCAAGCATAGAGGACGGAGAAAGACATTGGAATGATCAATTTGAACAGACGTTTAGAACTCATCTAAGTCAAGGCCCTTTGTATCATAGTTCCAGGGGCCCTGATCTCATGGATCTATGGATTGGAATCCAAGGAGTGGAATGGTGGCTCCTGGAGTTGTGAAATATCACGACACAAAGTCCAATTTTATTTATTTATTTATTTATTTATTTAGCAGTGGGTGAAACTAAGGTATATAAAATTTCAGTGGCTCCACTAATAAGTGTCAGCAAGGTAAAAGCAGAACTAAAAGCTTCGACTTCTACTTCAGTGCTCTGTAGCATACAAAGGCTTAGGTGTCCAAATATAAAAGAAAACATGGGGGTATGGACAAAGAGTGATTTGCAGGTAAGGCGAAACAGTTAAGACTTGAAAGAGGGAAAACAGATGAAGAAGGAATACAGAGATGAAGAGAGATAAAGAAGATATCTACAAAAGAGAAAAGGAGGTATGGAGAACAAAAAGACAGCGGCAGAGAATCTGTAGAACACAGAGAAATCTAAGACAATACAGTGCAGCATAGATCCAAACAAAATGAAAGAGAGAGAAAAATATCTAACGCATCCCCTTGCTGGTATGCATGAGGTCCTGGCCTCTTAATGAGTCCCCAGGCTTCCTATGACCAAGCCTGGCTGACCTCCCCTGCAACTCACTCCACTCAGCTTCTTGCCTGAGGGGTGTCTTCGGCAGGGACTGTCCTGCTTCTCCACTCCACTCCTGGATATTGCTTGGTTCATTCCATCTAATCCTTTGCAATATCATCTCCTTCAGGGAATCTTCCCATTCCCTCTTCCCACTGTCCACCCTGCAGTCCAGGCACGGTTGTGAGACCCTCTTCTTCGTCCCACGATGCGCCACAAACTCTCATTATATTATTTATCACAACGGACTGTAAATCTCCGTTTTAATGTTACCATTTTTTTCCCAACAGGCTGTAGATTTCCCAGGGCCAGGAATTAGGCTGGTTTCATCTTGTATTTCCAGCAATTACTGCAGGGTGAAAAATATATTATACACTCAATGCATGACTAACGAATGAATGAAGGGACAAACCACTCCTCTTCTCAGGAGTGACAAATTATGTCAACAACCACTGGGGGGTGCTCTTGGGTAACTCCAGCAATGGGCCTGGGGGAGCTGGCAGTGGAATTTCTCTGCTACCAACACCTCAGCAAAGCAGAGAAGGCAAAAGTGATACCAAACTGGAGAGATCCTTCTAGACTTCAGCAGGTGAGGCTGAGAACGGAACAAAGCCTGCCCTAGTGGATGAAAGACTAAAATGAAAGTCAGAGAAAATGGACTCGAGTCGATGGAACTGGTTAGCTCTGTGGTCTGGGGGAGTCACTCATCACTGAAGGGCAACAGTTCACTTGATTCACACAAGCCCAGGCGATGGCCATTATTATCCCCAGCCCTCACCTGCCGGGAATAGAAGGATGAATGAGCAAGACAGCGTTCTGTTCTATTGAGCAAAAAAAGAGACCTTAATAGTACAAGAATGGGGTTATCTGGGATTCTTATTCTAATTGCCAACATTTATTGCATATTTTCTATGTCAAACATGATTCCAAGCACTAGCAATACAGGTCTGAGCAAGTCGCTGTCCCTTGTTGCCTGTTCTCTAGAGGAGGAGGAGGAGGAGGAGGAGGAGGAGGAGGAGGAGGAGGAATAGAGATATGCAGGACTAATCACAATTTTAGGAAAGGAGCAAGGGCTTGATGACAAGAGATACAGGTAACATGCCACTATGGTGACATTTGGTCTGAGGGATCAGGGAAAGCTTCAGAAAGGTGGTGACATTTTTCCCAACCAGACCCAGCGGGACATTTAGGTTTTATTAGACAGAGCTGGGTTGACATAGTACTCTAGGCTGATGGAACAGCCCAGCAGATACTAGCAGGCGAAGATGTGCAGGGTGTGTTTGTGGAAGTGTGAGCAGAAGACGGAATGGAAGTAAAGGCTAGAGAGGCGGATTTGGCTAATATTAACAGCAGGCAGGATGTGATGTCAGAACAGTGGAAGTGGCAATAGTGGGGGTGGAAGTGGCTGCAGCTACAGGGCCCACAGTAGCAGCTGCTTTGATGGTGCAGGGTGCCAAGGACTATACTAAGGGCTGTGTATACAATACCTCTTTCAATCCTAAATATCTATGTATCTATCTATATATTATATAAACACACACATATATGTATATGCATGCATGTGTATATTTATGTATATGCATAGGAATGTCTGTTTTACCAACATGTAGTTTTTATTTCCATTTCCTAAGTGAAGACCATGAGACACAGAGGGGTTAAATAACATATCCAAGGTGAGTAAGCAGCAAAGCCGTGATCTACACCAAGGTCTGTACATTTCCAGAGGCAGTGCTTTTAAATGCTATGCTACACCTCACACACTGTCAGGCTAAGAAGTTGAGAATTTATCATGAAGGCCAAGAGGGAGCCATCAAAGGTATCTGAGGGAATGACACAATCTAAGAAATGTTTTCACAAGATGACTCTAGGGTCACTCCTACCCCAATGTCCTTGGGTGATCCCTGCCCTCCTGTTCTTAATGGAGCCCATTCTGGGGCAAGAAGGGGTGGACATGGTCCATTTGTAGCAGTCCTCAGATCTCCCAAAGGAGTCCAGGATGAGCCCAACCCCTCTGACAAATGCTCCAGCCTCCCCTAGCCCCAGGGAGTGATTTATCAGCGCAGCGTCAGCGCCTCTGCCCAGCAGCCTGGGATCCAAGGCTGGCGGCCCAGGCTGGGGTTTTTAATTAGCTGAGAGAGGGAAGAGTCGAGCCCTCTCAGATGGAAAGAAAGAGAGACACCAAGAAGGCTCATAAATCCTGAACCAAGGACCCATCGACTGGAGTCTGGCAGTGGTGGGCAGATGGAGGGGGAGGGGGAGGGGGAGGAGGAGGAGGGGACAGGTTGATTGTCTTTTTGGCAATTTCATGGTCTCCCTTGTTTTCTGGTCCAGACACTACAGGGAGGATGGGAATTCAGACTACGTTTCCCACAGGAACCCCTGGGGTACACCCTTTCCTAGTGTGACTTTGTGACCAGAAGTCAGGGAGCCTAATATTTAGCTCCATCTTTGCCATTAACCTTCTATATAATTTGAGGTAAAAGTTGCAACTTAAAAGCTTTCAGGCTTTAGAGTTAGACACAAGCTTAATTCTCTTTTCCATGCTGCTTACTAAGACTGTGACTCAGGAAAGCTGTTTTTCCTCTCTGTGCCTCAGTTTGCGCATCCATCAAGTCAGGATAAGATCTCATATTGCAGGGGCTAAATGAGACAGCACAGGTAAATTACCTGTGTGAAGAGAGGCTCCTCCAGTCTCCTGAAGAGACCTTCAGCAGGCATCCCACCATTTAACTCCAGGGTCATTTCACATCACAAGAATCATACTGAAAGCCTGCTCCATAGGCCCTGGGGATACAGAGCTGAGTGAAGTAGTCTCTGCCCTTGCAGGCTTCACAGTCTGGTTGGAACAATGAGATGGGGAGTTAGAGAGTATGAGAAAGAGCTGTGATTGGGGGTAGCAGTGAATTCCATGCTGGCACAAAGGAAGGGCACCTGCTGAGCTTGGTGGAGTCCTGGTAAGCACACTGGAGTGGGGGATAGCTGAACTGTGTTTTTTTTTTTTTTTTTTTGAGACGGAGTCTCGCTCTGTCACCCAGGCTGGAGTGCAGTGGCCGGATCTCAGCTCACTGCAAGCTCCGCCTCCCGGGTTTAGCCATTCTCCTGCCTCAGCCTCCCGAGTAGCTGGGACTACAGGCACCCGCCACTTCGCCCGGCTAGTTTTTTGTATTTTCTAGTAGAGACGGGGTTTCACCGTGTTAGCCAGGATGGTCTCGATCTCCTGACCTCGTGATCCGCCCGTCTCGGCCTCCCAAAGTGCTGGGATTACAGGCTTGAGCCACCGCGCCCGGCCTGAACTGGGTTTTAAAGAACAAGATGGCACTGTTGAGGGTAAAAAGTCAAGAGAAGATTATTCCAGACCGAGGGGACTGTGTGATTAGAATAAGATGGAGCAGAATGCCTGGTATGCTGTAGGTCTTCAAAATAATTTCTGTCGAATAAAGGAAGGAAAGAAGGAAAGAGAAAAAGAGGGAGGGATAGAAAAAGGGAGGGATTCATCTCATTGGAAGTTTGAGGGGCAGTGAGCTAGAGATGACACCGGCTAAGTGATTTGAACTTTATTATAATGACAAGGAGAAGTCATCAGAAGGTTTCAACAAAAAGTGATGTTTTCAGATGTGTGTGGTAGAAAGGTCACTCTAACTTTTGGAAGTTGGGATGAAGAGAACAAGAGTGGGGTAAAGGAGACCATTTAGGAGGCTGTTAACAATAATTTAGCTGAAAATGACACCAACTGGTCTAAGGCAGGGACAGCGGGCGTGGAGGAAGAGAACATCTGCTTTAATACAGGATGTAGTCACAGACCCCACCCACCTACCTGCCTTATGTGGTCCAGCCCCATCACCATGGCAACAGCCTCTTTACCATCCCTGGCCATAGAGAGATAACAACTCTTACATCTGTTCCTGGAGGTCCTGCCTCTATTTTTTTTTCTTTCTTTTTCTTCTTTTTTCCCCTTTGATTGTATCTGATCCAGCCTCACTGGGTAATTGAGTGTTTGAGAGTGAAAAATTATCTCAGCAGCTTGGCCCTTATCTTGACAGCGAAGCAGCACTTTTAATTTAATTTTGTTCAGAGACGCATGGGTAACAAATTTCACTAATCGCCCGGCTGTCGCCCTCCGCATGGTAACGAGCCGTTTGTTACCAGGCAGCCCAGCGTAAATACATGTGGGAGAGCAGGCAGGGAAGAGAGACAGAGGTCTGGAGGAAACAAGGGACAGACACAATCAATATGAGCCAGGCTTGGGCTCTGCCATCAGACGGAGAAACAGAGATGGAAGACCAACTGCATTAGCACAAAGAGAGGAGCTTTGGAGTCAGACTCAATGGAGCTCCTGTCCTTGTTCTGTCTTCTATCTGGGTGAAATTCTGAGCAAGTGAGTTAAACTTTCCTTATCTTAGGGTTCTTATCTGTGAGGTGAGGTGAGGATGTTCACAATCTCTACTTCTCTGGGTTGTTGTAAGAGTTAAATGAGGAGCTATAAAGTAAGTAAGCAATATCCTGGCCGGGTACGGTAGCTCATGCCTGTAATCCCAGCATCTTGGGAGGCTGACGAGGGTGAATCACTTAAGCCCAGGAGTTCAAGACCAGCCTGGGGAACATGGCGAAAGCCCATCTCTACTTAAAATACAAAATTAGCAAGCCATGGTGGCGAGCACCTGTAATTCCAGCTACTTGGGAGGCTGAGGCAGGAGAATTGCTTGAACCCGGCAGATGGATGCTGCAGTGAGCTAAGATAGTGCCACTGCACTCCAGCCTGGGTGACAGAGTGAGACTCTGTCTAAACAGCAGCAGCAGCAACAACAACAACAACAAAACAAAAACAATATCCCTAAAAACAATGCCATGATATTCTTGAGGCTGCTAAGGACCTTAAAGAAAACAAAAAACAAAAAAACCCTGGCCCTTCATCAAATGAATTTCTTTCAGAACATTCTCCCCAGGTTATTGTTCAAGTTTTGCTTGCATTCATCTAATGATGGGGAGCTCACTCACTATGAAACCAGGCAAGAACTCTGACTCTCAGAATTCTCTTGCTTATGCTGATCTGTAATATGCATCCTTCAGGTTCCAGCCTATATTAGCACAGCCCTGCCTTCTTGACTTCTGCAAAGAGTAAATGTGCATCCTCTTTCCTAAGTGAGCTCCTCCCTTACACTTGTATATAGAAATAACATTGCTTCTCACCACGCCCAAGTCTTCTTGTATCCAGCTAAAAATATCCTGGAGAACATCAGAGCTAGGAAAGCCTTTATAAGTCATATGACACATTATATTTTATATATTAGGAAACTGAGGTCCAGAAAGAGGAAGAAAATTTTAAAAAATAGTTATTGTTTGAGCACCCATTATGTTTTCTCCTTGTTTCCAGTTTTCCATCATTATTTTATCAGGCACCTGTCTCTACGTTTTTCTCCATTGAAAAGCCATCCTTGATTTATGGTCTTTTGTATCCCAAAGTCCTTACTCCAAAGCACCTCAGCCATGGACATATGACTCACACTGCATTGTCTTACTTTGGTTAAAAAATAAAAACTAAAATACCGTGTTATTAGAAGCATCGAATTGAAGAATCAGGAAAGACATTACAGAACTGTAGTTTATTTAACCAGAGAAGAAC
The DNA here is from genome assembly GCF_024542745.1 of Macaca thibetana thibetana. NCBI lineage: Eukaryota > Metazoa > Chordata > Mammalia > Primates > Cercopithecidae > Macaca > Macaca thibetana. The sequence goes on along the minus strand of NC_065592.1, from coordinate 22,745,880 downwards.
TGAGGCCACAGAACTTAACTGATCTGATATTCTCTATTATTTATTGTGTCCTCTGTAGCTTGAAAATGGCTGGAGGGCAGAGACCGCTAGTTGTAGCCATCTATGGCTTGGTTCCTTAAGGCAATGATTCTCAACTATGGCTGCTCCTGGAGAGCTTTTTTTTAATTTTTATTTTTTGAGATGGAGTCTTGCTAGCAGCCCAGTCTGGAGTGCCGTGGCACTGTAACCTCCACCTCCCAGGTTCAAGCAATTTTCCTGCCTTTGCCTCCCAAGTAGCTGGGATTACAGGTATGGGCCACCATGCCCGGCTAATTTTTGTATTTTTAGTAGAGACGAGGTTTCACCATGTTGGCCAGGCTGGTCTTGAACTCCTGACCTCAGACAATCTGCCCGCCTCGGCCTCCCAAAGTGCTGAGATTACAGGCTTGAGCCACCGTGCCTGGCCATCAACTATGGCTGCTCCTGGAGAGCTTTTAAAAAGGCTAGTGCAGTGAATCACACCTGTAATCCCAGCACATTGAGAGGCCATGGCAGGAGGTTCACTTGAGTCCAGGAGTTTGAGACTAGCCTGGGAAACATAGTAAGATCCTGCCTCTACAAATAATTAAAAATTAGCCATGTGTAGTGTTCCGTGACTGTGGTCCCAGCTACCTGGATGGGTGGGGAAGGAGGATTGCCTGAGGCTGGGAGGTCAAGGCTGGTGTGAGCTGTGATGGCACCACTGCACTCCAGCCTGAGTGACAGAATGAGACCCTGTCGAGAGAGAGAGAGAGAGAGACAGAGAGAGAGAGAGAGAGAGAGAGAGAGACAGGCAGACCAGCATGCCCAGACTCCACCTAAACCTATTAAATCAAACTCTAGACTAAGGTCCAAAGTTAGGTATTTGTTATTTAAACCTAAGTGTATTTACTATGCAGATAGGGTTGGGAACCATGATACAAGGGAAAAGAGCCCTTTACTCGCAACATCATGCTTCAAGGACAAAGAAAAGGATATTTACTTTTGATTTTTCTTTCTCTTTTGTTTTTCACAATTAAGTAAAAGTGAGATATATTCATTCCTCCAGGGATTCCAAGACCAGATACATGATGACTTGAATAAATAATAAAAGGGATGAACACTGTTTTTCAAGATTTCAGGTCAATCTAATTGTATAACAGACAATTGAGAGCAGCTGCCCTAGTTATAGAAACATAGCCTTCTCCTATATAAGTTAAAGTAGTCGGATCTAAGGCTACCAGTTGTTCATGACTTAACCATCTTCTCCAGGACCTGTGCTAAGTTTGTTGCTTTTATTATTTCATTACGATCTTAAAACCACTCTTAGAAGAAGGAGCTACAAGAATGGCCATTACACAGCTGAGAAAATCGTGGGTTGGTTAGAGCGATCTCCCAAGGTTCACACTGCCAGGACACATAACTATGTGTGTCTGGCTCCGAAAACCACAAAGTAAACACTGCACATTAAACTACCTCCAGCAAATCCACCCACCTCAAATCCCTTTCAGGAACAGGCAGAGTATAAATAATAAACAGAAGGGTAAATACATGCATAATATATAACATTGTGATTCACCTACATATTTCTTTTTAAATGAGTTGATTTGTTTGTCCTTAAAAGTAATTATTGTGGTTAGTAAATTCTACCCTTCTTCAAAAACTCACACTTCATTCACACTTATCTGGCTGTGTAATATTCTCTCAAGTGGATGCATCATCATTTACTTAGCCATCCTTCTATTGCTGGACATTTGGGCTCATTCTAATTTTCCAATATTACAGATTATGCTACAATGACTATATTTAGGTTTAGCGCCTCAAGAAAAATGAACAGTGTCACAGAAAAAATATGGCAATATAAATACCGAGTGAAAAAAACAGGCGTAAATGTGTGTGAAGATCATGGTTGCAAGGATAAGGAACAGTGGCAGGAAATGAGGATGGGGAAAAAATGAAATGAGCTCTCGAAAGTTTTCATTTATTTCTATTTTTCTATGTCCCTGTAGTAGAATTATACATTATTTTATATTGGTTGAAGAAAAGGTAAAAACAATGAGCATATCACCACCAATAAGGTTGAAAGAGCTCAGGTCCACAGATATCCTTAGAGCAGAGAGATGAGCTTAGGGGTCAGTGGTCTTGACTTCTTCCACAGACAGAAGCCTAGGAAGGAACTTCCTAAGGGCTGGAGCCATGTCTTGCTAACCCCTGACACCCTAGAGAACCACACTGTTCCTAGAATCTACAATGTGTATTAAACAAATAAAAGCATAAAATTTCAGAGCTTTAAGAGGCCTCTGATGCAATTTATTCAAACATCACACCCAAATGTAATGGATAGAGAGCCAAGGGGACTTCCCCAAAGCTCTCCAACATTTCATCTCCTGAACCAGAGGAGAGGCCACTTTTCCTAAAATCTACTCCAATTAGAAAAGGCAGATGGCAAAGTTGCCCAATGGGAGCCGTGGAAGAAAAGTCCTTTGCCCGTGAAACACAGAATGGGTTTGACTGAGTGACTTGGGGTACTGTACATTGTTATGCATGCTGAGTGCCCTGCATTGTTAGTTACAAATCTCCCCTGAATCTACTCGTCCTGCAGTCTCTCAGCTGTTCTCATGACAAATGCCCCTGGGCTGTGGCATCTGTTTTCTTCACGTGGAGCACTAGTTTTATGTGCACCAAAGATGTTGAGGGAAGGACATTTTCTACCCAGAATCCATGAATAAGAAACACACTTTCAGCCCCTTCACTTCCCAGTCTACACCCTCTCCTACCATAGTTTCCTACTGTCATGCCTTTATTTACCTCTATGTAGGAGGTGGAATTTTAAAACAGCCTCCAATATTCCCACCCCCTGCACACTCTCTGTATATTCCCCTTAATGTGGGTGCCACTGTGACTATGACAGGCTATCACTCCATACTTAAGTTACATTATATGGCAAAGGTGAAAGGATTTTTCAAATGCACTAAAGGTCTCAAATAAGTTGACATTGAGTTCATCAGAAAGAAGTTCATCTTGGGTAGGCCTGGCTGAATTAAGTGAGCCCTTAACAGAGAATAGGGCCTTGAAGGAGGAGAGTCAAAGTGTGATGATCTCCTGCTGGCCTTGAATAAGCATGCTGTGAACCACCTACAGGGGAGGCATGTGGCAAGGGCTTCAGAGTGGCCTCTAAGATCCGAGAGTGGTGCTTGCTGACAGCTGGCAGGAAAACAGGCAAATCACTCATACAGCTACAAGGAAATGAATTCTGCCAACAACCACATAGGTTTGGAAGAGGATTCTGCATGTCAGTTGCAATGGCAGTCCACTGACCCCTTGACTTCAGCTTCTTACATGATCTTGAGTAAAGAACCCAGTTATGCCATGACTGGACTTTCACCTACAAAACTGGGAGTTAATAAATGCATGTTCTTTGAAGCTACTATGTTTCTGTCAACGGGTTACTCACAGAAAACTAATACATGATCACAGAGTGCTGACACTCACACTCTCCCCTCAACTGGAACAATCCTGAGCTCAGATCTGGTTGGCAAATGTCCCCATCTGGATGGCCCCCAGGCACCTCAAAGGCAGCAGCTCCAAAATCCAGCTAGTCTCTTTCTCTCCTGAACACCTACCCCTCCTTCCTTGCCTGGCTGTGTGATTCTCCCAGTCCCTATGCTGGAAACCAATGCTCATTTTCAGCAATCTTCAGTGGCTCACCTTCTTGGAGCCAGTCAGTCATTGGGTTCCTCTAACTGTATTTTTAACATGTTCCTGTATCCAAACCTTCCCATGCTCACTCAGAGTGCTCCCGTTCTACCCCAATAGCCTCCTAACTGGTCTCCCTACCTTCAGTCTCGCTCCCTTCCAGATCTTCCTCTTCTGTAGAAAGAGTGATCTTCCTAAAACATAAATGAAATAATATATCCCTTCCTTCAACAGTAAATCCCTTCCTGGTCAAGGCAGGCAGATCACCTGAGGTCAGGAATTCAAGATCAGCCTGGCCAACATAGTGAAACCCCAACTCTACTAAAAATACAAAACATTAGCCAGGCGTGGTGGTGCACACCTGTGGTCCCAGCTACTTGGGAGGCTGAGGCACGAGAATCACTTGAACCTGAGAGGCAGAGGTTGCAGTGAGCTGAGGTTGCACTGCAAGAGGTTGCACTGCACTCCACCCTGGGTGACAGAGTGAGACCTGTCTCAAAAAACAAAACAAAGCAAACAAAAAACACCCTTCCTAGATTTGCCATTTCACGGAGGTTCAAGCGTAGGCTCTTTCCTGCTCACACGGACACGCCATTTTTTAGAGCTTGGCCACCTCCCACCCATCTTTCAGGTATAAGCTGTAGTATTGGCTTCTCAAACGTGCAGTTCATAAGTCTCCTGATTACATTAGTTCCTCTTTTCTTTTCATCAGAGGCAGTCCTTACAGTTTGGAATAATATATTCATTCATGAGTCTATTTGGGAAATACACTCTCCCTTCCCTTTTTCCTCTGGCATGACTAGAAATTTCATAAGGAAATCCACCCTGTTGGTCTATTTCCCACCATATTCCTTGTCTTTAGCAAAGAGTCTCAGCAGAATTAGGTATTTAGTAAACATTAGTTGATTATGCAAATGAAAAAAAATGAATGAACTTGGCATTCAAAGCCTTTCTCAATCTGGCTGAATTTGTCCTTCCCAGACTTTTTCTTACTGTCTTTCATCACGTATCTTATGTTCTAATAACACATGACACTATTTAACCATGACAAAAACCCTGTGAGATAGGATTATCATTTCCATTTTTGAGAGGAGGAAATCCAGGCCTGGGAAGGTACATTCACTTGCCCAAAGTCTCCCAAACTGAGAATCAGGATTAAATAAGGTTATGCATGTAAGCATCTCACACAGCTGGTGACATACAGCGGGTGCCCATGACCAGTGGCGTGGTCTCTTTATCTGGAAAAGAGTTTTTCAGGGGTAGGAGAACCCTGGCCGTCTCACAGGATTGGGAAGAAAGGGGATGACAGCGTGTTCTTACTTGGGGAGGAAAGCAAAGAGTCACAGTCTCTCATTCTAAGGAAAGGCGGGTGGGGGAATCCTGCTGAGCCTAGTTGAAAAACAAGAAAGCGAGAGAGACTGATTATTCCTTCTCGCTAGTGTAAGCAACTAAAACGACATGTTTGCTTTATCGCCTTTGGTCTCCCATTTGATTCCTGACAGCCATCTCCCTCCCTTCGATGGCGGGTTGTCAGGTGCTGAGCTGGCTGGCATTGCACAGGAAGAGGAGTACAGAGAACAATTTAAACAATATTTCAGGGACCATCATGGGCTGGAGGAGGACGTTTTTGTAGTTAGCTGGCTTTCCTTCTGCATTCAAGGAACCCTCATTTGCCAAGACTGCTCGATGTTTCTGTGGGTTTGGGTAGAAGTAGTCCAGAAGGGATCTTTAAGGGGAAAAAAAAAAAAAAAAAAAAAAGCCAATGTTTACTTTCTTTAGGTTTGAAGGAAGGGAGAGAAGAGAGACAGATAGGAGCTTTTTAAGCCCATAACAATTTCTGAATACATAATTTTCTCTTCTCTAATGTTGTTAAATAGGGCCAAATGCAGACGTAGATCAAAGCTAGGCTTCTGTATTTTACTGCATTTTACTGTGCTTACAAGTAAAGGGAATCCAAACTCCCAGTTTCTCTGTCCATGAGAGTTTCTCTCTCCAGAAAGCCTGTAAGATCTACCAGAACATTCTGGAGGAAGGAGTCCACTCCTACAAATCACCAACAGTTAAACATTTGGGCAAGAGTTATGATAAGCAAAATGAGCAAAAACCTACAAGGTTCTCCTAGGCGACAGTTCTGGGGGATTGTGACCATGAACAGTCTTTGGAGTCAACCAAAACCCAATTCAAGCCACAGCTAAGCAACTTATTGTTAGGAAGATTAATGAATGTGCAATAGGCCTGACACAAAAGTGACCCTCAGTACATGGTTGCTATAAATAGTTATTCCCCTTATAATTGTTATCCAAGTTCCAGGCTTGGGAAACGGGGGATACACTCCATAGGGGCCCAAAGCCAGGACAGGAAATGGAATGTGCTGCTGGCTGATATATCAAGGAAGCTCGAGAGCGGTGGTTCTCAATGCTGGCTGGTATTAAATAATTAGAATCTGAAAAGGATTTCATACTTATATTAAGACTTTTAGCCAGATAGTCCCATTAAATGGGTTGATTCTTGGAATTGGTATTTTATTTATTTATTTTATTTATTTATTTTTTTTTTTTTTGAGACGGAGTCTGGCTCTGTCGCCCAGGCTGGAGTGCAGTGGCCGGATCTCAGCTCACTGCAAGCTCCGCCTCCCGGGTTCACGCCATTCTCCGGCCTCAGCCTCCCGAGTAGCTGGGACTACAGGCGCCCGCCACCTCGCCCGGCTAGTTTTTTGTATTTCTTAATACAGACGGGGTTTCACCGTGTTAGCCAGGATGGTTTCGATCTCCTGACCTCGTGATCCGCCCGTCTCGGCCTCCCAAAGTGCTGGGATTACAGGCTTGAGCCACCGCGCCCGGCCGGAATTGGTATTTTAAAAAGTGATTCTGAGATTCATTTAGGCTAAAGAACTACGCAGCCCTGACAGCTCGTCTTCCCACACAGCTGAGGCCACCTGCCCTGATTTAGGTCCTAGAACTCATGATTCTCTCAAGTAGGAAGCACCAGAGTGCCCAGCCTCCTATGCGGGCCCTGAATATTCAGCTTCTCCAGCTGACCTTATTGTCTTCTGTTTCTCAAAAGGAATCCTCTTCCTTGGGCCTTGGATGCTGTAGTTTGATTTGTGCCTGGCCTCCACGCCCCCCAAAACCCTTCATCACCTAGTGCATCATCCTCAGGGAAGATTCTGGATTGCTTAGACTATTTCTAGAAAATGGTCTTTGAATCCTAGCCTGTGGCTAAGTTCTTACTTCTTACTGACAGTTCTCCCCAGTGGTGTGCTGGCAATTGTTTAACAATGGGCTCTCTGAGCAAGAGCAGGCAGCTCTTTTAAAATATTTTAAGTATTTTCCAGTTTCCATAGTATGAATCTTTCTCCTATGGCTGATTACAAGCTTCCAAAGTGGCATCACTCACAGCAGAGTTGGGAAGAGATGAGCACAATAGGCTCTCAACAAACCGGGATGGGCTGGTCCCTGCACAGCACTGGAAGTCATCCTTGTCGTCTGTTTTACTACCTGACTAAATACCAGGCACCCTCTGTTGGTGGTGCCCCAGGAAGGCTGGTCCCACGGATGCTGCCTTTTGTCCTCCATACTGAACTAACTTTTCAGCGCCTGAGCTGGTTCTGACCACCACTATTTCTGATCCCAGCCCCTCCCAGGCTACCTTTCCCCACCATCCTGGGGGTTACAGAGCTGATACCAGGAAGTTCTCTGGGATATGATCGGGTTTCCTGTATCACAGGATATGGGGGATACACAGATACGAGGATCCTCTTTCTGTCTCTTTTTGAGTAGGTACCTTGTTTCAGGCACTGTCATATGCACTTTACATGATTTATCTCATTCATCCTTACAATGGCCTGACCACATTTTGAAAACAATTAGCTTAAATACAAATTCAAGCTTCCCTTAACTCATGACAGCCTCAGGAAAGTGAACCCTCTCAATTCTTAAGTTTCTTCATCTGTAAAATGGAGAGAAAAATAATCCCTTCTCCTGGTATTGTTTAAAATAATATGAAATGATGCATTTAGAGAGGACAGAACAGCATAGAGAGAATTCAATGAAACTAATACAGTTTCCTCTGTTCTTTTCCTCTATCTCCCTTCTTGTTGAATCCATTTCTATTATGGGCCCTAAAATGGTTTTATTGTGAACTCAGAGATGGTCAAATTCTACCTTGCTGGTCTACAGACAGGAAACTGAGGCCCAAAGCCTTGCTCAAAGCCTCCTAACCAAACAAGAGACACCTAGGATTAAAACTCAAGTCTTGGCTGGGCGCAGTGGCTCATGTCTGTAATCCCAGCACTTTGGGAAGCTGAGGTAGGCAGGCCACGAGGTCATGAAATTGAGACTACCCTGGCTAACACGGTGAAACCCCATCTCTACTAAAAATACAAAAAATTAGCTGGGCGTGGTGGCATGCACCTGTAGTCCCAGCTACTCGGGAGGCGGAGGCAGGAGAATCACTTGAACCCGGGACGCGGAGGTTGCAGTGAGCCGAGATGGTGCCATTGCACGCCAGCTTGGGCAACAAGAGCAAACCTCTATCTCAAAAACAAACAAACAAACAAAAACAAAACAAAACACTCAAGTCTTAGGACTTCCAGTGATTTCATGAGATTCTCTTGCTTGGCTCTTCCTCCTCCTGTCCCTCACCCAGCACTCTCTCCCCTGGCTTTCCACCCTGTCTTAACTTCCCACTGCTTTCCCTGTACCCATGTCCAGGCCCTGTAATAACCAGGTAAACCCACCCCATGAAGGCGCTGATGCATTCACCTGTGGGTCCTCTAGCTAATCCTTTTTCTCAAGCCTCTAGTCATGTTGTGCTCAGTGGGAATCCCTGCAGGGTAGGGAGTAGTAGGCTGATCTGCCCCATATCTTGGACACTTTAACTCTCCTTAAAGCCTAGCCCTCTCTTCCAGGTTACTCTGGCTGCAATGATGTAGAGGCTGATAGAATCCTGATTGATCTGTCTTCAGTGTTTACTCTGTTCTGAGTGGCAGGTCCTGGGGGTACGCTCTGCAGGCTGGCAGAGGGCAGCCAGTAGATCTGCCCATGAGCAAGGCTACCTTTAGGCAAGAAGCAGAGGATGGTGAAGTGAAAAGCTGCATCACAATGTCCCCAAGGGGCTAGGCCTACAAAATTCACATTTTCAACAAAAATGTTTATGGTTTTTTTCTTTTTCGTTTCTTTTTTTTTTTTTTTTTTTTTTTTTTTGAGATAGGGTCTCACTCTGATGCCCAGTCTTCAGTGCAGAGGTGCAGTCATGGCTCACTGCAGCCTTGACCTCCAGAGCTCAAGCAATCCTCCAGCCTCAGCCTCCCGAGTAGCTGAAATTAAAGGCTCATGCCACTACATCCGGCTAATTTTTTTGTAGAGACGGGTTTTTGCCATGTTGCCAAGGCTGGTCTGGAACTCCCACGCTTAAGTAATCCACCCACCTTGGCCTCCCAAAGTACTGAGATTACAGAGTGAGCCACTGTGCCTGGCCACTATTGTTTTTCTATAAGGAAGATTAATTTGCAAGCCAGTACATTAGAAAGAGGACCTGGAGGCTGTGTGGCTCAGGCACTGATGTGCTGTAACTGACTAGCAATGAAACAATCACATGGTGGGTGCACTTGGCTAAGCATTTCCTCAGCTTATGTTATCTCATTTAATCCTCATAACAAGCCCAAGGGAGAACAGAAGGACAACTACTACACTTATCCTCCTTTACCCAAGAGAAACTGAGCTCAGAGAACAAATATGTCTTGCCTTAGGTTCTGCAACGCTAAGAAATGGCAGAGCAAAAATCTGAACCCATGTCTACTGATGCCAATGCCTATGTTCAACCTAGAAGCCCTACTACTATTTTCTGGGTATATTAGTGCAAATAATTTCAACCTGACAAAGTTGCGAAGATAAGAAGAGTACAAAGAATGTCCATCTATCTTTGGTCTAGCTTCACCTGTTGTTAACATTTTGCCCCGTTTGATTTGTCATTTGAGGAGACGACATTTTTAACCTTGAGGAAAATGCTTCCCTTCTCTGAGCCTTGGTTTCTATGTGCATAAAATGGAAGACTGAATGGATTACCCTTAGAGTGAAACAGAAATGTTGTTGTCTGATAAGAAGTGATGGATAAAGGGATGAGGTAAGCCCTTGGTCAGTGGTCAAGGCATAGCTGCTGCCTCTTTCTCCAGCCTCATTTTCCATCATTCCTGCACATGAACTTGGTCTCTACTCAGTTCTGGCATCTCTCCTCCATCTCCTTCCCCAGCGTACCATGTACCATCCGCCCTCACACCTTGGCAGGTACTCTTCCGCAGACACTCAGCTTTCACTTCATCCCATTTTCATTTCCTGGAGTCTCTGATCCATTTTGGGACTCATGGCTTATGTTTCATAACAGGAGGCTTCAGTTCCCAAAGGTCTCCTCTGCAGATATGGCTTGAACTTTTCCTCACCTATCCTTTTCCTCAAAGACAGGATTAAATTGTATGTGTGTGGAGGGGGGAGGAGGGGAGAATCATAAAGAAAAGTCATACATCCATATACCTTAGCACAAAGTTTTGCTTATGGATTGAGTAGTTCTTATTTATAGAAAATCCCAGCTTAGGAATTGTCAAATTAAAACAAGCAACTAAAACAAAGAAATAAGACAACCAGTAGCATTTATGCTGTGGTTCACTCTGCTGGAGAACTAAGCAGCAAAGCTTAGAGGAAAGTATGTGAGATTGGGGATCAGAAAACCTGGATTTCTATAACTGGCTGAGCAACCTGCAGATGAGAAAAGCGAGGTCCAGAGAGGAAGAGAGATGCACCCAAACTCACACAGCACAGAGCTGGACTGGGAGGCTCATGCTGGGTGTTTGCACTGCTGAAATGATCCGGCAGCTATAACGGCTCTGTCTCCTCCTCAGCATTGTGCCCAGGTCTGGGCAAACCACCTCAACTTCTCATCTGGACCTTCAGCTGTACACTAGATTATCCTGATTTGCAATGCTGCCCTGTGTGAGCTTGCACACTCTTTGCCTCTAGAGATTGTAACCACTGTGAGGCTGGGTGCTGAGGTCCCATTTTCTCATTGCCCAGCAGCACGGTTAGCAGGGTCGCTTATTCCACAAATACAGGCTAAACTACAATGAGGATCAGCCTTGATGACATATGATGTAAATATCCTTGTATGACAATAGGAAAGTTGAGGCCCCAAGGGAGCACAGGCTTGCCAAGGTCACTAAGCTAGTTAATGGTGAGGTATGGACTAGAGCACACATCTCCTGACTCTGAGTGCAACATTATTTGCTCTATGGAGTACCATCTCTGATGAATATATGTTAAATTCTTCCCAGTAGTAACCTATTACATTAGCTAGTTTATTACTTAATACTGTAAAATGCCATCAGAATTGGAACACTTAAAACAATGATATACTGAAGGGTTATTTACTTAATCAAACATAGAATGCCTTGCATGACAAATAGACACTTTTATTTATTTTTTGTTTGTGTTTTTCTTCCATTCTTTATTTTTATTTTTTTTTTCATAGGTTATTGGGGTACAGGTGATATTTGGTTACATGAGTAAGTTCTCTAGTGGTGATTTCTGAGATTTTGGTTCATCCATCACCTGAGCAGTATACATTGTACCCTATTTGTAGTCTTTTATCCGTTGCCCACCTCCCACCCTTCCCCTCAAGTCCCCAAAGTCCATTGTATCCTTCTTATGCCTTTGCATCCCCATAGCTTAGCTCCCACATATCAGTGAGAACATACGATGTTTGGTTTTCCATTCCTGTGATACTTCACTTACAATAATAGTCTCCAATCTCATCCAGGTTGCTGCAAATGCTGTTAATTCATTCCTTTTTATGGCTGAGTAGTATTCCATCATATATATATGTATATATGACAGTTTTTTTATCCACTCATTGATTGACGGGCAACAAATAGACTCTTTCAGACAGAATGATCATATATGATATGAGGTTAGACTGATTTTCACAGAGCATGGTGAAATTGTACGCATGCTTCCTGGATCAGACATACAGGTGAGGGTAACATACCAATGGTTTAAGGCAGGAGTCAGCTAAGGTTCATGGGTGAAATTTGAACTGGCACCTGTTTTTAAAAATAACGTTTATTAGAAAATATTTATGTCCATTCATCTATGTGTTGCCTATGGCAGGTTTCACAGACCAACAACAAAGTTGAGTAGGTCCAACAGGGACTGGAAGGCCTGCGAAGCTGAAATGTTTACTAATTGGCCACTTACAAAAAACGTTGCTGACCCCTTATTTAGGAAATCCCACCAGACATACATATCATGGTCTCTCTTCCTCTGTTTCTCAATCTCTTCGCCTCTTTTCTCCTTCCTTCCACTCTCCATATTGACGGCTACAGTTCTGTGCTTTGGGATGAGACTCTACCCGGATGTACCAGTCACCCCTCCAAAATAGTCCCATTCTCCTTACGAAGACTCTAAAGCTTAGGAAATACAAAGTACTTCCAGACTATACCTCAAATCTCTTTCATAATGGATCCTATTGCTGAAAATGGGATTTGAGCTGATTTAGTTTGGAGCTCAGAATGTTTTGAAGGGAAAGAAAATATGAGAAGAAAGAACAGATATTTCTTGAGCATCTTTGGGTAAGACCCGGTGCCATCTACTCCGTGCTGACTCTGTGAGGCAGATGTCAACAGCTCCATTTTATGCAAAGGGAAGCACCCACGGGTTAAAATCCATCTGGGGACACATGGAAGGGATGACAAGGTGAGGTCAGGACTCAAAGCCAGGTCTGGCTGAATCTAATGCCAGTCCTATTTCTCTCATTGGATATGCTAAGAGAGAGATCTATATACAAACACTTGTTAGACATTTCCTCTCTCCTTCTGCTCCAAGCCCCGCTCCCCACTGCTAGCCCCCAGTGTAACCTTTTCTGCCATGCAGCCTTCTGGCCTGGTTACATCGTTCCCAGATGGCACACACAAAAGTCACACTCAAAGAGCTCAGGCAGAGTGCGCTTTTCACCACCAATGCTTAGGCCCTCTTGCCACTGCTGGGCATGACTTTCCTGGTGTCCTTGAAGTGGAAAAATAGGGAGAGATAAGGCCTCAGCTCTGCTTACCAGTAGCAGGAAAAAGAAGGGAAGAAGAGAGCAGGCCCTTTTCAAGCAAGCAGGCATAAAACGAGATAAAACAAGAGGGGGCAGACAGAAAAGCAGCCTCCATCCTGAACACCTATGAGCCAGACACTGTGCAGGTGTTTCTTTCATCCATTCACTCGTCATTCAGTCTTTCATTCAAAATATTCACCCAGTGCCTACTGGGAGCCCATCCCCCTGTGCTTGGTGTTGAGGATAAAACTGGACACAAATGACAACGTGTCTATCCTCGTGAAGTTTCCAGTTCAGTGGAGGACACAAATAGTACTCAGGGAGCATATCAGTAAATGTAGAATTATAGTGGCAACCAAGTCTACAAAGCGGGTACATCACAGCATCTGGTATGGAATGAGACACGGAAATTAACTCAGGTACGGACAGCTTTGCAGAAAATATGCCATTTAAGTGGAGGTTTCACGTGAGGTGGGGCAGGTGAATGAGTCAAATGGCGGGGAAGAGCATTCCAGGAGACAAAAGTTGTGAAGGCTGTGGCAGGACAGATGCAGGAGTGCTGGGGAAGAGGTCCTGGGGGAGAGGTGGGGTGTGGAGGGATGGAGCAGACAGAGCCCTGGGGAGAGAGGCAGGGCAAGACCACTCAGGACTGCAGGTGGGGTAGGGAGTTTCCATTTCATCCTGAAAGCAAAAGGAAAGCATTGAAAGCTTCTAAGAGGAGAAACAACATGATCCATATTTACATGTGTAAAGACGATCACTCTGGCTACATGATTGAGAACGGGCTGGAACACAGCAAGGGAGATGGTAGAGGGGACTCTTAGCAGTTTTAAAGCAAAGGATGCAGGTGGCAGGGACTAGAATGGCAGCAGTGGAGAAGGGGAGAGCTTGTTGGCAGAAGTTGAAGTTATAAAGAAGATACTCATTATTTTAATCTTCACAATGACCCTGTGAGGGAGATGGAGTGACTGCATTTTAAAGATGGGAATTTGAGAATACTGGTTCATGTCCCATGGATGAAAAGAGGCAGAGCCATGTCTGAGATTCAGGCAACTTCCCAGCCTCAACTCTTTCAGGAAACCCTCCCATATTTAGCTGCAGTTTATTGTGTCTTTCTTCTCCCAAAGCTGGGATAATCTGAAACACTCAGTTCAATAACTTTGTCTTCCAAAATCTTCTAACATCTGAAACAGTCTGAACTGCAGTGCAGGGTCCCTAAGAATAATTTCACCATGCTGATCGAGTTGCTTTTGAGCATTCCTCTTAAATCTCTACTTAGAGATTGAAAAAGTGAGACTCAGAGATCAGCAGGGACTTGGCCAAGGTCACACAAAAACGTTGTGGCAAAGCCAGGACTGAAAATCACTGTTTCTGTCACACACAGACGGCCCCAAAGACTCGACTTCCGTCTGAGTACTTCAAAATGATGAAGTTGAATGTCTTTATCAAAGCCCACATGCCCCGAGATTTGGGAAACACAGCTCAGCTCCTACTTTGCAGATAGACCTGAAATGGTTATAGTGAATTCATATGGAGTCCCAAAGGATATTAGATGACCATTCTCAACTAGCACAAGGAACTGCCTTTCCTGGTACTTTTATCTCTTTCTTCCCTCACCTCCTTGCACTTCATCATCTCTTCTGTGTCACAGCTGGGCGGGCTCACACACACCCCTGGGCAGACCGCAGGGAACTGCTGAGTCATTGCCTTTGCTAAAGAGGAGCTGAAATGGTGATGGCAGAGGAACAGGAGAGGACTGGGATGTTACAGGTCCATGCAGGCCTGGGGGTGTAGGGAAGAAAGAACCCATCAGAATAGCCAAAGGGGACAACAGAACCATTCTAGTGTCACAGTTAGACCCTAAAGGAGAGAAACAGGAAAGGGGAGTGGCACTGGACATGGGGGAGGTAAACAGGGTGCAAAGGAAGCTGGAGCTGGAAGCCAGGTACATCCCAATAACAGGAGATTCTCAGAAATATGCACCATGTCCCATTCACATACAAGTAAGAAGAGATCTCAGAGATCAAATTGAATTGGCTCTCACTCGTCCACTCTCCCATGTTTCAGATTAAAAAACAGATCTGGATAACAAAAGAGACTTTACTAAGGTCACACAGCGAGTTGGTAGCAGATCTGAGACTCCCTTCCTGTCCCCATAGTAAATCCTTCTCAGCAACTTCACTCTGCCACAACTTCTCTCCCTCCCTCCCTCTACCTGAATGCTTCACAGATATCAAGTAATTTTAATCTTTAGAACAACTCTCTATGCTTTAATCTTAATATCCTCATTTTACAACTTAGGGAATTGATGCACAGAGATATTACGTTCCATGATTAATATGGCATTGCCAGTAAGTGGGGGGGCTGGGATTTGAACCCACGTAACCCACCACCAGAATCTATGCTTTTAGTACTACGCTCTGTGTCAGGCCTCTGAGCCCAAGCTAAGCCATCAAATCCCCAGTGACCTACACGTATACATCCAGATGGCCTGAAGCAACTGAAGATCCACAGAAGTGAAAATAGCCTTAACTGATGACATCCCACCATTGTGATTTGTTTCTGCCCCACCCTAACTGAGCAATGTACTTTGTAATCTCCCTCACCCTTAAGAAGGTTCTTTGTAATTCTCCCCACCCTTGAGAATGTACTTTGTGAGATCCACTCCCTGCCCCCAAAACATTGCTCTTAACTCCACTGCCTATCCCAGAACCTATAAGAACTAATGATAATCTACCACTCTTTGCTGACTCCTTTTTCGGACTCAGCCTGCCTGCACCCAGGTGAAATAAACAGCCATGTTGCTCACACAAAGCCTGTTTGGTGATCTCTTCACACGACACGTGAAACACTCTGTTGCTCTTATGTCACCAAGGGCTCCTGGACCTCCCTTGGCTCACCTCTGTCCTGTGCATTTTTCCCATTAAGTCAGTGAGTGCTGAAGGCACCCTTACTCCTGCCCAGAGTATATGAAAGAGAAACAACGGATCACAGCCCTTTCATGAGGAATTCTGGTACTTGCAGACTGGGACATTGGGTTCTAAGTTCATTTGCCTAGAACAAAGATGTTGCAGAACCAAATTCACTCTCTGTATTCAACAACAAAAAATTGTGGCAGCTGCGGCAGCAATAGCAAAAACCTAACAACATCAAACACAGTATTAAGAATGCTCTCCCTGTGATCCTGCAAAAAGGGTAGGGTAATTTATGCTCACTGAATCTAAGCATTCAATTCCTTCCATATTCTCTCAATTCCCCTCCTTGTTGTCTCCTTTTCTCTTAGCATTTATCACCATCTAATAGATTTGTATTTTGATATAATACAAACCCCACAAGAGTAGGAATTTTAAATTGTTGCTTGGTTTGTGTCCCCAGTGCCTAGAAGAGTAGCAGGCATGTAGTTGGTGCAGAACAAATATTTGTGGTATGTATGAAAGGGAGAAAGAAAGGGAGGGAGGGAGGGAGGAAGGCAGGCAAGGGAGAAAGGAGGGGAGAGAAGGGAAGGGGAGAGAAGAGGAGAGCACAGGAGAGGAGAGGAGAGTAAAAAAGGAGGGAGGGAAGAAGGGAGGGAGAGAGGAAGGAAAGAATGAAGGGATGGAAGGAGAGAGAAAGAAAGGAGGCACTGGGTTAAATCCTTCATCTTGGGGCCTGTAGCTTGCTTTAGCTTTTCTAAGTTGAACACCAATTTATGGGGGGCATGCTCAGTGATAGATGTTTTTCCAATTATCTATAAATAGCCCAGGCCTGCTGAGGGGACCCATTGACTTCCCCAGCCCTAATTCTGGCTGCTGGATTGTGTGAGGGAGAAGACCAGTCAAGAATCATCAATCGTCAACTTCTAAATCTCCAATGCAGATTCCAGGAAGCTGAGGATTGCTTCTTGGTTTTCTGGCTAAGATCAAGTGGAGAAAGCTGAGGAATGAGAAGGAGTGAGAGGCAGATTCCGTTCTTCCAGTGGCTACCGAGGCTGCAAACCCTTCCCATGTAACGTGTCAATGGCAACACTCCTCCCACGTGGGGCTTTTCAGTGAAAGATGCCAGAGGTGAGGAGACAGGAAAAACAACAATGAGAACTGAACTGACATTAATAATGTCTGACTTATTTCGCTCTTAGCATACACTAGGCACCATGATAAATTTTTTACATAGCTTAACCAAAATTCATCCACAGCCCCATGAGGCAGTTACAAGGTCCAACTTGTAGATGAAAAACTGAGGCATACAGAAGGTAAATAACTTGCCTAAGAGCAAAAGGAGCACACAGAAGCTATGGGGATCTGCACTCTTGCAATGTCCACTGTGCATGGATAGAATGCATGCAGAATGGTTTGTGAGAAAGCTTCCTCCTCCTCCTTCTCCCTGCCCCAGCTACTTCTCAGCCCACTTCTTTGTGGAGGTAGGAGAGGAGGGCCAGGTACCCTGCCACATGACCTGGACCTGTTTTTTGTCACAGGACCTTCTTTTCAGTGGGTGGTTAAAGCCCATGCATGGATCTGCCCTTTATCACTGGCATGGAATCAATGTTTGCACCCCAGGAGGGTCTATTCCAAGAATGCAGTCTCAGACTGGCTGCTTTCCTGTCCTTATGGACAATCCAAGATGAGGAATTACATTCACAGACAATTGCCTGAAATATGCTATGTTTTCCCTTCAGAGCACGTTGAATAATCAGAGAATGATGGATCTTGGCCACAGGTTTCAGACCTTTGTGGAGTCCTGCTTCAGCATTTGGCCATTCCCCTACATTGAGTGACACTGTGAGAAATAATTATGCACCAATACTGAATTTTATCTGTTGAAGAAACCATCTAGAAAGTCACATGGTATCTTCTTCATACATACCAAGTAGAGGACTTTATCTCTGGTCTGGTAAGTAAAATTTCCTGAACAAATGCTTGATTCTTTCCCATTAACCCTGTACATTTTATTTCTGAGTATGTTTCCCTTTACACTTTGGCTGCCAGGAATTTCTTACTTAAATTGCCAGCCTCTTCTAAGAACTACAAAACAGTATGGCAGGAATTATTCTGCATCAACCCAACCTGTGTTTGGATAATTTTCCTTATTCTTATTTTCATATTAATATGATTAGTTATTTCATTTCCTGTTTTGAATTTTTAAAAAATCTGCATAAACTAAAAAAAATCCATAATATTTTTTGAAGAATAAGGTAGGATAGAAAGCAAATAAAGAATAAGTCGAGAAAATGATATACTGAAGGTCACCAGTATAGCCAGGGCAGCAGATATTAAGCTCAGTTTTAACCAGATTGGGACCAGGTTAGAGAAGATTTACGATTTCCTAGGGAACACAAAATTTGATTTCCAGGATTTCCTTCTACAAACTCTGGTTCTGGAACCTTCCAAGGACACTATTACCTTTGCTGCGGCGGCGACTGCGGTACTGCTCCGTGTAGAACGTCAGCTGCGTTTCATCATCTGCCTCAGAGCCCGATGTCCCCTTGGCTCTCCCAAAGCTGATTCCCCCTGTGAGGAAGCACAATCTATCAGTCAGCCTTCCAGGCCTTCAGAAGTTTGTGAGATTCCTCAGCCATCCCAGAGATCAGCAACCCCATCCCCAGACTTCTCTCTGTAAATCCCAAGCCACCCAGGAGTCAGTGTGATGAATGGAAGGAGTTCATGCTCTGCAGTGAAGCAGATCTTGGGTCCAAGCATGGCTCAGCAGCTTCTGGGCTGTGTGACCTTGACGGGAAATCACACCTTTCTGAGCCCTGGGTTCTGTCTTTCTAAAATAGGGATAAAACTATTCACCTTGTGAGATTGCTGTGAAGATTAAAGGAGATGTAATATATAAAATACCTGGTCTGCAGTACGTCTTAAATAACTGATAGCTATTGTTGCTTTTGGTGATAAGCAAACACTCTAGAAAACACTCTAGATAACTTAATTTCAACCACATTTCAATCAAGTGCTTACTATATGCCAGGTTCAGAGCAAGACTCTGGAGACACAACAATAAATAGGACTCAGTCTTTGCCAGGCAGGGGATCATAAGCTAGTCAGGAGGACAAATGGAATCCTAAGGAGGCTTAAACCTAATTCATGGCTTCTGTTTACCACTCAATGAGATGCTAGGAATATGGGGGAGTGCAATTCATTTCAGCACGGAGGGTCTGAGAAGGTTTTATGCAGGAGTGAAGATTTAAGTCAGGTCTTGAAGGATGGATGGGGCTGCACTGGTAGAAAAAGGAGTTCCAGCAGAGGTACCAGCTTGAGCACCCTCAGGAATGGGCCATATGGGCAGTCGGAGGCAACATTAAGTGGAGAAATGACTGGGAAGACACACAGGGAGAGGACTTGGGTGCCAAACGGAGGATAGGGAGCTTTACTTTGGGTGTCATGGAAGGTTCTAGAGCAAAAGTATGAATTGACCAGCCATGGTGTGTACAAGGAAGAACACTCCAGTGGTACCTAGGCTGCAGGATGGGTGCGAGGCAGGGGAAGCAGCCAGGAGGCTCAGTGACCACCCAGGTGAATGGAGGTCAGGGCTTGCAGGAGGGCCTGTGTAGTGAGGGTGGGAGGAGGAGATGAGTGCAAAGGGTGCTTCAGAGACAAACTCAGAGGACTGTGGAAGGAAAAGGGCAATGCATTCATATGCTGTGAACGACAGATTGCAGAAAGGATAAAAAAGAAGGCTAAAAGCAATTGTGTCACAATACTAATAGTCATTAATTCCAAAGAGAGAAATATGGATATTTTTTATTTTTATCTTTGTGCTTTCTGCATTTTTAATTGCTAAAAAAAAAAAGACAGGATATGGAAAGAGAGGGATTAAAGGATTGGTAAATTATTTACTCCAGAGAAGAAATAACCAGGAGAGAGAGCCTCTGAGGATACTGGGCGTGAGTAGATGGGCACAGGAAAATAAGGACTTTGGTTTTTAAACTGTTTCATTGATGGGGCTTCAGCCATCTATGGTAATAGACTTTCTGGGAGGAGACTTAAGAATCTGGTAAAAATGGTTGTCCTGGGTGGAGAATTAAGTGGCTGAAAGATGGGAACAGAGGGAGGCTACTCTTCTCTATAAACTCTTTGCATCTTTTCAGTCAAGCACCATGCAAACCTATTACCTATTCGAAAATTTCAACTGAGGAAAAGAAAAACATATATTAGAAGGAAATGTTATTCAATTCACGAAAGGATTTATTATGTAATTTCCTCAGGTAGGGTATTTGAAATGGCATTCAGTATACAGAAATTCTACTTGCAGACACTTTTTCTGCAATATGGTTATTACACATTCATTCTTCTAGCAACATTGTTGCACAGTCTACTGTGTACCTAGAAGATTTGTAGACATTATTGTAGACAATCATCATCATGATATACTCATAAGAGTGGTGTAATTAACAAACTAGATTATAAAGCGAAGATGCAAAGACATGCTTAGGCAAAGTTACTTGCATAGTCACACAGCAGATGACTAGGAGAGTTAAGCTTTGAGGCTAGTCTGTCCAACTCCAAATTCGGTCTCTCTGTAATACAGGCATTGTTTTCCTTAAAACCACTCATGAGTGAACCCTGAAAGAGCAGATCATCCTTTGAGTGTCAAGGCACTAAGTACGGCATTCAGAGCTTTGTACACAACATCTCATTCATACTACTGAATTCATAATACCCTTAGGAGGGAGGCCTCATTGTGCCTACTTTACAGATGAGGCAAGTGACGCTCAGAAAAGAAAAATGATTTGCTAATAATGAGTGAAGGTGGACTTTGAAACCAGGTGGAACTAATGCCCAAGCTCAAATTTCTCGTCACTTATGATGCTGCGTCTCGATTTCAGGGTCTGTAAAATTGAAAGATTAATATCTGCCTCCCCACACCCATTCTTCCCTGAGACGGTATGTTCTAATGAGTGGGAAAGTACAAGAACAACAACATTTGATCTTTGTCCCAAATGTGTCATCAGGCAAGGTCTGTCCCAGAGCCTTAGTGCACACTTTCCCCAATCCCCAGCAACTAAAAGCAGGGCCTGGAGACATGAGGAGACTTCAGATTCTGCCAGATTCAGTCCTCCATTTAAAGGCTCTGCTTTGAAATGGAATTGGCAGGGAGCTCATGGAGAATTTGGAAGTTACTAGAGAGCAGAGGTCCCCAGAAGCCAGCAGGGCTTTTAAAATTGCCATTAAAAGATTTTACTGTTAAAAAAGAAAAAAAAAAAAAAGAAGAAGAAGAAGAAAGAAGAAAGAAAAGAAGGGAGAAGAGCCAGGCGTGGTGGCTCACACCTGTAATCCCAGTACTTTGGGAGGCCAAGGTAGGCAGATTGCCTGAGCTCAGGAGTTCGAGACCAGCTTGGGCAATGTGTGAAACCCCGTCTCTCCTAAAATACAAAAAATTAGCCAGGTGTGGCAGCGTGTGCCTGTAATCCCAGCTACTTGGGAGGCTAAGGCAGCAGAATTGCTTGAACCGGGGAGGTGGAAGTTGCAGTGAACCAAGATCGCACCACTACACTCCAGCCTGGGTGACAGAGCGAGACTCCATCTCCAAAAAAAAAAAAAAAGGGAGGGAGGAAGACTTCTGTTCATCTATACGTAATTCTTGGCCAAAGGGAAAATGAAGGCATCTGATAAGGTCATTCTCTTATGTTCAGAAAACATCTGCCATACTTTCCGCTGTGTCTGGAGCCACAGAGCAAAAACGAGGGGTCTATCCCTGTTAGGAGGCCACCTCAGACTCTTCTCACAGCCCACACTTTGAAACATTTCAGCAAAATTCTTACCCCCTTCCTTCCTTCCAATCTCTACTTTATCCTAAACACATGACCTCGTATATCCCTACCATGGTGAACAAATCTGGCGTACAGGAATCAGACATTATTTTTTCCCTACTGGGGCAAGATAGAGAGAGTGACCGAAAAGTCACCAGGCAATTCTAATATAAGAAAAGCTAACACTGGCATAGCACAGTATCTCTTCCAGGCACTATTCTAAAGACTTTACATGCGTTGACTCATTTCATACTTACAAGAACATAGGAGGTAGGTTACTACATTTATTCCCATCTCAACTGGTGAGAAAATGAAGGCACGTGGAAATTAAATATTTTGTTCAGGGTCGCAGCTTGCAAGTAGTAGAACCACAATTCAAATTCAGACAGTGGTAGGTAAATCTATTCCTTTTTTACAATGCTGGTTTACAATAAAATATGAACAAATACTTTGTTTACAATGTCCACAGTCATCCTATAAGGACTGTATCATGAGTTTTGGTTTTATAGATGAATAACTGTCTCAGAGGGGTGATATGAGGTAGTAAGTGGGAGAAACAGGATTGAAATTTGGTCTGTCTACCTGCAAAGCTTGCCTCATACCTAATACAACCAGGGAAAGTATGTGTGTCTGTGCCTATGTGTGTACACACACATGCCTGCATATGGATGTAGAGGGCTGACAAATGCATGATATGTTGACCATTAAGGATTAGCAGTTCTCTTACTTGACCCCAACACCTGGACCTGTTTTCTTGTAGGAACTCTAATCAGGCTTAGCAAGATCTTTGTGACTCCCTCATCTTTCCACATGTCCAGGCACACAGAGACCACACCCCTATAACTACCATAAGGGTTTCTATAAAGGCTTTTCCCTTCGGGTCAAGCCTCCATTTCCAAACTCTTCTGACCTTTACTCCCTTCTTGTAACTATTAAAGTACCACGTGTTCAGAGTGAAAACTGAGGCTCAAAAACAATGTCTATAAACTCGGTTCAATAGAAATATAATGCAAACCACATATGCCATTTTAAATGTTCCAGTAGCCCCATTAAAAAGATAGAAATAAAAGTTCAAATGAATTTCCAGGATATGTTGCATTTCACTCACTATATTAAAATATTATGTTAATGTGAAATTAACATAAAGTTATTACTAAAATATTTTATATATTTTTCGTAAGTCTTCAAAACCCAGTGTGCATTTTGTGATTATAGCACATCACAATACAGACAAGCCACATCTCAGGTGCTCACCATATTGGAGAACACAGTTCTAGACACATTTGTACAACAAATATTACTGAGCATAATTAAGGGCAAGGATCTGAGTACAGGATGAAGATGAATAAGCCACGACCGCCAGTAAAATGTTAAATCTTAAAAAACAATTTGGATTTTTGACCTGGATGAAAAAATGGCACAGCTGGGATTCTGTTAAACAACAGTATCTATGGTCCCCGCTCCCAAGGCACTTGGAGTCTAGTTAGTTTCTCTATTTGTTTATCCATGAGCCAAGGGAAGTAATGGACTTCAGTAGAAAGAAATTAAGGTATTGGAGTCAGACATGAGTTGTAGTTCTTTGATTCACTTATTAGCCATATGGTCTTGGGCAGGGCATTTGATCTCTCTCATCTCATCTTTAAAAGGGGTACAGGAACTCAGCTGAATGGTTATTATGGGGAAAACAGTATGTTGCATGTAAACATTCTGCACAAAGACCAAGAAGTGAGAGTCAGGGCACATTTCTCAATTACTTGATGCTTGTCTGTGTTTAACAGAATGAAAGGAAGAGAGTGCTGCTGGTTGGAGGTGCCCCCTGACTCTCCTGCCTGCTGTGACATCCTGGGGAGGTGGCAGCCACCCAAGGCATGTAGCCTCTGAGTATCCATATAATCTGAAGGGGCCACAGGCCAATTACAGTCTGACTTGGAGGTGATTCAGATGGCTAGAAAAGGGCCCCCTCTGTTAGCATTTTAATAAAAAATTGGTGATTTAGTGCAATAAAATGCAGCCATTAATTACACAGGGCTGCTCGCATACTTCCATTTAGGGGCTGAGAGAAAGTGATAATGGTTAGAGACTGGCAAGGGAAAAGAAGAGGTCATCTATCTGCTGGAACCAGCAGCCTTTCTATCCTTGCTCCTTGGGCCCTTGGTTCTTCTGGTACTGAAGAGCCTGAGATGGAGCCATTGAGAAGATGAGCTAAACACATGCCACAGTGTGATAAGCACTGCCCCAGGTACCTTACATGCAATATCCTTCCTACACCTCACAAGGGGTCTGAGATGTAGGAGTTAATCCCGTTTTATCGATGGACAAATCAATATTCAGAATCTCACTGTTGCTTAATCAAAATTACACAAATGGCAGAGCCCAAATTTGAATCTGACTTATGTCTGATTCAAAAATGCTCTGTTCTCATTAAAAACATGCTTACTGTCATTAGTCAATAGAAAATGCAAACCGAAGCCATAGATACCACATCATACCCACTAGGTGGGCAATAATCAAAATAATGGAAAATAGCAGATGTTGGTAAGGATGTGGAGACATTGGAACCCTCATACATTGCTGCTGGAAATGCAAAATGGTGCAGCCATTGTGAAAACCAGTTTGGTGGTTCCTTAAGATGTTAAACAGAATTACCACATGATGCAGGATTTCCACTCCTAGGTATATACCCCCAGCCCCAAATCTGAAGATAGGACATTCAAACAAGTATTTGTACATGAATGTTCATAGCAACACTATTTACAAGTCAAAACGTACAAACCCAAATGTCAATCACCTGATGAATGGATAAACAAAATGTGGTATATAGACAAAGAATAATATTCAGTCATAAAAAGGAATACTGATACATTCTACAATGTGGATAAATGTTGCAAATATTTTGCTAAGTGAAGTAAGCCAGACATTAAAGGTAACATATTATATGATTCTATTTATATGAAATATCCAGGAGAGCTAAATCCATAGAGATGGAAGTAGACTAGTGGTGGCTAGGGAAAAGGGGGAATGAGGAGTAACTGTTAATAACTATTGAGTTACTTTCAGGGGTGGTGGAAACGTCTTGGAACCGGACAGAGATGACGGTTGTACAACCTTGTGAATGCACTAAATGCCACTGAATTATACACTTTAAAATGATTTATTATTATTTTGAGACAGAGTTTCGCTCTTGTCATCCAGGCTAGGGTACAGTGGCGTGATCCCAGCTTACTTCAACCTCTGCCTCCTGGGTTCAAGCAATTCTCCTGCCCCAGTTTCTTGAGTAGCTGGGATTACAGGTGTGCATCACCATGCCCAGCTAATTTTGTATTTTTAGTAGAGACGGGGTTTCACCATGTTGGTCAGGCTGGTCTCGAACTCCCGACCTTAGGTGATCCGCCTGCCTTGGCTTTCCAAAGTGCTGGGATTGCAGGAGTGAGTCACCGCGCCTGGTCAATTAATGATTAATTTTATCTTATGTGAATTATATCTCACAAAATATAAAAAAAGAAACCCATTTTTTTTTTATTTTTTGGTAATATTACAAAATTAGTGATAGAACCATAAATGGGGAATGTGAGAGCTGTGAGAGAGACAGGGAGAGGGAAAGCTGGGGCACAGAGTAGAAGAATTACACAGCCACCTTGAAAGAATCAAGAGCTCAGACCTCTGGAGTCCTAGCCCAGTGTGTGGGGATGCAGAAGGGGACCATTCAGTCTGTCCTAGACCACCTGGTCACCTAAAATCATCACAATACTCACTCATTTGTTTATGCATTCCGTAAACAATCATTTACTCAGGGCCCATGCTGTCCCAAACACTGTCTAGGTACTGAAGATAAAGCCATCAATAAAATACACAAAAATTACTGATTTATTGGAGTTTGCTTTCTAGTGGGTAAGCATTTTAGATATTCTTGGCATGCCATTCTAGGACTTAGCAAAGCCTTCTACCTGAGGATTCTTACCTCAATTTTGCTGCTAAATAAATGAAGACATTCAGACATATTTAAAGGTTTCCCCTAGATGGCATAGATATTTGGTGGCAAACTGGGAATTTGACCCAGGTGTGCTCTGAGGCTAATCAAGGCATCAGAACAACATAAAAGTCATGATATAGAGAACTATGGAGCAAGATGATATAAGGTCTTTCCTGGGCCTATGAGAGTTAACTCACTGCTCTTCTTTTGCAATCTAACTTCTATGCTTGGGCTGCCCTGTCCACAGACCTGCTCTGCCAGCCTCGGCAGGCCCAGTCCTCCACACTCCATCTCCTGCTCTTGCTATCATGATGGATGGTGGTGACATGTTAAATTATTCAGGCTCCATGTCTTCCTCAAGCTGGTGACAGTGATATTGCATTTTTAGATTGCCCAGAATTGTGCCAGATAAAGAAATATGCGGTTCAGGAATGGAAAAACCCATCTGACCCCCAACCATTTAGGGAATACAAATGGTCCCAGTTATGGAAAAAGGACAGAAGTGGGTAAACTTCCCACACCCCCTAAACCACACAACCTACAATTGCTCTGAGCTTTAGAGCTTAACCACAAATGTTCATACACATTCACTTCTCGGAGATGTTTTGACTGTAACTGCTACCTGCCATCAGGCACCTGCTATAGGCCAGGCACAGTGCCAGACACTTTACATAGAGGTGACTATGCTATTTCTCCAAATGTGGCCGAGAGAGGTGGAGCTCCTTACTTGTGGTCACCCAGCCTGCTAAGTGGAAGGATATGGATTCGAGCCCTGGTTTGTCTGATCCCCCAGGGAAGAAATTTCTGCAACATTCTTGGGATTTATGATGAACTTTTAAAATTGATTTTTATGGTGAAAAACTATATATGGTAAAATATAGCTAAATCTGATTGTTTATAATTTCAGGGAAAGAATAAGAAATAACTGAAATGTCCATTTACAGAAGACTGATGAAAAAATCATAGCACATAGTCTTTCATAAGACCACTGAAAACAGTGACATAGATCTAAATTATAGACATACAAACCTCTCCAAGACATACTTTTGTGAAAAGGTATGCAGAGAAGAATACAAAGAGGGATTCCACTTGTGTAAGTTTATACATGCTTGCTCATATTTGGTATGGATGCTACTCTGTGTATGTAATAAAAATAAATAAAGAAGAAAGAAGTAAAAAGTCATTCTGAGATGTCATGATCTAAGGTTATGAACAAAGTTTTAAGAAGCATATAATAAAACATATTTTAAAACAACAATATTCTGCTTTTAAAGTGTACATATAAAATACATGTAAATACACACATGTACACCCATATTGAAGGAAATATATTAAGGTGTTACAGTGGTTTTTCTCTGGATGATAAGATTTGGGTGTGCTTTAAAAAATTTCTTATTGTTGCTCCTATGCATTTAAAAATTCTCCTCCAATGAACTTCTAATGCTTGCTAATAAAAAAAGATACTTAATAAAAGCTTTGTTTATTTTTTAAGTGTGTACGCTTTATTGCAGCAGTTTAAACCCATTACTCACTTGACCTTTAATGTCATATGACCATCTCAGAGGGGGATCATTCCATCACCCAAGAAAGGAAATGATCCAATTTATCCCTGAATTTTGGCTTAAATAACTACTTATGAGGGAAAAGATCTCCAATCTAGCTTAACTCAGTCTTCCAGGGAAGTAAAGCTTTGTCTTCTCAAACATCCCACTCCTCCCTGTGGGATGGTATATTTTCCAAACAGGGCCATAACAAAATCTCCCAACTTGTCTTCTCTTTTGCAGTGGGACCTTTGCCACTCCTCCATCAAAGGTAGAGTCTCATTTCCCTGCCCCCAAATCTAGACTGGCCTTAGGAATGTACCTCAAATCTACAGAATGCAGAGGAAGTGACTCTGTAGGATTTCTAGGGATAGAACTTGAAAAGCAATAAAGTTTTTGCCTGGCTTTCTGAAAACACTGGCTCTCTAGATGTTTCCTCTTAGGAAAACTGCCATGATGCTGTGAGATTCTTATCCACATAGAAAGGCTATGTGTAAGTGGTTGAGTCAAGAGTCTCAGCTAAGCCCAGCATTTAAGACATCCCAGCCCATCCCAGGTGGCAAAAACATGAGAGAAGCTTCTAGTTGATTCTATCCCCAGCCGTCTGTTACCCATGGATGTTTGAGGTTTCCAAGCTGAAGTCCAGTCCTTGTGGAGCTAAGATAATCCACATTTCCTTTATCATGTATGACTCCCTGACTCCTAGAATCTGTGAGTATAATAAGATTGGTGCTTTAACGCACTAGCTTTGGGATGCTATATCATGCAACAGTAGGTAAACAGAACACTCCTTGTCCAGTCCTACAAAAATATCCACACTCTTTCCAAGTTATCACCATATGGCACCTGGGCAATGGGAAGAAGAGCTGGTATGGTGTCCAGAGACTCTGGTCCTAGGTCTATCCTGTTCCTGACATACCGTGTGACTGAAAAAGACATTAACATCTCACAGATATTGCATAACAGCTAATATTTTTACTCTCTTCCCAAACACAGCAGCTCATTTGACATTCACAATAACTGGATGAGATGGGCATTGCCATTCTCACTTGAAAGATGAGGACACTGAGGGTCAGAGACACTACAGAGGCCTTGGTCAACATCCCATAGCTCATAAATGGCAGAGCAGGGAGGAGAATATAGAACTATTTCTGGAAGCTATAGTAGAGTAAGGGGGCAGATCTGAGTATCTGAGGTTGGTCAGATATTAAGTTCTATGAAATTTCCACTTTCTAGAGTCTGTCCAGACTTTTAAAATGGTAGACTTAGACTGTCACCTTCCCTATATGATGGTCCTCAGTCATCTGAAGATTGCTTATGTGCCCACTCACAATCTTTTCATCCAAGCTACATATTTCTTTTCTTTTCTTTTTTTTCTTTTGGGACAGAGTCTCACTCTGTAACCCAGGCTGGAGTGCAGTAGCACAATCTTGGCTCACTGCAACCTCCGCCTCCCATTTTCAAGTGATTCTTGTGCCTCAGCCTCCTGAGTAGCTGTGATTACAGGTGCCCACCACCACGCCCAGCTAATATTTGCATTTTTAGTAGAGACGGGGTTTTGCCATGTTGGCCAGGGTGGTCTCAAACTCCTAGCCTCAAGTGATATCTGCCCACCTCAGTCTCCCAAAGTGCTAGGATTATAAATGTGAGCCACTGCACCTGGCTCAAGCTACATATTTTTATTAATTCCTTCAGCCATTCCTTATATCATATGCTTTAAAAGTTATAATTTTTGAATTATAAAGTCAGTACATATTTATTGTAGAAATGTTTTCAAAGATAAGAAAAGCACAAAGAAGAAAATAATCATCAAGGCAAATTTTATTTATCCCAACTGACTTCTCTTACTTTGAGATTTTAACTGTGTGTTTATAGGCATATGTTTTTGCAACTAGGTTTCATTGTCTTGTAACTTCAGCATATCGTGTGAATTTTGTAAAAAATATATATCTATATCTATCTATATATAATGATACGTTTATTTATGCTATACCTACATTTACCCAAATGATAATGGTGATTTTCTCTGAATATTGAGATATTCTTCTTTTTATTTTTTTTCCTTTTGTGAGAAAATAAATATAAATTGCATATGGAATTAAAGTTAAATAAAATGTCATAAATATGATCATTCCATTAAGTATTCACCTTCAACATCACCTAATGTTTGAAAAGTTCTACTATTGATATAGTAAAATTACTATGTCAATGTACTGTTTATTTAACCAATTTCTTATTGTTTAAATTTTACATTGTTTTCAGTTTTTCACTATTTTATCACACATTCTCACAGGTAAATATTTCTACACAGCCCTATGCAACCCCATGTAGAATTTTCTTGAGTGTTGAAAGAGAAATTGATGGGTCAAAGGGTTTTGACATATTTAAGACACCCTCCCAAAAGGATATACCAATTTTGTCCCAATCAGCTGTATATGAGTGACTATTTCACTGTATTTCACTGTATCTTCTGTAACACTGGGTATTACATCATTGTTTTCAAATCTTAGTAATTTTGATACTCATCCCATATTTCAAATTCATTCTGTCATATTCTTTTCAAAGTAGTTCATTTTTCTCATGTCCTGTTTGAGTTTTGATGTCCAGAATTGGGCATGCTAATCCAGGTGTGATCTGACCTGCATAGAGCAATAATGGACTACACTTCCCTCTCTCTGAACATGAGACTTATAGCAAGGCAGCTCAAGCCCGCTTCAGCTTTATTGGCAGCTGACTTACATTCAATATGCCCTCAGTTCTTTGTTGACATGCACTGCAAATAAATCTGGTCTTTCCCATCATGTATTTGTAGAATTGATTTTTCTAAACCAAAGTAAAGAACGTTTTGTACTACCAAATTGTATCTGTATATTTCAACCCTTTCTTCTAGTCTCTCAAGATGTACTTTTTTGGTCCTAATCTTTTGATCTCACGTTTGCCCTATTCCCTGACTACATGCCCTTTATGAATTGAATAAACCTGAAAAGGAGCAGGAGGTAACAAAGGGAACAAATAGCGACTGAGTGCCTGCTACATGTCAAGCAACAGGACTAAACGTTTATGTATGGTACAATCATTGAGTACATATAAGAGTGCAATTAAGTTGATGCTGATATCCATGTGTTAAATATCAATAAATTGATATCTTCAGGGATTGTCTTGAGCAAGATTGCACAGCCAGTACAGAGACGGGGTTGATTGGGAAGTTTAACTGCGGCCCTTGTTATTCCCAGTATTCCATGCTAGGTATTCCCTTCTCTAAGACATTGACATTCATGTTGGAATAAAACTTGCCAGCTAATGGGCAGAGAACCCTCTTCAGGGTGACATCAGATCATTAACGAACTCTTTGAGAACATGTAATTGAATAAAAGTAAACGATCTTGACTATGCTATCAAGCAGCCTACAATTGTACCCTTTGGAAAACAAAACAAAACAAAACAAAACACACACACACACAAACACACACACACACTTTGTTCATTCAATCTGTTGGGAGCCCATAATGTGCCTAGACGTGGATATGCACTGGGAAGTGAAACAGAAATAGTTTCTGCCATCAAAGAGCTTACATTTAATTGGGAAGACAGAATATTCAAATAAACACATGCAGAAATTAATATACTTGTGAGAACCAGAGTTCTCACCAGGGTAAACCTAGCATGGAATACTGGGAATAGAAAGACACTTAACTTCCCAATAAACTCCATCTCCATACTGGCTGCATGACCTTGCTTTGTCAAATATCTTGCTGACATTCCGATATCTGGTATCTGTAATATATCCCTGATCTTCTCATGCAATAAACCAATCCAAATAGAAATGCAGTACATCTGGTAAGATTTTTCTTCATGAACTCATGATGGCTTCTTCTGGTGTTCCCAACTTTCCTTCACACATTAACCATGTAAATTTGACCAAGCCACCTCATTGTTCTTGAGAATCAAAATCAAGATTCAATAGTGCTTCACCATTTATTAGTAAGCTGGATAAAATTTTTCCTTCTGACTGGGCATGGTGGCTCACACCTGTAATCCCAGTAGTTTAGGAGGCCGAGGTGGGCATATCACTCGAGGCCAGGAGTTTGGGACCAGCCTGGCTAACACGGTGAAACCCCATCTCTACAAAAAATACAAAAATTAGCTGGGTGTGGAGATACATGACTGTAATTCCAGCTACTCAAGAGGCTGAGTCAGGAAAATCGCTTGACCAGGGAGACAGAGGTTGCAGTGAGCCACTGTACTCCAGTCTGGGCAACAGAGGGGGACTCTGTCTCAAAAAAAAAAAAAAAAAAAATCTGTCCTTCAAAAGAATTTTGGCAACTCTTGTTCCTGCCTTGTTTCCTCCAAGATTACACCCAACTTTCTGGTTCTGAAAACATCTCAAGATTATTTTAGCTCCTGGAAGTAATTTGATTGGGTCTAGAGATGGAAATCAAGGCAGCCACTTCAAAGTAAATACTTAATACTCCTGTGTTAGAACTCCACTTCTTATAGAACATCTTTATTCTCCCTTTCTTAGTTTTCAGATTTTTTTCTTGATGTGTGACAAATCTGACAGAATCAGAATGAACTTAGTTCCTTACTTTCATCTGGTAATAAAGTTTCAGTTGTTTCATCCAATAGGACAATTATTTTCTTATTCTTATTGTTCCAAAAGCAATTTTTAAAGTGTGTTTTATCTTTGCTTATTTTCTTTCAAATTTGTCCACCATGCATTGATAATTTCGAAGCCTCAATCTTTCTGGGAGTATTCTCATGAGTTTGGGCTAAACTGTTTCACATATTTGGCCTTTTTTGTCATCTTTTAGTTTCCTGTACAAGTATATCTTCTCCCTCTATGCTTCCCAACTTCCCTGCTCTTTTTAATTGTCTGTGATTATTTGTTCGGAATTTTATTTTTCAGAGTCTTCTCTGCAATATACCTATTTCGTGCCGGAATCTCCTGCCATAGAACCAGGAAGATCTATCCTCTGCCATTAAAATGTTATGTGTATATGTGTTCATAAATTTTTGGTTATAATTTTTCATCTTTTGAAATAGAAAAGTTATTTCTTGCTTTAATAATATCCAGTGCTGTCTGGATATTATTTTATGAAATGACCATTTTCCTAAATTGCTGCAAGCAGTGCAAATTTATACGGTCCTTTTGGGAAGCAATTTGGCAATATAAAAAAGAACCTTAAAAAATGTCCATCCATTTTGACCTGCTTCTGGGAATTCACCTTAAGGAACCTGTCCTAAACACAGGATGGGCTTTATGCACTGTTATACTCATTGCAATATTATTTATAAATATTGGAAAATGGAAAATTGCCTTAATGTCCAACTTGAGGGGAATGGCTAATGATGTTAGAATATTAGGTTTTGATGATGATAAAATAATGTAGAAAATACTTACGTTTCAATACAAGTTTTAAGAAAGGGGATAAAAACATAAATCCTATGTTAATAAAATGATTAATATCAAATACAGAGGAGGTTCTGCATATGGTACAGAGGAGTACACTAGTAACAGACCTATCCTTGTGCAGATGATAATGATACATTCTGGACAAAATACCAAAAAAAAAAAAAATAGGGCTGAGGGCTCTTGGAAGTAAATAAAAGCAGGTATATTTTGGAAAGAAGTTGAAATGTGGAGGAAGTAGCCAGCACAGGATGAATTTCTCATCTTTAAGGTTCTTCCTTTGAGGGTAGGCTACATGTACAGCATAGCTAGGGAACCTGAAGCGGCAGGAATAAGTTTGCCATTGTCTGAACTGAGGACCCAGTGGATGGATCCCAGATCAAGTAAAGCCAGCAGAGAGTGAGGGAGGAATCAAGAAAAGGAGAGACCCAGAGAAGAGGAGCCCAGAATCTGTGTATAATCTCTGCCCATATCTCTGGCTGACCTCTGGACTACGCATGTGAAAGACAGGCCCTGACAAGCTCAGCTGAAGATAATAAAACACCAGAGATTTGAGCTGCTGCTCACCAAAGGCAGGACAGCTGAAGTCCAACCAAATTAACTGCCTTCAAAAACAAAACACGAATATTAAAGAAAAATAACAAAACCCAAGAGTCTTCATACAATAAATTCACAATTTCCAAAGTTAAATCCAAAATTACTCAACATATGGTAAACCAGGCAAATTTCATTCATTCCCAAGGGAAAAGACAACCAGCAAAGGCCAACTCTAAGATGACCCAGATGTTGAAATTAGCAGACAAGAACTTTAACGGCAAAAGCTGTGATCAGTTGGGTAAAGGAAATGGTGATTTTAATGACTAAAAATGTGAGGACTATTGGCAGGAAAAAACTATATCTACATATATATGCACCAAATAGGTATTTTAGAACTGAATATGTATTTAAAAAAAAAAAAAAACACTGGATGGGCTTAATTAAATGAACAAAATAATCAATGGCTTTGCAGATACAGATACATTAATAGAAAATTTCCAACTCCCCAATCTGAAAAACGAAGAAAAGAAAAATTAAACCATGTCTAAAGGACCCATGGGACAATATCAAACAGTCTAAATACAGATCACTGGAGTCTCAGAGAGATATAGAATAACAAAAATAAAGAAATAAAGGCTGGAATTTACCAAATTTAATGTAAGATACAAATGGAAAATCAAACAGGATTTAAAGATGGGAAAAAGAAAGAGTTGCACATCATAGTCAAACTGCTGAAAATGAAATATATAGACACCCTTGCTTTAACCATTTCAATAAAGCAAGAAGAAGAAAAAGTATAACGTTTGAAAGGAAGGAATAAAACTATTTTTAAAGATGACATGATTATTTATAAAACTAAGCACAAAGAATATACAAAACAACTATTAGAATAAATTACTTTAGCATGATTGAAATATAAAAGGTAAATATACAAAAGTTAATTGTACTTCTACATACTGGCAGCAAAAGCTAAAAAAAATTGAAAAATAATTCTATTTACAGTAGTGTAGAAAAAACTCTCAAATACTTAAGAAAAGGTATGCAATATGTTTTCAATGAAAACAATGTAACACTGCCAAGATAAAGAAAATCTAAATAAATAAATATACCATGTTTGCAGATTATAATACTCAATATTGTTAAGATGCTTTCTCCCCCTAAATTTATCTATTTAGTAAATGAAATCCAAGTTATAATCCCAACGAGCTTTTTTTTTTTTTTTTGGGTAGAAATCGACAAGGTAATTCTAAAATTTATATGAAAGTGCAAGTAATCTACAATAGCTAAGTAATTTTATAGCACAGTTGGTAGATTTAACACCGCTTGTTTTTAAGATCTATTATAAAGTTATAGTAACCAAGACAGTTTGTATTGGCTAAAGGATAGGAATATAAATCAGTGAAACAGAATACAGTGTTCAGAAGTATGTACAATTGATTTTTGATATAGTTGTCAAAGGAATGTATTTTCAATAAATGGTGCTGGAACAACTGGAGAGCCATATGCTAAAAGGAATGAAGAAAAGCCCATAGTTCATACCATATACACGTATTAATTCAAAATGGATTACAGAAGTAAATGTAAAAGATAAATCTGTAAGCTTTCTAGGAGAAAACGGGAGAAACATTGTTTTGACCTTGGGGTAGGCAAAGGTCACAGATAGAAAACAAAATGCATAAATCATAAAAAAATTTGAGAAATTGGACTTTAGAAAAATGAAAGATCTTGTTCTTCAAAAGACACCACTAAGAAAAGGAAAGACAAGCTACAGAATCGGGGAAAATAACTGTAATACATATATCTGACAAAGTATGTTTATAAAGACTCATAACAATACAAAGAGATAAGCACATAAAAAATGGCAAAAGATTTGAAGAAATACCTTAAAATATATTAATGCTGATAAGTACATGAAAAGATCCTCCACCTCTTTAGTCATCAGGGAGATACAAATTATATCACAATGAGATACAACTGCACAACAATTAGAATGGCTAAATTTTAAAAAGATCCGTCTTACTAGTCTTGACAAGGTTTTGAAGCAAGTAAAACTCTCATTTACTGCAGATGAGACTATGCATCACGTATCTACTTTGGAAAAAAAATCCATATTTTTCAAAATGTTAATTCTACAACAACCATATAACCCAGATATACTATTCCTAGTTACTCAAGAGAAACAAAAACAGGTATGTTCACATAAAGACTTCCGCATGAAAGTTCGCAGCAGTTTTATCCATAGTAGCAATAAGCTGCAACCAACCCAAATATCCATCAACTGGTTGGCAGATAAAATACAGCATATTTGGGCCAGGCGCGGTGGCTCACGCCTGTAATCCCAGCACTTTGGGAGGCCGAGGAGGGTGGATCACCTGAGGTCAGAAGTTCAAGACCAGCCTGGTCAACGTGGTTAAACCCTATCTCTACTAAATATACAAAAATTAGCCAGGCATGGTGGTGGGCACCTGTATGTAATCCCAGCTACTCAGGAGGCTGAGGCAGGAGAATCAGTTGAACCTGGGAGGTGGAGGTTGCAGTGAGCCAAGATCGCACCATTGCACTCCAGCCCGAGCAATAAGAGTGAAACTTCGTCTCAGAAAAAACAAACAAACAAAAAAAGATCTACCGACAGGTGTAAATAAAGGAAGAAATCTCAAAGTCATTATGCTAAATGGAAGATGCCAGACACAAAAAGTACATACTGTGTGAGTCCATTTAAATGAAATTCCAGAAAAGACGAATCCAATCTATAGTAGCAAAAAGCAGATCTGTGGTTGTCTGATATTGTAGGTAGAAAGAAGGATGTACTGTAAAAGGTCATTAGGAATCTTTTGGGGGTGAAGGAAATGGTCAATGGTGTATACAGCTTTCAAAACTCATTGAATTGCATACTCTAAATGGATGTGATTTCTTGTAAACAAGTTACATTTTAATAAAGATCATTTTTAAGTTGCATGTAGAAAAATGTAAGTAAAGCTTGAAAAAATTAGGGCAAAATGTATATGTTAGTAGTATTTGGAGGATGAGGTTACAGAACATTTTCATTTTTGTTTACACTTTGGGGAATTTTAGAAACTCTTTTTAATGAACATTAGTCATTTTTTTAAAAAAAGTCTATGGGATTTATCAGATTAAGGCCAGCTTTGTGTCCCTAGTCAAATGCGTGACTAAGATATATGTTTTAGTCTAATACAACTCATTATCGAATGACACTCTTCTTGTTGGTCAGACTTAAGGGCAGAGCAGTAATCCCAGAGGGATGAGTATCCTCACTTCTCTTCTGCATTTCAGGCATGAAATTAGAACACAGACAATTCAATAATTTATCAGAAATTGTGTTTTTAGCATAACAATTCTTCCTGCAGCTGTCTGGAGAACTGAGGCCCTCCCTCACTGATACACTGCATTTGCTCTGAATTGTTTTGTATATTCAAAATTCATGTTATATATCAATCATGGAGTAGCAAAAAAATTATTGAATTAGAGTCAGAAAACCTAAGTTTGAGTTTTGTTGTTGTTGTTTTGTTTTTAAAGTCTGTGTTACTGTGGTAGTTTTATACACAGCCCTGAAATTCTTGACATACTTCTCACTGAGATACAGGATCTTCAATACTTGAATCTGGGAGGGCTTGTTACTACTTTGAGTAAAAGAAAATGGCAGAATTGAGGCTATGTATCTTGCATGGCCAGGTTAGAAAAGGCCATGCAATGTCACTTAGTTCTCCTGGGACAGAAACCAGTCACTATCCAAGAAACCTGACTACTCAGAGATTAGCATGCTGGAGAGCCCACATGTAGGTACTCAAGTCAACATCCCCAGTGGAGCTCCTAGCCAACAACTAGCATCCATTCCCAGCCATGTGAGGGGCCATTTTTGATGTCCAGCCCAGTTGAGCTTTCAGATAACTACAGCCTCGCCAGGTATTTGGCTGCAACTATATGAGACACCCCCAAGCAAGAACTGCCCAGCCAAGCCCTTTACAAATTCCTGACCCACAAAATTCTGGGCCAAAGGAAAAGGTTGTTGCTTTTAACCACAAAGCTTTGGGGTAATTTTTTATACAGCAGTCATCACCATTAACAGTGACCTTAAGTGAGTCACTTGAGCTCTCTAAACTCTAAGTCTCACATCTCTAAAATGGGAATATATCTATTCCAGGCCAGGCACGGTGATGGCTCACACCTGTAATCCCAGCATTTTGGGAGGCTGAGGCAGGTGGATCGCTTGAAGTCAGGAAATCAATACCAGCCTTGTCAACATGGTGAAACCCTGTCTCTACTAAAAATACGAAATTTAGTCAAGCATGGGGGTGCACGCCTATAGTCCCGGCTACTCAGGAGACTGAGGCAGGAGAATCACTTGAACCCAGGAGACGAAGGTTGCAGTAAGCCGAGATCCTACCACTGTACTCCAGCCTGGGTGACAGAGTGAGACTTTGTCTCAGCAAAACAAAACAAAACAAAATATCTATTCTACAGTATGGTCACAAGTCTTAAATGAGATAATACATTTAAAAGGACATTGTAAACCTTGGACCATTGGACAAATAGCTGTAGTTTCATTTATTCAAATATTGATTTGTTTACTCAACATGTTGTTTGAATGCCTACTACATATTAAGCCTGTGCAGTAGGCTAGGGGTATAACTGTTAATAAGATACAATTGCTGGCCGGGCGCGGTGGCTCACGCCTGTAATCCCAGCACTTTGGGAGGCCAAGGCGAGCGGATCAAGAGGTCAGGAGATCAAGACCATCCTGGCTAACACAGTGAAACCCCGTCTCTACTAAAAATACAAAAAAATTAGCTGGGCGTTGTGGCCTGTAGTCTCAGCTAGTCGGGAAGCTGAGGCGGGAGAATGGCGTGAACCCAGGAGGCAGAGCTTGCAGTGAGTGGAGATCGTGCCACTGCACTCCAGCTTGGGCGACAGAGCCAGACTCCATCTCAAAAAAAAATAATAATAATAAAAAAAAGATACAATCGCTCCCATCCAAGAGCTCACATTCAGACAGAGGAAATGGTCAAGAAGCCAGAAGCCAGAATGAAGTATAACGAGGCTATAGCACATGCTAATGCAAGAGCTGTGGAACACATGGCAGGGCCTCGCTCCTATCTCCTGGGGGTAGCAGAGAGAATGGTCAGGATGTGAGATTAGGGTTGTGTGTGTAGTGAGGCATGAGAATGGAGGAAAGATGATCACACAGAAGAGAAATAGAGAATCTGGTTTGGCTCTAGCTTTCAGTGAATAAGCTGAAACTAGTAAAAGAATGTGAACTGGGCAGAGACAAGGGTTTTCTTGTGAACCTATGTAAATTGGTGAGAACATACTCTTGAGGCATGATGAAGGCACTACAGGGTGTTTATCATGTGCATCTTTCTGGCCACACAAGAATTAAATAAACACACAATCAAGAACAACAGACTCAACTGCTAACTTGAATAATCTTTGCCATTTGCTTGATCAAAGCTGTAAACAATGTTAAAGGACAAGATTTCATCAAAAGTTTTTTTTTTTTTTTTTTTTTTTTTTTAATTCTGCAGAATGCTAGTCTAGGAGAATGGTGATTCTGGAAGGCAATAGTGGAAGCTTTCCTCCAAAGTCCTTGCAAAATTCCTCTTTCCAAGTTAGGCTACATGGGAACATGCCTGCCTCCATGGCCTAATAGCTGTCCTGTGGCCAGTAGAGTTATTTCCAATTGTTCCTAAAAAGTCTGTGTGTGTGTGTGTGTGTGTGTGTGTTGATGGGGTTTTCAGGCAGTTCTGGCATGAGCAAAAAAAAAAAAAAAGGCTTTCCCATTCATCGTTTAATTAAGTCTAACAATTGCATAATGTAAGCAGAATGTCCTATTACTGATATATAAAGCTGTATGCTTGGGAGATGACAGTAACAGATTCACAATCAACTCCTGGGTCTCTGGACCCAGTGTTCTTTCTCATACCTCTTGTGGACAATATGGTAATATGATAATATGGTAATATGAATGCTTAAGCATGGGGACTGGTGGTGATAACAGTGAGGTTTTCACAGCAGTCAAGAAATCACGCAAGTGAAAAATAGAGAGCAGGCTCCTCTTTGGGATGGGGTACCTCAGTTTCCCCTTAGCTAGGAAAAATTCATTACTCTCCATGGGAGACACATGAAAGGTCCTATACAAACACCAAACTTAATTAGCTCAGATCCAAGTGGAAAGGACTAAATGTAATTTGCTATTTGCACTTTTTCTTTTCTTTCTTGGACAAGTTTAGGGTTTTAAACAGCTCTGGGAGATGGGAAAAAAGCAAAGTGAAAAAAGAAAAAAAGAAAAGAATGAAGAGAGAGAAAAAAACGCAGCTCCAGTAATACCCAAAGTTGTGTCAATAGGCTGTTTTAAGAAAGAATGAGGGACTTTGTTGAGAGTGGGAAGGGCTCCCCCCACCTACTGTCTCAAGATGTGAGCAGAGGCTTTTTCTCTCCCTGAGCTCCTGATACGGTTCCTGGCACAGAGGAGGAGCTAACAAGTGTTGGCCAGAAGGAATAAATCAAGAGGGGTTCTCATCATCATCCCCCACCCCATGGTACTGCAGATGTTTTGATGAGATGTTTTCCAATTTAATCCTGTTTGCTGAGTTATTAGCCTGTTAATCTCAAACAGAAATACTCTACCATGTGTGAGAGTCTGACTTTTTCTTTCCCTGAGCTAACAATCCCCAACAGCCCTTCTACATTTCTATCCCAGGAGAACACAGTATGCTTTCTAAGCAGCTGTCACACTCCATCTTTCTTTCTTTTTTTTTTTTATTTATTATTATTATACATTAAGTTGTAGGGTACATGTGCATAACGTGCAGGTTTGTTACATATGTATACTTGTGCCATGTTGCTGTGCTGCACCCATCAACTCGTCATTTACATCAGGTATAACTCCCAATGCAATCCCTCCCCCCTCCCCCCTTTCTCACTCATAGGTGGGAACTGAACAATGAGATCACTCGGACTCAGGAAGGGGAACATCACACACCGGGGCCTATCACACTCCATCTTTCTTCAGACGTGGCACTCATTTCCAGGGCGAACTTTGCAGGCGCTGGGGGTAAGAGCCACCCAAAGGCCCCTGTGTCTCATGACAGCAGGGCAGAATGTAGGTGAAATCCCTTTGAAAATCACTGTTATATTAAAAAAATAAAATAAAATTCTGACCTCTCCACAAACCCAATGAGGAAAAAAGTGGCAGCTTGTTCAAAGGGATTCGCTGACCAGTTTTAAGGAAAACTCAGTAGCCGAGACCTAGGATTATTGGGTCCACACCTTGGTTCTGTCAGTGTTGTTATGTGGCTTTAAGTAAGTAATTTAATTTCCCTGTTTTCTTTTATAAAGCAAAAGTAATTCTATATTTCCCATATGACTTGGAAAGCTACTATTCAGATGAGAGGACATCACATGGTTAAGCCGTAGTTCTTTGTTGCCCTTCCTAAGACAGCTACTGGACCAGTTGCCTCCATCCTAGATCTCCAGTCACGCACTTAACCAGACCAAAACCTGGTAGTCATCACTGATCCCTTTTTTTCCTCTCCCAGAGAACAGCCAATCCAGATCCAAGTCCCATTGTCTCTACCGAAAAACAAATCCTAAGGTTTGATCATTTCTCATCACCTCCACAGCTGCAACATTAGATGAAGTTATCATCGTCTCTATTTTACCACAACATGAGCTTTCTGACACTCTCCAGGCTTCTACATTTATATTCCCAATGCCTATTTCATGCACAAAAGTTAGAGAGGTCATATTATAAATGTAAATCAAACCAAGTCCTTTCCCTGTTCATTAGTCTCCAATGGATGCTTATCAGCTGTAAAACAATACTCCAAAATCCACAGCTGGATCCTAATTATGTAGCCCCAGGCTATTTCTCCATCTCTATCTCTTCCTGCCCTTCTCACTCACCCTGGTCTTCCTGCAGGCCATTGAATACATTAACCTTGTTCTTCTCTCAGGGTCATAATACTATTCTTTCTCTTTCTAGAATGTTGTTTCTCCACAGGTCTCTGTTCAACTATCACCTCCTCAAGAAGCCTTCTTTGACCACCCTAAGATGCTCTCTTCCTCCACCTCCTCACTCAGTCCTCTTACCCTGCTTTCTTTATCTTCGTAACATTTATTGCTTTTGAGATGATGTCATATCTATGTTTATTGCCTCTCTTACAGAAGAATAGAACCTGCAGGCATTCAGGACCTTTGTTTTTTTATCACCATACTCTGCATTCACTTAAGTGCCCAGCATTGAGTAGGCATTCAATAAATATTTGTTGAATGGATGAATAGATAATGCACAGAAAAATTTAAAGCTAAACAGTGGAAAGAAAAAATGTAAATTGCACACTCTGCCTGCCCTCTCAAACTAGAAAAGGATTTACATGCAGGTTTGAAAACATCTTGCAAACAAGTATACTTTCAGAAACTCACCTGTTTGTTTAAATGAGGAACTCTCTGGGGAGATGAAAGAAATGAATTGTATTTGATTAGGCATGGTGTGCTATTTTCCAATTGCTTCTGAGTTTCCAGAAAATGGCTTCAGGTTCAAGGAGTGGGAATTGCCCGAGCTTGCTGTAGCCAGGACAAGGAGGTCCCTATCATGTGTGTTGAGGGGAAGGTAAACTAGGATGTGGCCTCCTGATGTCCCTGACCCCCTCCAACACCTCCTTCTCCTTACTCTCTCCTGCATCTCACAGCTTTCACTCCACAGTTTGCAATCAAACCTAACATTACAAGTGCTAGGAAGAACACATGCAATGACTGGGAGTTGGATTTGAGTCCAGCTTCTTCCTTCATGTCTGATTTTCAACAAATTATTAAACCTCTCTGAATCTTTTTAAATATAATTTTTACACTTTTTGAAATACAAGAAACAGAGACACTAATCCTCACCTCACCAGCCTTAATCTGATATATGGCATTTTCCAGAGACTGACAAAAATGAGCGCATCCCAATGTGACACAATGTGACATACATGTTATTCTGATTTTCACAGGAAGATGGGGTTTGACTTTAGAAGCTTTCCTATGGGTAGATTTTGCAAGATGGAGGTGAATAAATAAAATAGCACTACAGCACTAGAATGTGAAAAGGTAATTCCCTCACACAGCTATTATTTCATATGAAAGGAAATTATATATAGATGTGTCTCTATATATGTATATACGTGTGTGTGTATGTGTGTGTATATATATGTCTGTATATATATATGTATATACTCTGAGTATATATACTCAGAGATTATGTAATTGTGAAATGCTGAAAAATTACAAAATATTTTGGCTCCTATTGGGTGTGGGGGTGGGAATACAAAACTGGACTGGAAGAAGGTGGTGGCTCATTGGAAAACTTTGTCATATCTCTTAGGGAATGACTGGAAACTCACCTTCCCACACGCGTTCTGAGAACTTCCTGCACAATGAGTCATCACGTTATGATGGCAAGTACTCGCTCGCACCTACAACATGCCCACTTTCTGGACCTGAACCAGTTTTCAGACTTGCATTCACCAACCAAAGGAGAGCCTCGGTGCCCATGAGGAAGGCCACTATGCCACAGTGAGTGTATAC
This sequence comes from Macaca thibetana thibetana, assembly GCF_024542745.1. Classification (NCBI taxonomy): domain Eukaryota; kingdom Metazoa; phylum Chordata; class Mammalia; order Primates; family Cercopithecidae; genus Macaca; species Macaca thibetana. The sequence goes on along the minus strand of NC_065592.1, from coordinate 22,703,338 downwards.
AGTAATGTCTCCTCTAGACCTTCCTCAGAGGGACTTATGGCCTTTTATTTGGACAATCATACACCAGAGGAAGAGGAACATCCAGACATTTCAAAGACCGTTGAATACAGGTTGACAGTGATACACAGAGACCCAAGGCATACTTACAGTCAGGGACCAAGGGGTGCTAGGTAACACAATGGAGTCGCAACCTAGGTGTAGCTCACAGTGGGAGGGTCCGTTCCCTGGTCCCCAAATGTAGAACTGACACAGCCATATTTGATGGCTGGAAGAATCCTCCGCTGATTGTTTCATTGGACTCTGTGTTAAAACTATCATAGTGGGGAAGACAAGTGGAGACATTTCCATTGCCACCCAAGAGAGGAAACTAAAACCAAAGTCTCATCCTGAGGGTAATGGAAGCAATCAATGCTATACTTACAGACTTTAAAGATGCATGAGTGGTGGTCTGTATCATATTCACATTTAATTCACCAGTCTGTTCCCTTCAAAATTCAGATGGATTCAGGAGGGTAACAGCGAGCTAATACAAACTCAAACAAATTGTAGGCCCAATTTTTCCAGTTGTCAGATGTGGTGTCTATGCTACAGGTAATTAATACAGTCTGGGGTATACAGTATGTGTCCATTAATATGGAAAATGAGTTTTTCCTTTTCTGTCTCTATCTGGTAAAAGGATTAGAAGAAGTTGACATCCACACGGGATGGGCATCACTACACATTTCTGGTCTTGCCTCAGGGTTTTATTAACTGTTTTGCCCTCTGTCATTACATAATCTGAAGAACATGGACCATCTAGACATTTCACAGAGTATCACATTGGTCTACTATGTTGGTGCATCACTGGGCTAGAGGAATAAGAAAGGAAAAATCTGTTGAAGGTTTTGGTAAGATATGTGCTTTAGAAGGTGTGAGATAAATCTTATGAAGAATCAGGGGTTCACTACACCAGTGAAAATTTTAGAGTTCAGCAGTCTGTGGCATGCCATAACATCCCTTGCAAAATAAAGAATAAATTACTGAATCTCACACCTCACACCTCCAGGAAGGAAGCAGAATGCTTGGTAGGCCTCTTTTGATTCTGGAGGCAGCAAATTACACACTTGGGAATATTTCCCTGACCCATTTTCCAAGTAGCATGGAAGGCTGCCAACTCTGAGTTGGATCAAGAATAGGAAAAGGCGCTGCAGCAGTTAGGCTGTGATGCAAACAACCCTGCCATTTGTTACCATATGACCCAGTGGACCTTGTATTAGTCCATTCTCACACTGTTATAAAGAAATTCCTAAGACTGATTAATTTACAAAGAAAAGAGGTTAAATCATCTCATTGTTCCGCAGGCTGTACAGGTTTCAGCATCTGGGGAAGCCACAGGAAACTTACAATCATGGCAGAAGGCAATGGGGAAGCCAGTCCATATTCACAAGGCCAGCAAGAGGGAGACAGGGAGTGAAGGTAGAGGTGCTACACACTTTCAAACAACCAGAAATCCTGATAACTCACTCACCATCTTGAGAACAGCAAGGGGGAAATCCACCCCCATGATCCAATCCCATCCCATCAGGCCCCAGCCTCCAAAACTGGTCACACAATTTGACACAGGATTTGGGTGGAAATATAGAGTCAAACCATATCACCTGTAGTATAAGAGTTTCTGGTGATAATAAATACTCTGTGGATTGCAAGTTCCAATCAGGAGACACGCAATGTAGATCTCCTGCTTTTAGAGTAAGGTCGTGCCTTCTGCAGCAGAAAGAATACATTTGAAAGAAGGAACTTCCCCCTGAAAGTTTCCGGTATGCTATTGGATGCTATCAAGAGAGCATGCAGCCATAACCTAGCAGAAGCCATGAGCTGGTTCTGTCGGACCCACTGTGTCACGTGGTAGAGTATGAGTCTCACATAAAATGAGAGTGGCACATCACAATTAGGTCCGAGCAAGCTGAGGGGATACAAATAAGCTGCAGTAGCAGATGGCCCAGGTCCCAAAGCATCCACCACAATTGCACTGGTGCCTTTCACTTAGGCTGCACTTAGGGTTGCACTTAGGGACATCTGGGAGTGGGGAGGGAAAAGGATAAGCTTATTTCAAGGAGAGGTATTGGATCTGTATATGGATACAAGGATACAGGCTAAAAATAGGACCACTGCTAAGCAGTGGGCAGCAGTCTGAAATGTCCACATGGTCATTGACTTTGTGCGGAAAGAGAAGAGATTTAAGGTATGGATGCATGATTTGATTTACTGGCCATGGGTTTGACAGAGAAAGACAGGACGACCCTCCCTTTTGCTTGTTCAACACCAACTTAAAAGACTTTACAAAGTCAACAGGGTGGCGATGGCTGTGTTCATTGCTGGTGGTGGGTTTATGAAAGAGGAGACAATCAGAGACACTGTGGAACTTCCTCCTTCACTTTTAGCAGTTCAGACACATGCCGCAACTCAATGCTCCATGTGAAACATGTCCCAGTTCCCCGGAGCTTGCTTACAAAGCTTTTAGCCCTCAATGTCTTTCAAACTGACTTTGATCATCCACATAAAACAGAATAGCACCAAGACACACAGACCAGATGAGGAGCAGACAGCTCCAAAAGGGGCTGGAATCAGCGACCTCCAGGGTCCCTTTGGCCCTGAGATTACTGAAGAGGAAGCCAAGGAGGGGTATATCTTCCTAGTGCAGTGGCTCTCTCACTTAATCATGTATCAGGATCACCTGGAAGACTGTTAAAACAGATCACCAGGCTCCACCCTACAGTGGCAGGGTCTGAGAATTTACAGTTCTGTCATGTTCCCAGGGGATGCTGATGCCGCGTGTTCAGGAGCCACCCTCTGAGAATCACTGTCCCAGAGCAATGAGGATGCAAAAATAGACCTGTGGGCACTACTCCAGGCTTTAGCACCCTGAGCTCCAGCAGAAGGCCTCCATGAGAGAGGCCATATGTGTCACAGTTAAGAGACTGGACTTTGGAGCTCAACTGATCTGGTTCAAATCCAGGTTTTGCCACCGACCATCTATTTGACATTAGACAAGTGGGTCTTACCTCTTGAGCCACAATTTTCTCACCTATAAAACAGGGATAATAATAACTATGAAAATATTGTGAAGTATAGCTAGATAACACATTCAAAATGAAAAGATGCATGGTAAGCTCTTGATAAAGAAGAATACAATGACAACACACGATGCTAGTGTTACTACCCCGTAGAGTACTGGCTGAATGTAACAGGCTGTATTTCTACTGGCTCTAGCCCTTATTCTTCAATTTAAATATTCATCTTTGGAGACTCAGAGAGGTAATTACATTAAGAAGCAAGCAAAGCATAGAGACTGTAATTGGGGCTATAACTCCACCCTTCTCCATTCCTCCCTACCCACCTCTCCTCAGCCCTCTTCTCCAAGGTCAGTTTGTTTAACTTTGGACTTGGACTTCACCGGGAATTAGTTTCACATTCTTCTTACTCACTGTGTCAAATGAGTATGAGCAGCCATATTCTTCCCTCTCATCTCTACAACATGCCTGTCTGTGCTTTTGGAGGCTGATGTCACCATAGCAGTTAACTCATATGCCTGGCATGTAACATACACCCAAATAATATTTGTTGAATTGCATCGAATTTACAGGAATTAAGGCGACAGGATTTTGGATGCATTTTCATCTCTGCAGTTCATGACCTTGGATTAGCCACGCCCCCTTCTCCAGGTCTGTTTCTCACTTGTAAAAACAGGGATTTCTCAGGCTTCTTCCAGCTTAGCTATAGCTTAGCAGGCAGAGATCTGAACTGGGAGTCAGTAAACCAGGGTTGGGGAACCAGATATGCCTCTAACTCATGATAAAAAAGTTGCTGTCCCTCTCTGTGCCTCGGTTTTCTCATTTTCGTTATGGGACGATTTCTATATACCCACCTCCCACTCCACATTCCTGAATTTCTAGGTATTTCATTTAAGGGTTTTTGAGGGTTCAAGTTCAAGGCCTTTAAACAGTTATCCGCCATAATAGGAAAAAAGATGTGTTTCCTTCTATCATCTTGATGTAGCCACATTTTACTGGAGGCTTCTGGAATCTTGCTGGATAAAATCTCCCATAACAACTCACAGCAATAATGATCATTAATATTGTACATAATCATTAAAATAAGTAACATCATATTACTTTCAACTTAAATGGTATCTTTTAGCTGAGAGTTTGTTCATCCTTTAGCACAAGTGAAGGCAAGGAGGGACTTAAATCTTCACTTAATCTGTCCTTCACTTAAATCTTCCTTACATGCATTTTAAACCTAAAGGAGGAGATGGGAGAAGGTATTTGATATAGCATTAGATTTTGTTTTAGAAGCTATTGCTTCACACAGGTTCAGGATGTAGTGAGCCACGATTGCACCACTGCATTCCAGCATGGGTGACAGAGCAAGACACTGCCTTAAAAAAAAAAAAAAAAAAAAGAGGCTGCGTGCGGCTTCGGTGTCAGGTTGTGTTACTTTCAAGCTGTGTGATTGTGTGCAAAGTGACACAACCTCTCTGTGCCTCAGTCTACTAATCTGTGAATGCTTCTCTGCACATTTTACAGGGTTGTTACAAAGATCACCTAAGATAGTAGGTGCAAAAATGTGTCGTAAACTGTTAAGCTCTCTACAAACACAGACATTGCCATTATGGTAATAAAAATCAAATGACACATGAATATTTCACAAGCAAGGACTGGGACAGATTATGTGTAAAGTATCCCCTTCTAATGGGGTTTTATAAATACACACTCCCTCTTCTTATTACTAACTTCTTAATAATCTCTTTGCAAAGCTTGTCTTCAAACTCCCTTTGTCTCCCCCGTCATTTCTTCTTAACGTCTCCTCTCTCACACAGCTGTTTATTATTGAACTCTGGGTGGCATCTGGGGGGACAGTTGGTTAGAAAAATATACACATACATATTTTGTACAGAGACATAAACAAAATGTAGCCAGGGCACCTCAATTCTGAGCCAAGATATTAAAAAATATACATCTTCTTTGTGGTCTGCCTGAGCTGCTCATATTAGCAATACTTAGTCTGAAATTAGGTTTAAAAACTCTATTCCTATATGTAGCCACAAATACGTTCACATGTGGCATTAACGTGGAAAGAAAACAAATGAAATATGCTCAGATGCATTTTCATTTTGTTAAATCTTAAAGAAAGAAAGGGTTTTACAAAGCATTTTGGAGTCTCTCTTGGCTAAAAAGGAAATCCTTTTGCCATTAACTGCTCCTGCAGAGAGAGCCTGCTAGCTGCAAGATCATGATGAGGGTAAGCATTAATTAAATCTAACTGTGAGAGAATAATTATGTACACATATCCGTCAGGGCAGGTTGTCACTATCCAGTAACAAAGTTGGATACAAACTCCATCAGCAGAACTGTCAGGCGGCTGTTAAAAGGATATAAATGGGTCCCAAAAGGATCATTTCATTTAGGGGGGGAAAAATTGGATTGCAAAGGATTAATGAGGCAAGGGGTTTGTGTTTTCAATTGGATGTAAAATGCAAACTGAGTAAGTTGTGATATCATCATTTAACCTTAATGTTTAGCTACATTTGGATTTTTATCACGTGGTGGGGGCAATTAGACCTTGTACAGCAAACCAGCATTTTTCCATCATGGAATGACATTAAAGGTTAGTTTTCTGTTTTTTTTTTTTTTTTTTTTTTTTTTTTTTTTTTTTTTTTTAAGTTAAATTGCACAAAAGTTTACAACAAAATCATAAAACCCAATTTACACAGATGGCATATTCTTAATAATAATTAGTTCAGAAAATGAATATGAATCCCACCAGAGTAATTAGGATATTCAGTAAAGGACTCTTGTTGTTGCTGCCTTCATTTCTGCCAAGTTTCAGTCTAAGCTCTGAGGCCCGTGTATGTGTAGAGACCCCACACAGGTAATGTGAATACAAGTCTTGGAGATATGTACTGCTAACAGACGCAGCTACAATGTAGGAGAAGGGACAGGAGAACTGGAAGCAGGAAGGTCTAAATTTATATCCAAGCTCCACCACTGACTGGCTGTGCAAGTTTGGGCAACTTACTTCATGTCTCTGAACATCCATTTCTTTTACAAAGTAAGGGTTAGAGAAACATTGTTACAGTAATACATGTGAAACTCAATACTCTTAAAAGAGTAAAGAGCACAAAAGAAATGGCCAATAATTGTCAGATGATTGGGACATCAGATACATGTCCCAAATTAGAAAGTAGAATAAACAAAAACCATGACACTAGCTTTGAGATTCATTCCTCCTATAATTTCACCTTTGTTGGAGGAATTAAAGAGAGTATTTCTAGCCAAGGCAAAGGAGCAGGAAGCCTAACTGGTTTCACTGCAGCCTTGGTGGACAACTAGAATGGTTAGCACCAAAGTAATTTACTCCAGTGCACGTTTAATAATCTGTAATCATTGTACTTGAATGCTTGAGTGAGTGAGTGATTGTCTGTTTTTTCTCCAAACCTTGAGTTACATAGAGATGAGGACCTCATATGTCTAGATTTCCATTGCAGTCTCAGGACTGAGCATAGTATCTTACACTTGCTAGACACTCAGCTGAAAGAATAATGAAAGTAAAGTTGGAGACCCTGGGTAGGTACTTAAGCTTAGACAGAAGGAATAGGTGGGGCTAGAACTGGGGAAATGGGAATTAGCCACAGCAGCCCTAAAGAGCAGTTTGGAAAGGTCTCATCCTATGGAAGGATAATTGCTCTGACTTGGACTTGTATGACTCTGCTGGGACCACAGATGATGATCTAAGAATGAGGCCAAAGAGTCTTTCAGAGAGCTTAGCCATCCTGGGTTGCTGTAGTTATTGGTATAATTACCTACTCTTGACTTCTCAAGATTTGTGGAGTTATTTCTATGTAGTTCTGCCTGAAAGCAAGAAGATTTCTTCGGGACCCTTCTCCGTGTTACAATCTGCAAAGGTTGATCTGCAACACTCCACTGAAAGGGAGCTCACCAACCTTTCTCAGCCAACACCCTCAGCAGGTAGCAAGGCTGACACAGATACAGGAAGGGGTCAGGTGTTACAGCTGCTCCCTGCAAATCTTTATAACCAGATCACACACAGGTAATTTGGAGAAGGCTCTTTCTCTCTACAGAAAATACCCCGACAATGGCTTTATTTCCATGGTTTTGTAATTGCTCAGTGGGTTCATCTTGTCTATTGCCTGGAAAAGCTGAGGCACTGAGAACAGCACATTTTTACAATAGAGAGTTTAATTAATGCACAGCCAGCTAAATGGAAGACTGGGATTTCATTACTCAAATCACAGTCTCCCTGTGATTTCAGAAGTTAGAGTTTTTTAACGATAGTTTGGTGAGCAGGGGGTTAGGGAATAAGAAACACTGATTGGTTGGGTCATGGAAGAAATCATAGGGAGTGAAAGCTGTCTTCTTGCACTGAGTCAGTTCCTGGGTCGGGGCTACAAGACCAGATAAGCCAGTTTACTGGTCTGTGTGGCACCAGCTAGTCCATCAGAAATCAGGGTCTGACATTCTGGCCAACATGGTAAAACCCCATCTCTACGAAAAGTACAAAAATTAGCTGGGCATGCTGGCACGTGCCTGTAGTCTCAGCTACTTAGGAGGCTGAGGCAGGAGAATCACTTGAACCCGGGAGGCGGAGGTTGCAGTGGGCAAAATTGCTCCACTGCACTCCAGCCTGGTGACAGAGTGAGACTCTGTCTCAAAAAAAAAAGAAGAAGAAAAAAGAAAAAAGAAAGAAATCAGGGTCTGAAAATACTTCAAACACTAATCTTAGGTTTTATGACAGTGATGTTATCTATAAGGGCAATTGGGGAGGTTAGGAATCTTGTGGCCTCTGACTGCATGACACCAGAGCCATACTTTCTAATCTTGTGGCTAATGTGTTAATTTTACAAAGGAGGTCTGATCCCCAAGCAAGGAGTGGGTTTGTATCAGAAAGGGGTTGTTGTTGCCATCTTTGTTTCAAAGTTAAACTATAAACTAAATTTCTCCATAATTAGCTTGGCCTATGCCTAGGGTTGAACAAGGGCAGTGTATTAGTCCCTTTTCAGACTGCTGATAAAGACATACCCGAGACTGGGCAATTTACAAAAGAAAGAGGTTTAATTGAACTTACAGTTCCACTTGGCTGTAGAAGCCTCACAATCATGGCAGAAGGCAAGGAGGAGCAAGTCCCATCTTACATGGATGGAAGCAGGCAAAGAGAGAATGAGGAAGAATCAAAAGTGGAAACCCCTGATAAAACTATCAGATCTCATGAGACTTATTCACTCCTATGAGAACAGTATGGGGGAAACTGCACCTATGGTTCATTTATCTCCCACTAGGTCCCTCCTCCAACATGTGGGAATTACGGGAGTACAATTCAAGATGAGATTTGGGTGGGGACACAGAGCCAAACCATATCAGGCAGCTTGGAGGTTATAAGCAACATGGAATTGGTTAGGTCAGATTCTTTCATTGTCATAATCTCGGTAAAGGTAATTTCAATTTGAAGCGGAAATATGAGATATATGGATTGAAGGCAAATACCACTTCTTTGCATTAACAGCGACCATTTTTCTGGAAGTGTTCTCCTTAACCACAACCTCTGCCATACCCACTTTCTCCCTCCATTCCTCAAAAAATAAACAAAAACATAAAATCTGCACATGAATTGCTTCTCCCTATATCCATCCCTTGATCTAAAATAAACAACTTTCAGACAGATAAAAATTAAACTATATCTAGCCCTAAATGTTGCAGAGTCATCACTGAAAATAAAATAAAATGTTAAGAAATGGCCAAAGCCAGAAAATTGAGGTTACAAGATGTCAAGACCCATAAACAGAATTTCTCTTTTCTTAAGAAAACTTTCTAACCTCTAATTTTTGAGGGCAGAATTTTATATATGTCCATTTTATTATATTTTTAATAGTGTAGTTAAGTTTTTCTATATTATTAGTGAGAGCTTCTCTACTTGTTCTAATAGGAAGATTTTTGTAAAATGTCTCCCACTTGGGCTGTGTATTAATCAACATGTCCCTGTACTTCTCTCAGTTTTTTTTTCTTTAAGGATTTTGAAACCATGTTCTTCCTATATGTAAGTACAAATTTCATTTCTTTCCCAGTAAATGGTTTCTTTTTTCGTTAATTAATAATACTCTCTATTCCTAAGGATTTTTCCTTGTTCCTTCTTATTGTTGTAAACTTAATTTTGCCATATGATTCCATTTCTTTATAAGACTTCATTTGATTACTATTCACATAATATATATTTTTCCTTTCCCTTTCCCTACTGTCAAACTTTGTGTCCTTAGGCTTTAGAATGATCTCTGAGAAACAGTATATAACTGAGTATTGTTTAATACAACCTATCACTGGGCCAGGCATGGTGGCGCATGCCTGTAATCCCAGCAATTTGGGAGGCCAAGGGGAGCAGATCCCTTGAGCTCAGGAATTCAAGACTAGCCTGGGCAGCATGGTGAAACCTCATCTCTACAAAAAATACAAAAAATTCAACTGGGCATAGTGGCATGCACCTGTAGTACTGACTACTCAGGAGGCTGCGGTGGGAGGATTGCCTGAGCCCTGAAGGTTGCGGCTTCAGTGAGCTGAAATCACGTCACTGCACTCCAGCCTGGGTGACAGTAAGATTGTATCTCAACAATAAAAATGAAAAAAAAAAAAAACTATCACTGAATCTTAATGTACAAATTATATTCACTGTAATTTCTGATGCTTTGAGTTTTATTCCTGTCACTTTATCTTTCACTTTTTCCTTGCTCAGGCTCTCTCTCTACTTGTATCCCACCTCACCTCACCCCCTACCTGGAGTCACCATGACACCAGCTTCTGAACTCATAGCTTGGCTTTGCATTTCTTACAACTTATATTTGCATTCCTCAAGCCCAGGGGGCTTCCTTTCTTTACTTTTGGGATGAATCTGAATTTTTTAAAATGTATATTTTGTCCAACATTTATCTTGTGTGTGTATGGAACAAGAAGAAGGCTCATGTTAGCTTTGTCAGCCATACTGCTGAAAGTTTACTACATGACTTGCCTGCTTTCTTTCCATGTAGGAATGGGAGCTTTTGTTATATCCACACACACACAGACACACACATGCAATTTCAGAATTGAGATTTTTATATCAAAATATTGAAGCCCAATATATAAACACAGAATACAAGCTTGATTAAAAAAAAAAGCCCTACCTATTCAGCCACAGCTCCCCTGCCCCTTCTCCCTGAGCACCTATTTGCAGCATGCTTGAAAACATCTGCTAATGGCCCAGGCAGTCTATGTCATATCCTCACTATGTTTAATCATGTCTATCTCAATCATGGAAAAATGTAAAGCTTCTCTTTGTAGTCTTCTAAGTGACTTACGCAGTTGATTACAGTTGAATTAGAAAAGAGCCAAAGTTGTCAACTTCTAACTATATATTTTGTTAAATTTCACCAACGGTCCCTCCTAGTGTAGGTAATAGGGCCTGTGAGGACCAAAAATAAAACCTTAAGCCCACCAACACACTGAATGGATACCCCTACCACACTCTAAGCCAAGAGAAATCGGAAAAGCTGAATTTCCCATTATGATGAAAAGGGCAGTCAGACATGCCTCATTATACCCCCCTTCTTTTGGAGTTTAGGCACAACTGACCAGCATTAATATTAAAATAGAGATCAAAAGACTGACAAAATAGACTCTGTAGCAATAAGATATCAAATTCCAACCTGACTCTGATGTAGTAACACATGACAAGTAGCAGACTCTGAAGGAAATCAAAATATTTTACTCCAAAATATATTTCCTTGACATATTTTGAAATGGCCTTGCAAAACCATCTTTTGTGGGGAATATCTGCATCTGTAGAGAATCTCCTTCCCTTTCTAGGTCTTTCTGCAAATCCAGGAGAAATTAAATAAGAGTCTGGTACTTTTAAGGTCTTAAAAAGTAGATTTACCATATTATCTCTAATGTTACTACCTGGAGGCTTCATCTACATAACAAGAATCTTGAAATCTACAACCCCCCTTATCTTAACTCAAGCATTTACTTCAAGTCTTTAGATAAAGCTTAACTCAACCAATTGCCAATCAGAAAATCTTTTAATCCACCTATGACCTGTAAGTACCCCTGAACCAACGTATACCTTACATATATCGATTTATGTCTTTGCCTATAACTTCTGTCTCCATAAAATGTGTAAAACCACACTGTTACTCTCAGGAACACTTTCTCAGGACCCCTTGGGACTACCGGGGTTCATAGTCACTCATATTGGCTTAAAATAAACCTCTTTAAATATTTTATGGATTTGGGCTTTTTAAAAACATGATCTTCTATGTTCAAATGGCATAAAGAGCCAATGATTTCACAAATTAGAGGACTTGAATTATTCCATTCCTGGATCTACTAGTTTCTCTGTATGACATCAGTGAGTCCCTGTCTCCACCATTTCCACATATACAAGCAGATTGGATCAGACAATGAAGCAGAATGATGATGTGTACCTTTTGGGCTCAATCCTCAAAAAACCTCGCAGCTCCTACTTCTGCTGATTTTGGATCTCCCAAGCATGTGAACCAGGCTGGGACCAGGCACAGGTGCATGAGATGTCAGCTGAACCTACCCCACCCAGGACAGAACTAACCACCTGAAGCCAAGCCTGAATGTTTTTCTTGAATTAAGTGCTAAATAAATGAGTGCTATTTTAATTCACTACGTTTCAGGTTGTTTTATTATGCAACAATGCTAATGTAGCATTATACCATTCTACTGAAAGAAATATGGTAGAGTTGTATCCCTAGGCCCCACCAGGATCTGGTCCAGAGCCTTCCGCTAAGGCTGCTTTCAGTTGCCTCTCCATCCTCCAGGCCAGAGAGAATTGACTGAGAGCCCCCTGACATATTTCAGATGGACAAGAAAAACTGCCTGAAGGAGACATACACTTTCAGGAACACAAACTTCTCTGAAAGACACATCAGGGAAGATTTATGGAGGCAGCTGTGTGCTCTGACTACTGATCAGCTTTCGTATGTCTCAGTGTAATACAACCTGTGGGTCACCGGGTTGGTGGTGGTACTGTCCCCAGCTGCACCTCTTACAAGGGACCTGAGGTCAAGAGACAGAAAGCCAGAGACCTAGGGAAAAGGTTTCCTAATCAAAGATACATGTCATTTCTTGTCTTTGAAGATGCCAGGGCTCTGATTCCAGGATGCAACAAATCTATAGCATGCTTTAAAGAAGCATTTCCATAAGCATCCTAGCATATTCTCACGACAGTCCTGAACAAAAAGAATGGCAGATATCCTCACATCCCCAGATATTGGGGATGAAATCCCAAGGATATTAAGCAGTTTCTCTGAGGATCCTCCCTGAGGATCCATTGAACTTAAGGCAGGGTTGGGGTTCAAACCAGAAGTTTTTGACTCCAAATTCTGAACTTTCCAGTGGACAACAATGTTTCTCAATTATATATATCATCAAAGACTATTCGAGTTGGGGGAGACCTATGGAAATTAGCGCATCACCTTTGCTTTCCAAATTAACAACAACAAAGATTCATTAGGTGCTTACAATGTTCAGTACAGCCTGCTGAGCAGTTTACATACATTAACTAATTCTCCCAGTCTCCCTGTGAGGTGACTGATTGTATGATTTGTAGATTAGGTAATGGAGATTTGATGCTTAAATCATTTCCCAAAGTTGAACCAGTCAGTGGCAGAGCTAGGATGTGGATCCACATCTGTCTGACTCCAGACCCTGAGCACAATGCCACAATGCCATATAGCCTTTTAGATTTGGACATTGAGGCCCAGAGAGTGGAAGGTCTTGTCCAAGATCATGAAGCCATGATTAATTGTCCATTAATTCATCAATTATTAATTGAGGATCTGCTATTTGTCAGGAAGCAGGCTAGCCAATGGGAACACAGACATGACCTAAACATAGTTGTGCACTTGAGAGTAATTAAGGGAGAAGAAGTAACTATAAACTACTTGAATAAAAATATAGTAAATTACAAATAGGGAAGATAGTGAAGAGCTTGTCAAAGTTTGGAGGAGGTATGCACGACTTTCATTTGGGAAAAATTTGAAAATCCTTCACGAAGAAAATGACTTAAAGGTCTTTTTTGAAAGAAGAGTAGACTTTGCATATTGGCAACAGGAAAGAGGGAGAAATTCAAGTTGCAGAAAGAGCATAGAGGTGGAGGTAAAAGGAGTTATTTCATCATAGACTCAGGGCTGGTCTCCAGGTAGTTGTGTCTGCCCAGTTCTCCTTGTAACCTCTATAACTATCTCATGGTTTAAGTGTAAACTCATTTTGATAATGCAATGTCAAAACTTCCTTTGTCAAAAGGGGCAGTGAACCTAAACCCCACCCAAAAATCCTTGGTAGGAAGGGAAGGCTGCTAAGAAGGATAAAGGGTAGGGAAGCAAAGATGGGGACAAAAGAAACAAAGAAAGATCAATCCTGGGGCTGCCTGTTCAATATTTAAGAGGAGCAACAATCCATTAAGGCAACTAATTTAAAGTCGCTAATGTTTCTATTTTCTTCCAACTAATTGAATAATTCATGGCCAGTTACTAATGAAAATTATATATACATACATACACACACACACACACACACACACACACAACACGCCTGTGTTCCAGGGACAGTGTCCCACAGTAAAAGCACATTGAAGCTTATCTATCAAGAAGGATAAAGGAGCCGGAATTTGCTTCTCCTCCCAAGTGTGGGATGCTGCTGGGAAATGTGTGAGCAAAATCCAGGGTCTGATTTTGATGGAGGATTTTGTGGTTTCCCATCTTCCCACTGGCACCTGCCTGGATCACATTTTCCCCCAGATATTCCCCTTACCCCCTGCACAGCTTCATCCCCATGTGCATTTGCATATTTTCTTTCTTCTACTAGCAATGTCTTCACAAACTTCTCTTTAGTTAACGCATTACTTAAGATTACCTGCTCTGCGAAGTCTTCTTTAATTATTCCCCCAGTTTACTAAACACTCCAAGCCAGCCCACACAACCTTCATGTATCCATTGTGGTGCAGATATGTAATCCCCTGCTTCCTTCAATAAATGGTGAAGTACTGGTAGGCAGAGATCTAGGTGGCATATACTATATATGCATGGCAAACTACATTGAGAGAGGATGCCTTAAAAAATGCACAGAGCACTGTCCAGTGATGTAACACTGTGGGCTCCTGAGGACATGGGACTGGCTCCCTGGGGTCAGCTAAAAGCTGAGGGGACAGTGCTGATTCATTCTTAACTCAGAGCGGGAGATGCCTCACCTTCTAGGACCTCATAGTTCCTGAACACCCTCACAGCAGCGCTGATGACACAGAAACACTGCCAATGCAAGAGAAGCTGCACGTACTTCCTTCCAGGATCTAGACTAGGTAGGTATAATTTCACAGCTGAAAGATCTTAGTCGTGGTAGCTAAGAGTAGAGCTCAAGTCATCTGGGAATTTAAATGTGGGCTCTGAATTCATAGCTCCACTATGTACTAGTTGAGTAAACTTAGACAAGTGACTGAAACTGTGTAAGCTTGAGTTTCCTCCTTTGTTGAATGGGGATAATTATAGTACTTACCTTATGGGTTATTGGGAGCTTTTAAATAAGATAAAATGTGTGATGAGCAAGATGTCTAGAACGTACCAAATGCTCAATAGATGGTAGGCACTGCATCCCATTAACCCTTTGCGTTCTGTGAACTCCCAGCTACCTCCCTTTATCTATTTGCCCATCTCCATCCATTCATTAATTTATTCATACATTCTCCCATCAAACCAATTACTATCCCATGCCAGTTCCCTGTTAGGCATTCATTCTACAGAGAGAGACACAAATCACTGTTTTTTCCACCATGGGACTGTGAGAGCTGAAGAAGGTGACAGATGTATTTACGATGGACTGCAATAAGGGCAGTGATAAGAAACAGTACTGGGGCTATGAGTGCTCAGAGAAAAGAGTAGCCCGCTCAGCTGTGGTAGGGGCTGAGAAAATGCTTCACAGAGCAGACGCTGAGGCTGGATTTTGAAGATAAACAGCAATTTTTTGCCTGGAGCGAAAGGGTCAGTAGGAGGAAAGAGCCTTTCAGGAAGAATATGATCCGCGCTCGGACCTAGAAAGCAAGGCACACGGCGGAAGCGAGAAGCAGCCCATGTGCTGGACGCTGTAGGACACAGTGGGTTGGGGGTCAGGAGCAGACAGAGACAGGGTACAACCCAGGCAGCCTTGTGCAGCAAGAGATGGCAACTTTTAATCCCATTCAACAATATGCCCTTTATCCTATTGGTTCTTGTTTCTTTAACAGGGTAAGTGTATCTCTGTGAGGTAATAATACTGACAAAAATAAGACTAATAATCATAGCAGTGATAAGATTAATAAATAACACAATAAAAGAGCACATATATTCAGTATGCAAATTCTGTCTGGCTCTGTGCTAAATGCTTTACTAGGATTATCTTATTCCAGCCTATGGAAATCCTTTGAAGATGGTAGCATTCTCATCCCCTTATAATCAGCTAAATCACAGTTCTTCTTCCTGGGACATCAATACTATATGAGGAATTGAGCAAATGTTAAATTAATTAACTGACAAATACTATAACATAACTTAAACTAAAATAAACATGCATATACTATGAAATAAAATGGCATGATCTTTTAAAAGATGAACCTGAAATGTGGACAGATTCCTTTGAGCATAGCTGCAGACCCTTTGGGGTTAAGTTCATTTTCATCTGCCTTTAAGAAGACTTCAAGAAGCTCAAGAAGCCTCCAGTGCAAGTGACAGAAAATCAGGACAATGTTCTAGGTGGGGGAGGAACATGGCCAAATTTAGTGTGTTTTCAAATGATCACCCAGATGCTAGGGTGGAGTATACATTCCTCTGTGACAAGGCTGCTGCAGGAATCTGGATGAGGGACAAGGAGGCCTCAACCAAGCTAGAGGCAATGGCTCAGGAAGGCGAAGATGGACTTATGAGACTCTGTCGGCCAATGGGCAGGCCTTGGATGACAGTGATTGTACTAGCTAGTCCTTACCGAGGGTGGAACATGGGACAGGCACTGGGCTAAGCATCTCTTGGGTATTAATTCACAACCCACATGTGATGTTGGTATTATTAGCACTATTTCCAGAAGGGAAAACAGCTCTTTTTCATTTGCTTAAGAGCATTTAGTTAGTCAATGGTGGAATTAAATTTCAAATACGAAGTCCCGCTTTCAAAAACCACTACCTAAACTAAATGAACCCATGGAATTTCTTCTGCACATGCGAAGAAATCCTCCTCTGCTTTATGTTAATACCACTCCCCTTTATATTGCACATGAGAGGCTGGGGAGTGGTTCCTTAACAGCGGCCTCATAAAACCCCATCACTAACATGAAGTCAGCAGTTCAAATCTCCACTAGCCTTCCTCTGTCTGACTAAGAATGATGCACTTCAGCCTCCACCAGGCATCTCAGGAGGAAGCCATAGCTACACAAATACCTTGGAGCTGC
The DNA here is from genome assembly GCF_024542745.1 of Macaca thibetana thibetana. NCBI lineage: Eukaryota > Metazoa > Chordata > Mammalia > Primates > Cercopithecidae > Macaca > Macaca thibetana. The sequence continues at coordinate 22,686,821 of NC_065592.1, read as the reverse complement.
TTTTAACCACGTGCTCAATTCCATGGCACTGGTTCTCGGCTACCTACTCCATCTGTTGGGAACTAGTGGGCACCATGGCCCAGGTGTGAGGCCTAAGGAAGCAGAAAGAGGGCAGGTGCTCCCAATCTGGACCAGGCAGCCCATGGCAACCTCAACGGCAGGGGAGGGCAGAAACAGTGAAAGACAGAGGATGCAGACCAACCTATTTGGGATTTTGGAGGCTAATGGAACATTTCCAAAATTGTGTTCCTATAGATGTTTCTGTTCCACAAGTCATTAATAAATGTTCCAGTGGGAGTAATAAGAGTTTGCAGTCAATATAGTATCAAGACATCGAGTTAAACAAAGCAGCCCAGCTTTCTGTACTGCAGGACTTCTCAGAGTTTTTAATAGACTAAGATTCATTGAAGAATCTTCAAGAAAAAGAGGGAGGGTGGAGAATTTCCAACTTTCTTTTTTTTTTAAATCATGAAATTCTTTTGTCCAAGAAAATCTTGATGGGCTGTCTTGGGTAAGTTTGGAAGTATAGGGGTGACATATACTGTCCTTACTCTTCTCCTGCAGAAATTGTATCCCATGGTAGCAGCAAAATCACAAGCACATTGTGATTAAGCTGTTTTGGAAATTGCTTTAATAACATCCACTTGAGCACATTTACTGTGCTACTTGTCAGTGAGTCTGTCTAAGAGGGGAATAGAATTCTCTGGGCATCGGTACCAGGAGGCTTTGGTTTATCACAGATTCCTCTTGCACCATCAATATGAAAGTTATAAAGCTGAGCCATTTTCCAGTGATCTTTGATGTTAATACACTCATTTACTCAAAAAATATTTATTAAGCCATTTCTATGCGTTAGATTTATAAATATGAAGCTTATATTTTAGAGAAGAGGACAGAAGACAAGCAAAAATTTAAAAATTTTAGTCTGAACTACTACTGTGAAAGAAGTTAAAAAAAAGGATGACGTAAGAGATAGTAGCAGGTTGGGGACTGAAAGGAGCAAAAGTGTAGATTGGGTAGTCATGGAAGTTGGTTTTTAGGAGCTGACATTTTAAAGGCGTGAAGGGGCTGGCTAGGAGAGCAGCTGGGGGAAAGAAAGAGGCATGGCAAGGAGAAGGAAGAACAAGTTCTCAAATGCTAAAGAAGGAACCGTTTGCTGTGCTCGTGAAACATGAAGGAAGCCAGTTTGGCTGGAGCACAAGGAAGTGCAGAGCAAATGATGTTCGAAAAGAGGGCAGGAGCCAGAGCCAGATCCGCAAGCCAAGGTGCAGAGTTTGGATCATATTCTAAGAATAACAGAAAACTGTCAAAGGATTTTAAGCAGGGGAGGGGCTTTCTCTGGTTTGTCTTTCTAAAAGATCGCTTTGGTAGTTTTGAGGAGACTGAATGCAAGGAGGGTAGAGTTGTAAGGAGCAGTTAATAAATGACAGTGGTCATGATGGTGACAAAGAGTAAGGACAGATATGGAAGAGATACAAATAAATTACTTCATGCATAGTTATCTGAGACCCCATCTAACTTGTAAATTAAAATAACTTAAAACATATTTTTATTAATAGTCTGGCTATGAAATTCTTCTCTAAGAGGGGAAACATGTTAAAGTAAGTGCCAACTTTTATGCAAAAATACTTTCTATGTGACACTGTTTATCATGATGAAATACTAGGAGCAGCCCAAATGCCTAATAGTAGGGGCTTAGTGAAGAAAATTATGGTGCATAAAAATAATATTTTTGAAAAATTCATTGACATAAAAATGTTTAGAATGTAATGTTAAAAAATGAATTCAGGTTGGTAACGAAGGGGAAAAAGCTACAGACTTGGAGTCAAGAGTGTTTATGGAGTATGTATGTGCAGAGAAGACTTAGGAGGGGAATTTCTGGTGAATGATAAAGAGGTAAAGATGGATAGGTAAAGCTATATGAAATTTCAAGTAACCCTAAATGCCTCACCCAGAACAAACATAAGATTGCATGTATTCATTTCCTGATGCATGCCATCTGAACTTTCCAAGGTGGTCTACATTCAGCCTTTTATCAGGTCTTCACAACAATCTTCTGATGTAGGGCTTGGTATCTTCATTTTATAGAAGAAGAAACTGAGGTTCAGGGAGAACCAATGACACTTCCAAAGTCATGCAAGTTAAAACTAACTTGGGCAGGGACTAGCACACAGACCTCTCTGACTTTAAGGTGACTACTCTGCATCACTACAAAATGGTTTAAACCTGGGTTTTGCCATGGGAGTTCCCAAAATGAATTCCATCATTTTCTTCTGCCTCAATTTATGACCTCACAGCTTAACATGTAGAGCTTCGTTTTTTTACAGGATTCAAGATTTTACAAGATTAAGAATTAGACATCCTCTCAACAGACAGCAAACATCTATTATGTGTCAGACACTGATTTAGGTCAGGAATGTAAAATATTAAGACAATCTCTACTTTCAAAGAACTCTCTGTCTAGCTAAGGAAAGAGCCAGACAAAAGAAAATTATATCACACAAAAATGAATCTAGTGCTTAATACATGTATAAAGGAAAGCTGGGAGGATTCAGAGTGAATTGTGACTGCGAATCAACAATGTCTTCATAGAAATGTGCCATGCATGTTAAGCTCGAAAAGACAGGTAGAATTTCATTAGTGTATTAGGTTGGTGCAAAAGTAATAGCACCAACATAACAGTACATAGTGGTTAAGTTAAAAGGTTTGAGAATCAGACTGCTGGGTTCTCCCTGGCCCCACAACTTACTAGAATGTCCCCTTGGACAGATTACAATAGTTGTTTGTACCTTAGTGAAATTATCTGTAAAATGGGAATTACCACTGTATCTGCTTCATAGGGTTGCTGTGAGAATCAAATGAGATAAGATGTGTACATCATTTAACCTGCTTCTTGGAATAAGTTAAGTGTCAATAAGTGCCAACAATTACCCTTAGGGGCCAGAGAGGTGGTTTCATGCAGAGAGCATGGCATGGGAAAGAGCACTGAGGACAGAGCACATCAATCTAGGAAAGACAGTGGAGACCAGAGCCCTGTGTGGCTTTGAGTGTCATCTTCATAACCGGAACATGTCTGAAGGTGCTAGATAACCACTGAAGCTGTGGGAAAAGGGGGATGACCTGATCAGAGCCAAGTTACAGGAAATGGAGAAGTGAGATGCAAAAAGAGGAGACTACTACCTTTTCTGTCTACTCAGCTGGAGACTACTGAGTAGATAGAAAAAAATGGTTTGGAAATTAGGCAGGGACAAGTTGGTTTCCTTCATATACAAAGTCACATAGATAGTAGAAGAAGAAAGAAGGAATGAGGAGGAGAAGGAGAAGGAGGAAGAGAAGTAGGAGGAGATAAAAATGAAGGAGGAGGAGATGTAGAAGGAGAAGGAGGAGGAAGAAGAGGATAAGGAGGATAGGAGGAGGAGGAGGAGGAGGAGAAGGAGGAGAAGGAGGAGAAGAGAAGGAGAAGCAGCAGCAGCAGCAGCATCCGCGAGGAAAAGGAGCAGGAAGAAAATATCTGCTTTTTAACAACTGCTGGGTTAGGAACTGCGCTGAGATATTCTTACAACCCTGTGAGACAAGAGTGGCTTGGAGAAGTAGAGGGATTTGCCCTGAGTGAGATAGCTAGGTAGCAGCAGAAACAAAAGTTGAATTAATTCTATCTAATTTACAATACCACTCTTGATCATTATGTTATTCAGCCTACTAAAAAGTAGGCTCAGATCCCTGTTTCTGGCTCCCAGTCTAAGGATGTCTCCTACTAGAATGCTCTGCCACTTTGTACTCTCTGACCAGCGACAACGTAAAGAACATCTACTCTGCAGAGGTCCTGGTGTTACACACTTTCCATATATAGTTGCTCATCTCAGTCACTGTAAAATTTATACGATCCATTCTCATTCTCAGCTGAGGCACTTGGGGCTCAAAGAGGTTAGCTCTGGGTGTAGGGAGCATAGGTCTTCAGCCTCCAAGGGGATTTATCAGGGAGAGAGTGGCACACGTTCTATAAGCACAGGGAAGCAAGGGAAGAAGGTACAGATCTTCCTAGCATCTTTGGAATCAGGGAACAGCCTTCTGACTTCCTGGCCAGATGTGCCAGGAGGGCCTACCTCGAGACTTGCTCCTCCGCTTCCTCTTTCCTGCCGACGTGCTGCGCAGGGCTGGTTGCAGCTGACCGATCTCGATGGGCGTGTTAGCGCGGAAACTCTCCTTGAACTTCTGCATCAGGGACTCCACTGTCTCCTGAGTCACCTCAGCTGCTGCTATAAGGTAGCAATGGAGCTGAGGTTAGGGCTTGAGCCCACCCTCAGCCCCTAGAGCACTAGGCCTGGCCACCCTAATTCCTTGAAACTCCCTCCCTGACCCATTGAAGATATAGAATCACAACCTATCAGTCTAACCACAGACGTATCTGTTGGATTACATACTTATGTATTCAACATTTACTATGTTCCAGATACTGCTCTAGGCCCTTGAGACTAGAGGGCTTGGTAGTGAAATGTGAGACACAATTCATTATTCAAATAATTCTTACTTCAATAGGAGACATATCTAGACAATTCTAACATTGTACAATAGTTTTGCAATAGAAGAGTACAAAATTCCAGAGGATCACTGAAAAGGGTCAACTAACCCATCTGAGAATCAAGGTAGGCTTCCAGAAGGAGGCAATATTTAGGATGAGACCTTAAGGATGAGTAAGAATTAGTAAAGAAAGCAGGATCAGGGTGATGTTGGATAGACCAGAGAAGACAGCATCCTGGATGGAAGGAAAAGTATGTATGATGATCTGAAGCCAGAAGAAGCATGGTGCTTGAGCCATGGAAAGTAATTTATGGTAGTTGCAAGGGAGCTTGCAAAGAGATGAGGTTGGAGTGAAAAGGACATCTGGTAGGCCACACTTAGGAGTATAAATTGTATCCTAATGGCAAAAGGTAATCACCAAAAGGTTTTAAACAGGAAATTGATGTGTTCAAGTTAAGTCACTTTGAAAACAATCACTAACTAAAGTATGGAGAATCCAAATTGAGGGAGGAAAGGAGGCCTGGACTGATGCTTTGGAAGTAGCCAGCCAAAGGCAATGGTGGCCTGAACCAGGGCAGTGGCAGCCAAGGTTACACAGTATCTTAGGAGACACAACAACAGCACTGTGGATATGTCGATCACTTAGCAACATAAACCCATTTTATTGAGGGGACGTTGAAGCCCCAAAACACAATATATGACTTGCTCCAAGATAGGAAGTAGCAGAGTCAAGCCTTCTAACCCCTTGTCCAATATTCCATTTGCACCAATACCTTCCAATGAACTGTTAGTAGCCACATTTCCAAAAAAGTTTCAAAATTGAAACTGGTAGAAAGTTCAGTACATGGAGAAAGTAAGGTCAGAAGGGCAGAGAGAAAAAGTTGGAAGATAAAAGGAAAAAAATAACAGAAAAGCGTGAGAAGGAAGGAAAGAGGCAACATAAAAAGCAAGGAGAGAAAACCAAAAAGAAGAAAAGAAAATCTGCTGAATAGCCTCAGTGCCTTTGTTCTGAGAAATTCCCAAAGACAGCCCTGACTTTGAAATCTTCAAACTTAGCCCTCCCTCCATCTATGTCTCCAGAGGTTCAGAAATTTCTTCTTCAGTTTGAGCTACCTGCTGTCTGATGCCAAGAGATGGGATGTGCCAACGATTTCTGTTTCTTTGAAGGGGCTTCATCAGACTAGACAAAGAAGGCTCCTGAACATCCCAGTATTCATTTCTAAGGAGCTCCTGTTTTCTCAGGGAAGCTTATCAACTTAGACAGATGTGTCTGCAGAGTAAGTCAGACCTAGAGGGCTTGCTCTGGTATTGGGCTTTGTGAGAAGTCCCATCTTGAGGGTGACAGGGAAAAGGTATGATTACTAAGGAAGAAAGACAATTGACAGTAAAAATGAATCATGTGGTAGCATTACAGTTTCCTTATCTGCCTCCTTTGCTATCTCTCTCCACAGATATCTCAATTAGGTGTACTTGAAGATGAACCAAGAAGATTCCAGACATGGGTTCCCTTCTCCAAACCTGGGATGAAGAATCCTCCAGCTATAGCCTACAGTACAATTCCGAGAATCAATGACATGCCCAGTTTTGATTCCTTAAACCCAGAGAGAAAAGTGCTTTGCCCAAAATTGTAACAGGTGGGCTACACTTTGGTCAAAAGTCCAGAATAAGCCACAGTTTGGAATCCTCAAAGGGAATGACCCACATAGGGTCTGTCAATATTCATTCATTCATTTCTGCATTGATTCATTGATTCATTCAGTCAACAGAATTTACAGAAAAAAACTTTACATACCAATGCTGCGAACCAAAGACATAGCTTAGTTTGGGCTGCCATAACAAAAATATCATAGCTTGATTGTCTTAAACAACAGACATTTATTTTTTTCACAGTTCTGAAGGCTAAAAGTTCAACATCAGGGTGGTTTTGGTGAGATTTCTATTCCTGGCTTACAGATGGCCACCTTCTCCTCCCTGTGTCCTCACTCTGTGGGGGAGCAGGGAAGGAGAGAGAGGAGAGAGAATAAACTCTCCCTTCCTCTTTTGATAAGGCCAAAGTTCAATCAGATCAGGACCCCTTCTTTTGACCTCATTTAATCTTAATTACCTCCCAAAGATTCTATCTCCAGACACAGCCACAGATCAAATTGTGTTCCCTCCTTCCCCAATTTACATGCTGGAGCTCTAACTCCCAGTGTGACTGTATTTGGAAGCGAGGGTTTTAGTAGGTAATTAAGGTTAGATGAGGTCATAAGAATGGGATCCCAATCTGATAGGATAGGTGACCTTATAAAAAGGGTAAGAAAGAAAGACCCCACTCTCTTCCTATGGCCACACACTGAGGGAAGGCTGTGAGAGGACACAGTAAGGGGTGGCATCTGCAGGCCAGGAAGAGGACCCTCGCCAGAACTCAAACATGCTGGCACCTTGATCTTGACTTTTCAGCCTCCAGAAGTATGAGAAAATAAATTTCTCTTGTTTAAGGCACCCAGTCTACAGGTTAAGCATCCCTAATCCAAAAATCTGAAATCTGAAATGTTCCAAAATCTGAAACCTTTTGAGCATGGACATGATGCTTTAATGTCATTCTCTGAGGCAAACTTGTCCAATCCGCAGCCCAGGGGTCACATGCAGCCCAGAGCAGCTTTGAATGCAGCCCTAACGCAAATTCATAAACTTCCATAAAACATTAGGAGATTTGAATTTTTTGTTTTTTGTTCATTTGTTTTTGATTTTTGGTTTTTAGTTCATCAGCTATTATTAATGTTAGTGTATTTTATGTGTGGCCCATTCTTCTTTGAATGTGGTTCGGGGAAACCAAAGGATTGGACACCCTGCTCCAAGGAAATGATTTTGGAAGCATTAAAAAAATTTTCTTTTTAGTTTTTGTGGATACATAGAAGGTATATATGTTTATGGAGTAAAAGAGACATTTTGATACTGGCATGCAGGGTGAAATAAGCACAGCATGGAGAATAGGGTATCCATCCCTTCAAGTATTTATTATTTGAATTACAAACAAACCAATTATACTCTTCAAGTTATCTAAAATACACAATGGAGTTATTATTGACTATAATCACTCTGTTGTGCTATCAGATAGGCCTTATTCATTTTTTCTAACTATTTTTTTAACCCATTAACCATCCCCGCCTTCCCCATATCCTCTCCAAGGGAATATTTTGGATTTTGGATTAGGGATGTCCACTGGTATGTAAAATGCAAATATTCCAAAATTAAAAATAAAATAAAAATCAAAAACACTTCTGGTCTCAAGCATGTTGGATAAGGGATACTCAGCCTGTATTTTGTTATGATAGCTTGAGAAGACTAAAGCACAGTCAGACGGGTGGTTAGGGTTTCAATACAAGAATTTGGTGGGGAGGTGGACACAAACATTCAATCCATAACGAGGTAAAATAGTGAATAAAACCACACAATTTCCTCATGCTTGCCATATAGATAAGAAGACCAACATTAATTAATAATTGACATCTGAATGTAAAATTTACAAGTGATATGTTCTCTAAAGGAGAGATGAAGGATGACATGAAAGGCTATATTAGAAGACTATGAGCTAGTCTAGGAAAATCATGGAAATTTGCTCCAATGAAGTGAGCAGTGTGACTAAGGTCTTAGAGTATAGTTAATCGGATGGAGAGGAAGTAGCAGGGATTGGGAGGAGTGAAGTGAGGACAGCAAAAGAGGCAGAGGAAACAGTCTACACAGAGGCCTCTCGGGGAGAAAGAATATGGGAGGGGCTGTAATCTGCAGCTGGGGCTGAATCACCGAAAGCAGGCAATGTGAGATAATACTGGAGAAAAAAAAAAAAAAAGAAATAGAAAACCCTAATCCTAGCCCTAACCCTTGAGGCTTTGTTAAGAACAGGATGCTGAAGGTTAGACTGGAGAGTGATGTGATCAGATTTGCATTTAGCGGGAAGATTGCTGATTGCTCTGGTAGAAGAGAGAAAAAATTTACTGGAGAAGGACAGGAATGAAAGTGAGAAGACCAACCAGGAAGACAATGTAGTCATAAAGAAATTGTAGTATGCGATGGTGGCAGCCTGGCATAGGGTCGCTGGGGTAGAGACAGAGAGTAGATAGAGTAGTAGAGAGAGTAGACACAAGTAGCCAAGTACTAGAGACAGAGGAGTGGGCAAATTTGAAAGTTACAGGTAAAACGTGCTCAGAAGGTGGAGACTGATTGATAAGGGAAAAGGAGGGATTAAGGATGACTCCTGGTCTCCTGGCTTGCACAGATATGGATGATGGTTCCTCAGTAAGAGAAGGAACATTGTGAGAGATGACATTTGAGAGGAGTGAACACGAGTTTTTGTTTGTTTTGTTTTTTTTTTTTTTTTGAGATGGAGTCTCTCTCTGTCACCCAGGCTGGTGTGCAGTGGCGTGATCTCAGCTCACTGTAACCTCTGCTGCCTCCTGGGTTCAAGCAATTCTCATGCCTCAGCCTCCCGACTAGCGGGGATCATAGGCGTGCACCACCATGCCTATACTATATATAGGATTTTTAGTAGAAATGGAGTTTCACCATGTTGGCCAGGCTGGTCTCGAACTCCTGACTACAAGTGATTGGCCTGCCTTAGCCTCTCAAAGTGTTGGGATTACAGGCATATACAGGTTTGTTACAAGGTAAACTGTGTGTCAGGGGAGATTGGTGTGCAGATTATTTTATCACCCAGGTAATAAGCATAGTACCTGATAGGGAGTTTTTCTATATGAAAACCTCAGAATGTCTTTCAGATGTCTAAGTGGAGATGCTGTGTAGACAGGGAGTTATGTGGATCACACACACACAAGAGAGAGCTGGACTCTATGGAGACTCAATACCTGCATTCCTTAGAAAAGGTAGACAGTGACCGTGGGTAGTGGCTGAGAACATGAGCTTCTGTGCTGGCAGAGCAGAGGCAGCAGAACCTCTGCTCATTCCTGGCTTCTGCTGGCTGTTCTCCATTCACACTCCCAGATCCACCCCCCACCCTCTGCGCTGTGCCACCCGCTCCTTGTTCGATGGCTACTAGTTGGGTTTGGCCCGTGGGATGCCCCAGAAAGATATGGGAGGAATTTGAAGGTATTTCTTTCGTTTCTCCCTTCCTGTTTCAGTACCATGTTTCCGATAGAGACTGAGATTCTCAACAATTACAGCTTTCTGCCCAGTGTCCCTTTTCCGCAGTCCCAGTTCTCACAGGGTCCAGTAAAACCATGTCTTCTCCCAGTCTCTTCAGTTCTAGAAATCAGTAGTGGCTTCCTGACACTTCTGGTCCTGGTACCTTGAAATTCCTATGTTGATTCTTTTTACTTTGCCTGCACCTCTATAAATAGCCACTTCATTGAATTCTTTTTTTAAAAAAATCCCATTTGAAGCTGTGTTCTTTGTCCAGCTGGGACCTTGACTGATATATCATTCAGCTTCCCTCTTTTTTTTTCATGGCTCTGACATTCAACATTTCCTAAAGGTCAGCCTCTTTCCATTTTATAATTTCTGTTTTCTTTCTTCTAAGCTGATACAGATTTGACTGGCTGGGAAAAGAAGGCACACAGAGAAGGAAGGGGTGCTCCCCTGAGCTGCAAGGGTTTCTAATCCCCACTGTAGCAAATCCCATCCATCTGTTCGGCTGCTCTTGCCTCAGTGACAGTGCCAAGAGCCCAGGCAGGCTTAGAGGGGGAAGTGCTCTGAAACCTCTCCACGGCCGATTTCATCCTGCATACAACTCCCCCTATCCATGATCCCTCCCGACCCCATTCAGTAGCTCTATCAATATCAATATATCAAGTTGTCCAAACAAGCCACATTACCTCCTGGTACCCGCTGAGCTCTGACTCCCCAGAGCGGCAAAATGCTCACCCATCGCCTGGATGAATGCAACAGATGGTGCTTGATCTGAGCATCGCGGCAGGCCCAGGAAAGGGAGGGAGGGGAGGGGAACGCCGCCTCTTTCTAATTGACATATGAGAGATTGTCAAGCTTAATGGTAACAAACCACTGGGGCCTGAGGAAGAGAGCCCTGGTACCCAAGCCAAGCTAGAGAGACAGGAGAGGAAAGGAAAAGACAGGAGGGAAGGGGAGAAAAAAACAAGAATGAAAGAGAGAACTGTGCTCAATAATAAAGAAGAGAAGACAAGAAAGAGGGGGTCAAAGATGAGTAGGAAGGAGCGGAGAGGCAGAACACAGAGGGGAAAGGACAGGCGAGGAGACAGGGAAAGGAAAACAAGAGAAAGAAGAAGGCATAAAAAGTTCACGGTGAGGGATAAAACACTACAAACTGGGTTCAGTGTACACTGCTCAGGTGATGGGTGCACCGAAATCCCACAGATCACCACTGAAGAATTTATTCATATAATGTAATACCACCTGTTCTATGAGAAAAAAAATTAAAAAGATAGAAGGACTAAGTTCTAGTGTTCTATAGCACTGTAGGGTGACTGTAGTAACCAATAATTTATTGTATTTTTTCAAACGGCTAGAAGAGAGGATTTTGAATGTTCCTAACACAAAGAAATGACCAAGCTCTGAGGTGATAGATATGCTAATTATCCTAATTTGATCACTGCACATTATGAGCATGTATCAAAATATTATACTGCATCCCATAAGTATGTACAATTATTATTTGTTCATTGATATTATTTTTTAAAATAAGGCATAAAAGAGGGTGGACCCTGAGTCATTTTGCAAAAGCATAAGTGTTGTGTGGGTTTCCAGATACCAGGCAAGCCTCAGTTTCTACCCTGGAGAAGAGGCACTACACATTGTGTCTACACTGATACTTAAAAACTGTACATTTAAACTGTCATCCTCAAGACCAGCCTGGCCAACATGAGGAAACCCCATCTCTATTTAAAATGCAAAAATTAGCCAGGTGTGGTGAGGCATGCCTGTAATCCCAGCTATTCAGGAAGCTGAGGCAGAGAATCACTTGAACCTGGGAGGTGGAGGTTGCAGTGAGCTGAGATCACGCCATTGCACTCCAGTCTGGGTGAGAGAGTGAAACTCTGACTCAAAACAAACACACACACACACACCCCTACAACTGTTATCCATGGTTCTCTTCCCCACACAACCACCCAGGATGTTCCACCAATGAAATGCATATGGGTTTGAGTTGAAGTTCCAGTATCACTTTGCTCGCCGTCTTTAATTTTTTCAGACATCAGTCTGTGACATAAGAAAATTCACATTTCTTGAGCACCAATTTTTTGCTAGGTAGGGAGCCTCGTATTTCCTTATGCTTTCTCACTTGCTCCCCCTAACAACCTGGAAAGGTAAGTATCAATAACTTCTGTTTAGAGATGAGGATAGCAAGACTCAGAGATGTTACATGGTTTTTCGAGGTCATGCAGGTTAGAGACGATAGAACTGGGATTTGGACTCAGGTTATGGTGACTCCAATGCTCCGGCCTTATCCATTGCTGCACACTATAAGTACTCCGTCTCTGGTTGGCTTGGTGGGTGGGGATGGGTATCTTAATTATGGAGTTTGGATGTGATGTTTCTGGGCCTGGATAGGGCTCTGATAGCTTAGCTCCTCTTCAGATCACCTAGGCACAGAGCCCTAGGAAATCTGGCGCTGGCTGAAACCAGTGAGTGGCTTGACTTGATTGGAGATTAGCCTGCTATGCCAGTGGACCCTTGCTCAAGACTGTCCACCATGGAGGTTCCAGGGCTGACCCATGTCTCACTGCAGAACTGTACTAAGAGAACCAAGAAGCAGATGGACATTGACCATATTGCCTAGTGCAAGTGAGAAAGCTCACTCGAGTTCCAGTATCAACTCTGCATGTGCATGGCCTGGAGTTACTTCTTTCACTTTTGCAACCCTTGGTATCCTCCTCTGTAAATGTCTGCAGGGTTCTTGGGACGATTAAATGTAATTATGTACAAAAAATGTCTAACAGAGCTTCTAGAACATAGTAAATGCTCAAGAAAGAGTAGTCGTTATTCAGCTTTCTCTCACTAACCTGTCAGTTTCATGACTTTTCATTTAACTCATTCTTTCTCATTCATTTTGAAATTTTTGGCATTATAAAATAGCCACTTTGCAAACTCTCTTAGAAATTATACATTCCCCCTTTCGTTCAAATGTGAAAATAGAGGCATCAAGAGATAAACTCATGATAAAGTTAGCAGCAGACCAAGGACTAGCACTCAAATCTCCTATTCCACTACTCCTTCCTGCTTTCCCAAATTTTAGGATAATTTTAACCTCAGATCTTGTGATAGTTAATTTTGTGTGCCAATTTGCTAAACCATGATACCCAGGTATTTGGCCAAACATTATTCTAGGCATATCTGTGAAGACATTTTTATCTATATATTTTTAGATGACATAAACATTCAAATCAATAAAATTGGAGTAAAACAGAACATTCTCCATACGGTGCAAGAGCCTCATCCACTCAAATGAAAGCCTTGATGGAACAAAAAGTAACCTCTCTGAGTTAGAGGAATATACTACGTTTGGACTTGAGCCGCAATATCAACTCTTCCCTGGGTCTTTAGCTTGCTGGCCTACCTTACAGATTTGGAACTTGCCAGCCTCCACAATCACATGAACCAGTTTCTTTCTTTTCTTTTCTTTTTTTTTCTTTTTCTTTCTGTCTTTTTTTTTTTTTTTTTTTTTTTTTTTTTTTTTGAGATGGAGTCTCACTCTGTTGCCCAAGGTGGAGTACAATGGCACGATCTCGGCTCACTGCAACCTCTGCCTCCCAGGTTCAAGTGATTCTCCTGCCTCAGCCTCCTGAGTAGCCGGGACCACAGGCATGCACCACCACACCTGGCTAATTTTTTGTATTTTTAGTAGAGATGGGGTTTCACCATGTTGGCCAGGCTGGTCTCGAACTCTTGACTTCGTGATCCACCTGCCTCGGCCTCCCAAAGTGCTGGGATTACAGGCATGAGCCACCACACTCGGCCTGAATCAGTTTCTTAAAATAAATCTCTGGTTAGATAGACAGATGAAAGGAAATAGAAGGATAGAGAATATATATAACTAATAGGGTGTTGCGTGTGTGTGTGTGTGTGCGCGTGCGCGTGTGTTTGTGTCTTCTTGGTTCTGTTTCTTTAAAGAACTCTGACCTATGCAACCTCAATTTGTGTCCTCAGGCTTTGGACTTGGCATAGTCAAATGCCAGGACTTGGGGCAAGGTGATAAGAAAAGACATCTTAGTCCTAAGGAACACCTCAGCTGGGAAGACCCAACGTAAATGCAAAAAAAAGAAAACATCCAATTTGGAAATTGTGAGAGTCCATTCACTGAATACAATATTCCATCTTATATAGGAGTCACCTCTTCCTGAAAAATAATAAGAAAGAAAACAACTAGTGTTCCTTAGGCAGATGAGAATGCTTCACGACTAGAATAAATTTAAAACCCAAGCACACATTTTTAAAAATGGCTTCCTCTTTCCAACTCTCAGGGGTAAAAACTGATGGATTGAATTTTCTCTCATTTTAGTTGTTCCTCCTGCACATTTTCTTAAACCTTTGGTGCCTGGCATAGCTTATCTTCAAGCACGTGCCTGCAGACAAGACAAATGAACAAAAAGGAGCAAATATAAATTGGAAAACTTGGGAATAGCCTTTTCTTATATACAAGATCTTGGGCCTGTCAGTTAATACTGCAGACTTGTAGGGTGGTCATGATTCCTGCTAGGAGAACTGCATTGAGTTTGAATGATGGAATTAAATGTAGTGATATTTTTCTCTGTTCTGTTAAAAACACAATACCTTCCAGGTTCTCTGGAGCTGGCTTCACAGTCCCTAGCCAGAACACAGATGGTCTCTAAGATTCTCTCCAGTTCCATCATCCCGTGTTTCTAAATGTAAATGAATGTGCTTTCATGAAGATGAATGCAATAAATACAAGAACTGCATTCTTCAGTTCGCAAAACACTTTCACCTCCCTCAACTAATCTTATCCTTACAAACTGAACTTCCATGTTACAGAGACCAGAGAGATAATGGACATCCCAAAGGTTGGATGTTGGAGTTGATACTATAGGCCCACAAATCCTTTTCAAGGAAAAAAGGGTCAAGTAAGTAGACAGCTTGGGTCTAAGGCTTCTGGATCGCTTCATTACCACCTTGATCTCAATGTGCAGGAACGGAAGGCTTTGAAATCAGCCACAGTCTCTTACCAGCTGTGAGACTTGGGCAAATAACTTAACACTCAGAGTCTCAGCTTCCCTAACTGTTAAAATGAGGCTTGCAATTCCAAATCTAATAAGCTGGTTTAGGATTAACTGAGATGCTAAATGCATATCACAGTGTCTGATACACTGTAAATACATTTTTAAGAGACAAGGCCTCATTCTGTCATCCAGACTGGAGTACAGTGATACGATCATATAGCTCACTGCAGCCTTGAACATCTGGTCTCAAGCGATCTTCCTGCCCCAGACTCCTGAGTAGGTGGGACTACAGGTGCACATCACCATGCTTGGATAATTTTGTTTTTAAAATTATTTGTGGAGATGGGGCCTATGTTGCCCGGGTTGGTCTTGAACACCTGGCCTCAAGTAATCCCTGACTCAGCCTCCCAAAACACTGGGACTGCGGGTGTGAGCGACCACACCTAGTCAGAGATTGAGTATATTTTTATTGTGCCAAAAAACATTTTTAAAAAGAGATAGAGTCTCCCTATGTTGCTTAGGCTAGACTCAAACCCCTTGGCTCAAGGGGTCCTCCCACCTCAGCCTCTTGAGTATCTGAGACTAGAGACATGTCACCATGCCCTGCTATTCGCAATAAAATAAAATAAAATAAATAATAAAAAACTCAAACCATTAGTCATAGCAAATCCAGATCATCTGCTCAGCATGGACAGTGGAATCCAATGGGAATCAAAGTCACTAGCCAAATTCCTCCCTCCCAAATCTAGCCTGTCCATGACTTTACAGGGAGGCCACATCATATGGCTCAGAACTCCGTGGAACTAGAGCCACCTATACCTTACAATGGAGTTCTTCATTCAATACCATTAGTGGGTGCTGTATCCAGGGGCAGGCACTGGGGACACAGTGATAAAATGAACACTGTCCCTTTTTAAAACAGGACACTGTTTAGTGGAAGAGGGAGGTAAAGATAATGAAAACAGAGTGTGCTAAATGCTTGGGTAGAGAGCAAAGCATCATGAGCATACTGAAAACCTGTCTTCTAACTCCTTTTGCAAGTAGAAAGGCTATAAAAAATTTCCAGAGAAAGTACCAACTGATCAGAGCCTTAAATAAAGGATGTGGAACCCGGGAAAGAAGATGATAGAAAGCGTATTATGAGCAAGAGAAAGGGGCAAGGGTTATACAGAAAATTCCACACACTTTGGTTCTCCTGGAGTTTAAAGTGAGAGACAATTTTGTTACCAACAGAATCCATCTTCAAGCTAGGAAAGAGAGCCTGCTATTTTCTACCCAATCTTACTTCTCTTCCAAGACCCTCATTTAAAAATTCCCCCCCTTTTCATAGCCCTACTATCCAGCCCCACTCTCCTTTCTGACATCTGTTACTGTTATCCCAGATACCCTGGGTGCAACAAGAGCACAGTGTAGGGATCTGGACAGACTTGGGCTTGAGCCTTCATTATATCTCAAACTCATTATGTGACTTTGGGTAAGTTCCTTTAAGCCTCAGTTCCTTCTCTGAAAAATGTTGAGCATAAATCTTCCTCAAGAATTGTGGGGTTTCTTCTTTTGGTATTGCTAAAATTCAATGTAATAATATAAGCAAAGTGCTTAACACACTACCCAAACTGGATTAAGCTATCAATGAATTATAGCATTTATTATCATTATTGTTATCTGGCTTAATCTAGATAAGACTGCAGAGGGTCTTGCACAGAGTCAGAGCTCAACAAATACTAATCTCCCTTTGCGGTAACTGATCGCCTTTGACTCAACATTGTCCTTTCATGTTCAAATTTTACTATCCTTCCTAGATCCTGTAACACCTAGGGTTATCATCTCACTTCATCCAATCACATTCATGGTTACACCTTGGATCTTGCCATGATTTGGAATCTGGATGTGGCTGCAACATTAATTCCAAAGACACAGTTTCTGCTCATGGTCTTCTGTCTGTTCTCATGTCTTGCTCTTTCATGCTTATCAAGCTTGTGTTTTCACCTCCAAAAGATCACTAGGTCCTGAATTTAGGTATATTGTGTCAAACACTTGGGAGAATATAAAACTGTTGTTGACAGATTTATATTAAACTGTTATATGCCAGAAAAAGTTGCTTTTCCAGCAGCTGGTTGGAAGAAAGGGGAGAACCCCACTCTCCTACTTTTAATTCCTTCCTTTCTTGAAATTCTACTTCCTCCCAGTTTCACTTCTTCCCTAAGAACTTGAAGTTCTCAGATTGATTTGTTACCAGGATTCATCTAAATGTACCATTCCTATTTTCTAACTCTATCTCAGTATTCAGATAATCACAGTAACAGTAATAACATTTACTGTTTATGGAGTGTTTACTGCATGACAGTTATTAGTTTAAGGTAAATACAGCCATCATTTTATGTAATCCTCATAATGTCCATGGTACATGGAAGTATCTGCCTCATTTTTTTACACCCAATTTCAACTCCACAACCTTGCTGCTGCCTCATTGTAGATACAGTACACTTCATTGCCCCTTGACTTGGGCTTGGCTATGTGACTTGCCTTGGTAAATGGTATGAGTAGGGAACTCAGGATGTGCTAGTTATGAGCCTGGGCTTCAAGAAGCATCACATATTTCTACTCCCACACTTGCATCTGACACCACCAAGAGGAGGGCTTGTCATGGCTAGTCTGCTGGATGAAGAAGGAAGAATGACTCAGGGTAGACTCATAGCTCTGCAGCATGGAGCAGAGTCACCTTAACTCCTACAGTCTGGGTCCTTGACCCTAGCAAATCTTTAAATGATGAGCAGCGCCTGTGAAATGAGAGGAACACTCCATTCTATCCTCCTTTCTAGCCTCAGAACTAGTCAATATTTATTATTTCATGACACTAAGATTCTATAGTTGTTTGTTATGTAGCATTGTTGTGGCAGTGACTGACTGAAACACAACCTTTCAAGATACATATCACTATTTCCATCTTATAAATGGGTGAGTGAGGCACACAGAGGTTAATTAATTATTCAAGGGTCATACACAATCTTTGAATAGCAGAGCTGCACAAATATCCTCAAATACTACTTTAGGGCTTATTTTGCAGTGGGAACAATAAACATGATTTAATAAATTGACTTCCATATGGACGAGGGTGAAACAAATGGTCCTCCTCATAGCCACCTTTCCTTTAGACCACGTTAGTGATAATTGTGAGGATGATCCAGGAATTGACAATCACCTGAAACTAGAGGTATCCTTCATCAGTGGCATTAGAGACTGTTAACACATCCATTCAGTTTTTAGAGTTGAGCTATGCTTGCCAAATGAATGAACAAATGTTTCCAGGCATGTATGACCAGGCACTCAATGAAGGGTATAAAAATATGCATTGTGACATGAGTATATTACTTACCCATAATATGGCTGGGAATGGGGATGAGGAGAGAGCAGAATGTGGAATTTGTATAAATTCTCACTACTTCAAGTGACAGATTTTCCACCCATCTTCCTTTAAACTAAGGCGAATATTCCAGTGCAATAGGGTGGTTATAAAGTTAAACATATGTAAGTCAACTATAGCAAATGGTAGGGATGTTAGAGTAAAATTAATGCAGCCACATTATAAATATGTCCTATTTCTCAATATTAAACTCTTAAAAATACACTGGCTAAATATATAGACAATAATGGATTGAGGCTGAGTTGGCGTTACTATGAGGCTTGGGATTTTCCATTTAATGGCTTATAATTTTCATTTCCCATTTCTACATGACAGTAAGAGCAGGTTTGCTTCATTATTCATGATTACATGCCGCCACCATCAACAAAAACCCAAGCAGGAAGCTAGAGAGTAATATTGCGGTTGTAGCAGAGAATCCTGAATTGGAAACTCAGTAGATCTGGAATAAGAAGAATAGCACTCAAGTTCCATGTTAGTTGCTGTGTGACTTTGGACACTTCACCAAGCCTCTCTCAGCCTCAGGAAATTAAAACTCCTGTGACATCTATCTTAAAGCATTTGGTAAGCTAGGTCATTATAAAAGTTTGCAATATCATCACTTCATTTTTACTAGTAAACCCTAGTTACAAATTCTGCTTAACACGTCCTTAATTAAAAACAGTATACATACAAAAGGATGAGACAAAACAAATGGTTAAAACATGTCCAAAATTATTTTATTATTTTATATATAGCAAGATCCAAATCCTGGGTCTGCCTGTTAGCATCTGCTTACCCTTGAGTACAATGACATTGATGTTCTGAGCCTCTCAGTTGTCCTTTGTTTACTAAATGGGGATAAAGATACATATAATAAAGATTTAAATAAGAAAACTGTAATATCATTCACTCATTGTGTGTTTAGTGTTTTCTCTATACCAGGCACCATTACCTCATATGCCACTCACCACAATCCTAGAAAGTGAATGACATTAAGGAGAGAGCCCATAGCTTGTCTGACTTCCATGATCTTAACCACTCTGAAATACAGGAAGAGGAGTAAAAGAAGAGTGTGGAGGGAACAGAGAAAGGATCAAACTGTGGAGTGCTGGGCTGTCCCAAGCATGTATGGAGGCTGCTGTATAGATATGGCATCCCATATGCATCTCAGAAATTGTTTTTATCCCATGGTAGATAATCCTGAATTGTCTTCTTTTCCTTGTTTAGCCCTGGTTAAAACTGACTCAGCTAAATATTATAGATAACTCCTTTCTTCCCTATTCCCTTCCCAGAGAGCAGCCACAAAACTGAGCTGAGGCAGTAGAGAGGACAGGAAATCAAGTCTGCAGCAGAGCAGAACAAATTCCTTCTCTGATGTTTTTTGGTGAAATAATAGAGATCCATCCTAGGGAGCCATTTGCACAGGGAGCCTGCATGTACGGGTGGATGGGTCTTGAAGAATACTCTTATATTGCTAGATGTGCACAATGAGGTAGAGAAATGTGATAAAAAGAAAAAGACAGAGAGAGAGAGAGAGAGACAGAGAGACAGAAAGGCTGTGATAGAACCTCAAAACCAAGCCCCTCTGGGCAACACAGGAGACTCTGATAACCTTGGAAGGGAGCTCACACTCCAGGTGCTGTTCTGATAAGGGTTACAGACTATCAAGTGCCACCTCTCTTCTCTGAGTATCCTCATCCTCTTCCTTATCCTTTATCTGTCACCTATGGATTTAAAGCTCCAGACATTGGACCTGAATTAGAGGTAGGTTTCCAAGCAGACTTTTTTGCAGTCCACACCAATAATGTAGATTTCATAGACACATATTCAGCTGGACATTTTCCTCCTAACTTCTCATTCAATAATTTGGGCACCAGAGAAATCAATATGAGTTAACAGTAAGGTGACCACTAAAGTCTAGAACCAATAAGAGGACAGTTTTACTCTATTGCTCAGACCATACCTACAGGAGTGTGTTGAGAGATGAGTGTTACATTAAGCACATTATTAACAGACCAGAGTAGGTCCAGATATGAGAAGCTAGTTTGACACGGAAGATTGTAATGGTATCATGAGGAACTACAAGACTCCAAGGGAGTAGAAATTAGCTGCCTTCAATTATATGAAGGGCTGTAGTACTAGCACCACTTCTAATATTAATGCTTAACATGTGTATTGCTATAGCTGCACCCCAGGCTCTATGATGCATGCATTATGTATGTTATAATTACAAGGACTAGTATCTTTTGAGTGCTTACACTGGGCGAGACATCTGCTAAAGGGTTTTGAAGTTATAATTTCATGACATTCTCTATGATGCTGCAAAACAAACACTATTTATAACTCTCTTTAACAGATGGGAAAACTGATCCTGAGAGAGATTAAGGTTCTTGACTAACGCAGGGTTTCTCAACTTTGGCACTACTGACATTTGGAGCTGGCTAATTCTTTGCTGTGGAAACTGTCTGAGGCATTGTAAGGTGTTTAGCAGTATTCCTGGCCTCTATCAGTTAGACTCTAGAAGCCCTCTCCCCAAGCTGTGACAACGAAGAGTGTCTCCAGATACTGGCAGATGTCCATTCAGATTGTGAACCAATGGACTAAGGTAACAACTATTATTTTATGAATCTACATCTAGAGCTTTCTAACTAAGGAAAGAAGACCATGAAGAGGTGTTAACCAGGTGTAAGCCAGCAGTGACAACACATTGCAAAAATGAAAACAAAAAACAAAAATCCCAGAAAAGATTAAAGTATTTGATAAACGTAAACTAAAAGGCAGGTCAGACCACTGACAACTCTTCAAGTCCATTATCCTGTGAATTTAAAACTTGGGGTTCTTATTTTTATTGAGTTTTTCAGTAACTGTAGTTTAGTAATTGTAGAGGAAGATAAAAATCTTAATTTGAAACGTCTTCTCCTTAGCAGAAACCTGAAGAAATTCACCTTGCCTCAACATGTATGAGGTTGGGAAGTTGTCACTCCCAACTCCCTTTATTCACTCCTCCAGCACATACACACAGACATACATCCTCTTGTCCATGCCTCTGGGCTCAAAAACAATTGATCTGATTCGTTATCTAGCTCTCGGCAGAAGAAAGCTGAGATACAATAGCAAGTTATCAGCTGTGCAGCAAATTGGCAAGTTTCCACTGGATTGTAATAAGTTAATGATGCCCAAGAAAGGAAGACATAGACAGGAGGGAAGCCCACAGCCTCCCACCTGTCTCTTTTCATGGCCAGAACATCTATCCCCTAAGCTGTATTTGAACACAGAGGAGGGAAGCAGAAAGGAGACATGCACATCTCTAGCAATTAGAGACTGGAAGGAAAAAAGACACATGGATCCAAGTTAGCAGGAAGACTGCTGGAAGCCAATCATCCAGGTGGCATTTCGGAGTCAGTCCTCAAAAGAGCCTGATGCAAGGAATTATATGCCAAGATGAATTTAAATTAAAGCTGGACCAAGTTGGGGTGGACATCAAAATGAATTCTTCAATTAACTTATATGACTCAGGCACTGAAATAAAAATGAAAAGGGGAGAATATGGACTTCCATATCCAGAAAACCAAGTCAGATCTATCTGTCTGGGTGAGTTTAGCCTTCATCTGCAAAACAGGGACTGAAGCACACTTTGAGTGTGGTATATCAAAAGAGAATCAAAGTTTTTCTTAGGTGGCACACATAAAGATGCAGAAGTACAAACTCATTTTCAACTCAGAAACTGATAAGTTATTTAGTAAGACTAGAGTTCAGTTTTCCCATAGGGTTGGTGCTATAGATAAGATGAGAAGGAGCGAATGACCACGTAATGACGGGGCTTAAATGCCAAGCTATACATTTGAAGTTTAATCTGTAGAACAGGGATATATGAGAAGGCTTTGATCAGGAAAGTGACACTGTCAGAGATACACTTAAGAAAGATCAATGTAACCATAAGTATGGAACAAGGATCTTAGGGAAAAGAACGCATCATGATAATAATGAGGAAAAGAGCTGCAATTTATTAAGCCACATGGCAAGTATTGGCATTTAGCACAGTGCCAGTAACTGTGCTAGGCATTTTACCTGAATTTCCCAATTTAATACAACAGTATAAGGTAAACACTTATACAAAATAGAAAAATAGAAAAAATTAAGCCTATAATTAAAGTTGTGCTCAAAGTCTCAATAGTAATTATACGTGTAGTCAAGGTACTAATGCAGTTCCACCACTAGTGACTATGCATTTATTCAAATAAACTGTGCAAGTCCAGATACAAAGTTACAGATTTTGACTACAGCAATATCAAAGGAAACAGAAAACAGGATATCCATTTAGAAAAGATATGTTTAGGGGTTAGAATGGGAAAGAATGAAAGGACTTAGATATGAATTGGAGGAGACAGAAGGAAGTCAAGATTGCATTCTGATTTTCCTATTAGGAATGCCATAGAAGTATGATTTGAGAGTTAACTATACCCCAATATATCCAGAAGTTGGTTGGATGTTCCCCTTTGCAATTACAGACAGATGACTTGTCACTGATATGTTCCTTACCATGATCAACTTATCTACAGAACTAAATCAAAACTTTCACCACAGAAAATTATAAAATGTCATGGCATGAAGAAATTTCCACATTTCCTCATCTGTCTCAGTGAGTGCACGGCAGAAGGGCATTGGGTGAGACCACGTCCCAGACTCTGGGATTTTATCAAGACTAGAAAGTTCAGGCAGATAGCCAGGAAGAACACTGGTGAAATGTGCAGGGGGGCTTGTGGAAGACTGAACTTGAAACTTTGGTAAACAAAATTTATGCAAATATTTACACTGTCCTATTAAATTCGCTTATCATGAATTTCTCTGTGGCTTTGACCTACAAGGTAAGTCAAATCCTTGCAGTCTCACTGCTTGGGACAACAGACATTGCACTCACTCTGATCTCCACTGCTTGCCCACGTTCGGCAAAGTCTCCATCCCTTTCTGCATCCTTGTCCTCTTGGACGTACCTGACCCTCCCTACCTCATCCTCTCTCCAGTCACAGCCCTCATTCACTTCCAAGCTAATTGTCTCCACTGATGTGTGCAAACGAACCATTTATGGGAAATGCCATGGAATGTTAATTTCATTTGAAATTGGGTAATTGCAAAAAGTGCTTCCACTTTTTTATTATATAGAATGAATAAGTATTGTATTAATAGTGCCATTTCCAATTATGACCACTATCGCAGGCCTGTCGTCTGCTAACTGTGGGTTATTTTTCATGGAGAATTTTTCTGAACGGTTTTTTTTTAAATCCCCCCTTCTTTGCACCATTGTAATTAAGATAATGCAGAATAATTATAAACACATTGGAAGCTCAAATGCCAGCATAGACTATCCAACTAGTGCTGCATGCTTATTGTAATTTCTCAAGCGAAAAAGAAAAAGTGTTGGAGTCTACTGAGGAAGGTGGATGAAGGTTGACGAAGTCAGCAAGAAATTGGCCAGAACAGTCCAGAAAACTTGGCCAGAGCCCATGTGTGGGGAGCTGAACTTGATTAGATATTTCTAGAAAGCAACCAGGAAGTGTGCTAAAGTTTTTTGAGTATTGAAAACATATTTATTGAGCATCAACTCATTAATGAGTGGTGTGCCACCATGCACAGCTACATTTTGTGCATCTACTATACATCAG
Organism: Macaca thibetana thibetana; assembly: GCF_024542745.1. NCBI lineage: Eukaryota > Metazoa > Chordata > Mammalia > Primates > Cercopithecidae > Macaca > Macaca thibetana. Next base: position 22,663,098 of record NC_065592.1, on the reverse strand, counting down.
GCGCTTGATACAGATGATCTGATTTCCCCATCAAGACAACTTCATGAGATTTGTTTTTTTATTGCCATTTGACAGATAAAGAAACTAAGAGTCTAAGCGGGTAAGGAAGTTGGAAAACTTGAAAAAACAGAATTTGCAAGCTGAGATTTAATCCTCGATTCTACTATTAGCTAGTTATGGCAATTAGCTAGTTATTGCCATTAAGAACCACTCCAAACAAGATTGTATTCATCAGTGTATTTGTAAGTCAAGTGGAGCTCAGATTAGTCAGGCTAGGCTCAGTTTTGCTCCAAGCTGCAGGTTGAGTTCAGGTTTACTTCACATCTCACATCCTCTTTAAGCCAATGGACTATGTGGGACATATTCTCACAAAGATATGAAAGTCACAAGAAGGATACTCCTGTATGAAAATGCATTTAAGGCCTTAGTTTGTGTCCCACCTACTTACGTCTTAGTGGTCAAAGTAAGCCAGATGGCCAAGCTCAACATCAATAGAATGGGAAAGTGTACCCTGCCCACAGTGGCCAATGGGGAGTGAATATTTGCTGAATGGTAATCCAAGCTATTAAATAACATACCTATAAAATATTTCAAGTTTCTATAACACTATGAAAACCACATAGGCTCTAAGTTCCTAGGGGGCAGGGGTCCAGTCAAAGGGAGGCATCTGCAGTGACACAGAAGTGGTATAGCGTTACGCGACCTGTAGCAAGGTAGTTCCTCATTGTCACTTTTCTCATTCATATAAATGACAATAACACAGAACCAACCTCCCTAAAAAGGCTACTGGAGGATGACTATGATGCCTATAACAAGTGTTAAGAAACAGAATGCATCTTTATATGCTCATGTCCTGTCAACTTGCTCTGCTTTAATTTTCTTCATTAAACATATTATATATTTATTTTATTATTTTCCTCCCTCGACTTTGCAAATGTGTGCTAAATGAATAAAACGACTTTCTATTGCATTAACTTTTGTATTGCCAATACCTAAAACATTGACTAGAATGTAGTAGGCGCTCAATAAGATTTCTTAATAAGTGAAATTCAAGGTGTGCAAACTCCAGCTTATAAATATCCTGTACATGTGACACAAAAAACTGAACTTGCATTAACTAGGTACTGTCTTGACTCTGAAGAAAGGGCAAGGTTTGGTGAGAGACACAGTGGGATGATGAAGATCATAATGGGTAGAGATGGTGGTTGCATGTTGGTACTAAAAATAGAATTAAAAAGTACACACACACACACACACACACACACACACACACACACACACAAACGGTCCCTGAACTTGAAATCAAAAGTAGTGATAGCATTTTCTGAACTGTGCAATTTTGGCAGATCTTTTATCTACTGCAGTTCTCAAGGGATCTTATCTATATAATTGGTTTAATAATATAGACTGCCAGAATATCTCAAGTCTCTGAGATAACATGTTAAAGTGTCTGACACAAAATATGTAGCTACCAGGGTGATGATGATGATGGTGGTAGGGACAGTGGTAGTGGTAGTGATGATTAGCATTCTCTTACTATGTTGTTTTTCTTGGGAAAGGAACACAGAAATAACTCTTCTAAAAGTAAACAGAATTAAAACCACAAAACAGATACAACAAACAACTGGGGGTTAAAAGTGAGAGAAAGCACTTCCATTGAGGAGAACTGGAACAGCTTTATGAAAGAAGAAACTTTTTTTTTTTTTTTTTTTTTTTTTTTTTCATGAGACAGGGTCTCACTCTGTCACCCAGGCTAGAGTGCAGTGGCGCAATCTCGGCTCACTGCAACCTATGCCTCCCGGGTTCAAGCAGTTCTCCTGCCTCAGCCTCCTGAGTAGCTGGAATTACAGTTGTGTGTCACCATGCACAGCTAATTTCTGTATTTTAAATAGAGACGGGGTTTTACCATGTTGACCAGGCTGGTCTTGAATTCCTGACCTCCAGTGATTCACCCACCTTGGCCTCCCAAAGTGCTGGGATTATAGGTGTGAACCACTGTGCAGGCTGAAGAGGAGCCTTCTCTAAAGACTCTTAAAGACTATGTAAGATTCATATATGGGGAGATGAGAGAGCAAAATTCTGGCAATGGGAAACAAAACAAGAAAATCTACAGAGAGAGAAAAGGGCACAGGGAACAGTTACAACTGTCCAAACAATTTTCACTTTTTTTTTTCTTTAGAATCTTTAGATTTATCTAAGGAACCCCAGAGTTACTATATTAGTTGATTTCTACAATAGCCACGTATGACATATAGGACACTTTATATCACCACTTTATAGATAAAGAAACAGAGACTCAAAGACAGTGCATAATTTAACTTTGTAGCTGGGTGAAAAATGGAAATTTCAGCTCAGACCTCAAAGTGACACATATCAGAAATCAAAATGAGTTGAAGGTAGATCACCCAATAGATCATGAGAAAAGCAGATAGATAAGAACCAGTCAGTGAACTATTAAACTTTTCTATCCCATCAAAGGAATGACAAGTAACTTTTGAAGAGAGGATTTATAGAGAATTTCTTGGGAAACAGTATTATTGTAAGCCTCACCTCCTCCTTCCTGGCGGGGAGTGCCTGCTCTCTTGGCAAGTGTAGTGAGAAGGGTTCTCTCAGGACTATTCAGGGAGCTTCACTTGTGACCCCTGGCCAGTGATCTTGTGTCCAGGTTACACCAGGGGAATGTATAGAATGCGATGGGCTGGCCAGCCGCTCTGGTGAGAGCAAAGCGGAAGTATCTGTGTAGGTATTCGCTTATTCCCCCAGAGCATTCTCCAAGGCCCAGGTAGGGTAACAAACCAGAGAAAACCAGCATGCAGTTAAAATACAGAAGAGTTACTAAAAGCAAGGACTCTAAGCCAGACTGCATGAGCTCAAATCCTGGCTCCTCCACATTCCAGCTGTGAGATCTTGGGCAAGTTCTTTAAGCTTCCCTAGGCTTGGTTTCTGCATCGGTAAAATCTGTAAAATTGAGATAATAATTGTATTGTTGTACAAAGGGTGTTATAAGGATTAAATGAGTAAATATAGGTAAAGTATTCAGTACATTGTAAGACCTACACATATGTTGGTTAGTTATCAAAATTGTCCTAAGTTCTGTGGAATAAGGATGCCTGGAGGGGTGAACAGACCTCATTAGAGAGAAGGTAGATAAATTATTGGATTCATAGAATGAGTGAATGAACACATGGGAACATGCATGCATCCAACCACATTGAAGAGACCTCAGAAGAGAGATAGGTAGGAATGTGGGCTGGTTTCTAAGGAGACCAGGAACATGCTCCCAAAGATCTTTAATGTCTACCAGGATCACTGAAGTTGAAGTCAGGTTATGAAAATGCCAGTCAACCTTTCCTGCTCCTCATACCTTTCTCTGCCAGGCTCCATCCACACCCAAGCCCCAGAGGGGTTACAAACAGTAGCTACAAAGTAGGGGAGGAGGTAAGTGACACAGAGAAAGCAAGCAGGTTTCGCCTGCCTTCCTCAGTTCCCAAGACAGCTTCAATGCCAGTTAGGGGAAAAGAAGGGAGGCCCACCTTTGAGTGGATACTGAAGGGTTGGCTAATATACGGCATTGAACATCTCTGATTTGAGACTGTATTTTGTACATTCAGTAAATGCTGGACTTTGTATTACCTAACGCTGATCAGAAAAGTCACAGGACTGCCAAGTTTTTATCCAGGGGCAGAGGAGAAACTAATGCCATAATACTACTCAACAAGTATAAAGGGTGATAGGAAATAAGAGTAAAGATGCTTTGTGATGGCATCCCATGGGCCATTCCTGGACAGCATACTGGGTTCCAACTTTCTCATACTATTTTTGTAATACTTATTATTTAATTATATTTATACAACTTTTTTTTCACTCTAGCCAGGGGTTTTAAATAAATCATCACAACCAATCCAGATAAAAATTACTTAGCACGGAAGCAGCAGAATTTGATTTGAGTCTGCATCTCCCAACTCATGAGCCATTCTCTGTACTGTGAAACAATCGATATACACAATTTATGAGTCTAAATAATGCATTTTTCCCTTTAGCTTACACTTGGATTGACCATTAATAAGTCTTTTTTCCCCCAATGGATTAAGTACTTTTGCTCTATATTCCCATTTTATCGTAGATTTCCATTCTTGTAACACTTTTTATATGTGCAATGATGTGTGATTGCTACCAGTTGAAAATGACTTCCGCATAGGCAAAGGCCATATTTGTATAACTTACTACTGTCTCTCCAGCGACCAGCACAGTGCCTGGCATATAGCAGGAACTCACTATACGTCTGATAAATAAATGAATAGATGGATTAATCATCATTTTCACTATCAGTTTCAAAGCACTGATCTTTTTGAGTTCAGTGATTTTTTGATTGGTAAACAATTGGTTTCATGCATAAATACCTGAAAATATATTTTCAATTAAAAAATTACATCCACTGGGTTTTAAAATCAGTTTTAGAAGCATCCACTTTTAGAGGTATGTGAAACCTTCAAAACCATGATTTTCATATGGGGAAACTGAGTCCCAGAAATTGAGAACAACATTGAGACAGGGTCAGGATGAGAATGCAGGCAGAAATCTGCCCCTAAGTTCAGTGTTCTTTCTGTGACATCCAGCTGGCTGAACCCTTTGGCCCTGTATAGCTGATTGTTTTTATGGATTCACACTTCAGGGCATCACCTGGTGAGACTGTCATTGGGTGTAAATGAAAAGTGAACAGAAGCCTGGAGGAAGCTTCCACTCTGGCATAAATAAACGGAGAGCAGAATCCTAGCCTAATGTTGTGTGAAGTTTGGGGAAAGATCAATAGCTATTAAATCAAAACAGATCGTCAGCCTCCTGGTCTCCTTAAACTCCTGCCCCCTAGTCCCCTCCAGGCAGCCAGCAGGCTCTGAAGTGTGTTATTCAGGGGTAGATTTGAAGTTGCAGATGAAGCATCCTTATGAAACATGGGCCTGAGCTGAAGCAGCGAAGGTTCCTCAAGGCATAAAGACAGGGATCTCTGACTTCTCCCTGGGATGTCAGGCTTTGGTGAAATTTTCCTGGCACATGCCTGATCCCTGCTGCTGTGAACTTTGCTGGGAGCCTACCCGTCCCTCACTGGGCATCTGATTCTCAGCAGGTGTTCAGGAGGACAAATGGTGATAGACAAGTTGACTGAATGCCCTCTCCATGTGGCCACTGTACTAAGTGCATGGTAGATCATCTTTCACTTCTCTCAATAACCTGATGAGATAAATAACTTCTTATTATGGGCATTTTATAGTTGAAAAACCTGCAGCTCTAGAAGGCTACCATACTTCCCCCAAGGCGATTTGGCTGGCGTGAGGTAGATGAATTATTAGAACATACAGTCTGACTTCAGAGCCCATGCTGACAACCACCGAGCTTCGTAATTCCTACAGCTCACATGGTGGCAATATTAGTTTCAGGAGGTCATGGCCTCTCAACACACCCCCCTGATGCTGCCCTGCCTATTCCATCCCTCTCCTGCCATTTGCATTCACACTCATGTAAATCGTGCGAGTCTTTTGATGAACACTTACAACATGCCTTGAATGATTTTAGTTCATTACAACAGTACCTTTCTTCAGTCTCTGCACAGTAGGTATTGTTACATCTGCCTTACAGAAGAGCAAATGGAAGCTCAAGAAGGTGAAATATCTTCCCGGAGGTCATCTGGTCAGCAAGGGCCAAGGCTCAGATTCTGAGTACAAGGGCTGGGATCCTTTCAAAGTGCTCGAGAGGAGCCCTGCCTGACTGACCTAGACTGAAGTGATTCCCACATCTCTAAACCGCAGCTCCTCTTTTCCTGCTACTGTCTTCATGGAATGCAGAACTCTACAGCATGAATGTCTGATAGTTAACTCATGATAATAGATAGTTACTTGTGTCATGAGACTTTGAGGTCCTGAGAGTGAGGGCCACCTGTGTTCACTCTGCATTCCACACAAACCCTTAGCCCAGCACCCAGCACACTATAGATACTTAAAATTCCAGTGGCAAAACGTCATCCTCTTTCTCCATAATTTCAGCTGTGAGTTGCTGAGCAAGTCACTTCATGCTTCTTAAACTCTACTGTCCACGTCTATCAAAATGAAATAAAACCACCTCCCTATAAAGCTGGTTGTAGGGTGAAATGGGCAGCTAAATGTAAAGCATCTATTATTAAATAGAATGCCTAATGCAAAGTAAGTGTCCAGTAAAATAAAATAAAGACATTAAAAAGCTGTTATCATAGGAGCATCTGCACCTGAAGCAACCCATTGATTATCTGAGGTTTCCAAACCTGTGAAACATAATCATGGAGTAAAAAGGAGCTCTGGAATGAAATAAAAAAACAAATAAACCTGCTTATTAATAATTACATAAGACACGTCTTCACTTAGTTAACTGGTTTCTTGGTACACAGACATTGAGACTTATCAATAAAATTAATAATGATGCTGCTGATAATACCAAACATCTGCATAACATTGTGTAATTCTAGAATGTGTTCATTTATAGCAACAGTGGAAGGGAAAAAAAAAACACACAAAAAACAAAAATAGAGGTATGGAGTCTGAAGGGTCAGGTCGCAAAGAAGAGCCCAGGACCTATGGGCTTGTTTCTCCCACCCTGCAGATCCTCTGGTATGGCTCCCCTGTCTCTCTCCTCTTGAGTCTCACCCTTTCTAACCCCTTCTCTCCATTGCAGTCAATTTGATCTGCCAAAAATCCAAATATAATCTATAATTTATCTGTCTAAAGACTCTTCATGACTTTCCACTGCTTTTAGAACAAAGTCAAATGCTTGCACATGGCTTGCAAGGAAGGCCCTTTATAGCTCGCTCTATAACAGCCTCTTCATCACTTGCTGCTATCTATTCCTCTGTGAAGCAAAACAAGCCAAACCTAACTTCTCACAGCTCCTTCACATATAATTTTCCCTTTCACTTCAAATACTTCCTATTCCTCATCTCCCCTAGCTAACAGCTACACGTCCTTCAGATCTCTGATTAGCTCTCTGCTACTCAGATTAGTCTTTCCTGACCCTCTGCAGTAGGTGGATCCCTTTGTTAAATGGCAGCATTTAATTATTCTCACATAACATACTCTTATTATTCAATATCTTCTTCCCCATAGACTGTAGAACTCCCCTAGAATCAAATAAAATATTCCATATTTAAGAACCTGGCATGATACCAGGCATGCAACATGATGTTTGATTTCTTTCCTCTCTTAGACTCAGTTTCCTCAAAGGGAAAGTTACGTTGACAACATCCATTCTTCCTGCCATACTGGGCTGGTATAAAAATAAAAGAACATATGAAAGAGTAATGTTAAAATTCCCAACCACTGTTCATTTAGTAGTGATATTTATCTTATTTTGTAATTTAGAAAGATGATCTAAAAAGGCAAAACCAAAGTAAACCAAAACATAATTAGAATTTTGTGGGGTAAGATTGAGTAATTAAGAAAAATACCATCAACAGACCCTGAAAAAAACCTCAAAATACTTTGAGTGAAACACACTATTTATATATCGATTTGTCTATAATGTTCTATCTCTCTCATCTATCATCAGTTTATCTATCTATCTACCTGTCATCCAATGTTGATCACACTAAAACCTTTTATCTCAAAACATTTCCTTAATTGTTAAATTTTTGTGACTCCAAAGAAAAATGAAATCCATATAATTCTGAGTCATCTACAGTTAAATCATTAAAACATACTTTTTAGTGATCAGGAGATTTTGAAATGATTTGAATACATTTCCTAAAACCACTATCTTTTTCTCTCTTCATTTTAACCATCTTTCCTAAACACAATGCTGCACTAAGGAAATGAGCAAAATCAGAATACAATAAATGCTCAAAATACAGTGGGGGCATGAACTCATAAAACATGAAATGACTTTCTGGGAGTTGGAAAATGTGGCTGAAAACATCATTTTCTCTTCTGAACCTGAATGTGATGGACAAAACCAACTCAATCAGGGAAAAAAATATCCATTCAGTAAATTATTAAGCATCTATGATAGACCAGGCTCTGAACAAGGAAGACATTGACCCTAATCTTAAGAACTTATGTTACAGAAGTAGAGAGAGACATCAAGTAATTTCATGAATGCTATGTGCTGCACTGGACGCTCTGTGAACATGTTACAAGGAAATCTGATGTTATCTGGGATGTCAGCAAACCTTTTCCTGAGTAAAGAATATCCATGCTGACATCTGGCTTGACTTTTAGCCTAAGAGCAATGTTTTATAGCCACGGAGGTGATAAGAACTGATCTAAATTTTAGAGAGGTTATCAAGGTGGCTTTGAAGAGAAAAACCCAGGACAGTGGGCAGTATGATGGGGTAGAGACCATTTACAGAGGCCAAGTCAGCTTCTTTGAGACTCAGTTTTTTCACCTGTAAAATGGAGGTTACAATCCTTCTTTTTCCATTGCAGAGTTGCCTGGAGGAGATAAGAGGATAGTAGGAGGAACTAAGAAGTTGGTGGGAGGAGCCAAAACAATAGTAGGGAAAGCTCTAATGATGGAGGAGCTAAGAGGATGATGGGAGGAACTAAGAGGATATGGGAAGAACGGAGAAAATTATGAGTATCCGAATGCTTCACAACCCGAAATTGCTGTGCATGTTAAATTAATGGGAATAAAATTTACTTTATCAGCATCTTCACTTCCACAAGGACATGGATTCTGTGAAGACCTATGGTCACACCCCTTTCATGAAGTATGGGAATTTGTAACTTATATTTGGGGGTAAGAATTCTGCACCTTTGAGATCCTAATGAAAGCCAGAGCTTTTATTTTTTTAGAAAACTGCTTAGTGTAGAACAATGCCTATAATCCTCACCAGTTTCCAGACACATACGCCCTGTAATCCATCCAGGGACCTCATGTTAGAAATTTCAGGTTTAGTACAAAGCCTTCAGTCATTATAGCAGGTCTTTTCTAACTTGTCAGATTATAACTCATAGGAAAAAATATGCAGTTTATATTTCTAGCCAACTGAACAAAAGTTGCATGAAGCAATACTATTGTGATACACTATAATATCTCCTATTCTCTCCTGCTATATTGTTCTCTATTTAATGTTACTGCAGTTTGTTTTTTTCACGATTTTAAATGCTGGCTATGATTCATAAATTGAACCTAACTTGTAGTGCGAAAAACAATGTTTAAAGAATGACAAGCCTATTTTTCAGTTTTGCCTCTATCTGTTAATTGCTGGGGCAATCTTGGACAATACACATCCTCTCTGAGCCTCAATATCCTCAGCTGTAAGATGGGGATAATAGCGCTTACCTTAAAAACTGAGACAATTAAGATAATACTATGAGAAATCGCTACGCAGAAATCATGGCACAGACTAGGTGTTCAATAAACTGTAGTGATTATAAATAGAGGCTGCTAATGGGGGAATTAGAGCATAGCTAAATCTCTCTTGCCTGAGGGAAAATAAAAAGGAAGAAGAAAAAGAAAAAAAAAAATCTCATTCATTTTCTACCCAGGGGGTCTTTCTGTCTTCCAAATGTAGCTATTTGCTATGGGGAGGGGAACTCAGTCCAAATGCTTCTGTTTGCTGTGACAGGATTTATAAATAAGTAAAATGCTTTATCAAACATTTATAGTTGTGTGTGAATCAGAAAAGAAAAAAGAAAGGAAGAGACACGTGGGCTTGGGGTTTATTTATAGTGACTCTCTGCTTTTCCCTTTCCAGTCACAATTGCACAGCTTAGCTTTCATTTGCTTATGATTGTTCTTGGATAAACTTCACTTCCAAACAGAGGGTATTCATTATTAAAACACAGACCAGATAAAACAGCCCATGCTGTTCCCCCAAACAATGACAGGATGATGCGGCAGAAGGAAGCCACTAGAAAAAAGGACTGAGAATTGCCAACACATGCTTTCAAACAGAGTCAATCTTTGGCAAACTCATGTTAACAAACATTCTGTGGGCGCCTACTATGTGCAGCTTGGAGGCTACATCAGACATGGTGGGGTGGGGCAGGAGGCTGGTGTGGGGAGTGAAGGTTTCCATGATGAATTAGAGATAGTTTTTAATTTATATCCCAGTGAAGGGAGGGAGCTCCCAACAAAAGCAAGGAGGAGACATGTAAACACCAAACTCTGAAAGAAAGTGCCTCTAAACCAAGGGCTTCGGGAGCGGCATAACAGAGGACTTCCTCTTAGGAGGCATCCTGGTCTTGGAAGGAGAGCAGCTCTGGGATCTGGCTGTCTTGGGTTTGAATCCATCCCTGTTCCAGCACATCCTAGCTCTGTGATCACGAGCATGGTCATCTCTTCATGACACAGGTGTGGTTATACCTCTTGGTGAAGGTCATTGTGAGGACTAAATATGAAAATTCATGTGAACTGCTAGACATACTGTATATAATCATTAAATAGCAAATATTTAATAGTAATATGATGTGGTTTGGCACATAGTAGGCACTAAATAAATCTCATACTTCCTTTCCTTTGCTTGAGAGTCTTAATTCAATTTCAGTTGCATCTACCTTCCAGCCACTCCAAATACAATGTGCTTGTATATCATTGACACCCTCTCTTTCCCATTGTGTATCTCATCCTTACATGACCCCTAACTTAATAGATAAGTTCTATTAAGATAAGTTCTGCTTCAGAACTTATCTATTAATTAATGTATTCATCCATTAATATTGATTGAGCACCTGCTAGATGACAACACTGAGGAAAGCACTAGGGATTCAATGAAGAAGGAAGACAAAATTTCTACCTGCATGAAGCATGCTTTCTAATGGGGCAAAGAGAGCAATAACTGCATCAATAAGTAAAATACAAGCATTGTCAGATGATGCTAAACACTAAAGAGAAAGATCAGGCAGGAAGGAGGAGCATGCATTGCTGGGGTGAGTGCTATTTAAAATGAGAAGGCCTGGGGAGACCTTATGAGGAAAGTAACATCTATACAGAGACTGAAGAGATCACTAAGCAGCCAGGTAGGTGTTTAAGAGAAGAGCATTCCAACAGAGAGGACAGAAGGTGAAACACCTTGAGGCAGAAGCAGGCTTGGCCGCATCCCATTTCTCATTTTAGTCTTCAGAAGACAAGAAGCAGAGTGATTTGATTTTGCAAAACAACTCTGCTTTTCCCACATACAAATATAAACAAGCCATGCCTTGTCAGGTATTGTATCCGTTGTCCACATTAGGTTCCACAAATACATGTACCAAGAGACAGACGCCTAGATATGTTCCGCCTCTACTTTACGTGACAAGGGCGCATGGTTCTAGGCTGGGCTCAAAGGAACTGGGAACTGCATCATTACCACCAACCATGCCATCCTGAGATCCTGAGCTCTGCAAGGATGAGAGCTCTCAGCAACATCCCATAGAATTGGAATAACTTCTCAGGATGTTAACACTTTGCAGGAGGAATTTAAATAAAACCAGAAACAAACAAAGGCAAAAGAAAAAAGAGAAAGAAAAGAAAAAGATTACGAGGGAGCATAGAATAGAAATATTCTCCTTTGCCCAGCATCAGTTCCTGGCCTAGCTGTGTGACTGCGGAAGGGCTGTTTAACCTCTCTGAGGATGAATCTATAAAATGAAACTAAATGACGAGTTGATGGGTGCAGCACAGCAACATGGCACAAGTATACATATGTAACAAACCTGCACGTTATGCACATGTACCCTACAACTTAAAGTATAATAATAATAAATAAATTAAAAATAAAAAATAAAAAAAAAAATAAAATGAAACTAATAACAGTACTTTTCCCAAAGGACTGGCGTTAATGTGAAATGAGTTATTTGAGTAAATGTCTAACCTAGTACCTGACATGGAGTACTCTATCCGATATGGTTTGGCTGTGTCCCCACCCAAATCTCATATTGAATCGTAATCCCCATGTGTCAATGGAGGGACCTGGAGGGATGTGACTGGATCATGGGATTGGTTTCCCCCATGCTGTTCTCATGACAGTGAGAACATGATCATGAGATCTGATGATTTTACGAGGGGCTCTTCCCCCTTCGCTCCTTCTTCTCTCTCTTACTGCCTTGTGAAGAAGGTGCTTGCTTCTTCTTCACCTTCTGCCATGATTGTAAGTTTAAGTTTCCTGAGGCCTCCCCAGCCATGTGGAACTGTGACTCAACTAAACCTCTTTCCTTTACAAATTACCCAATCTTGGGTATTTCTTTATAGCAGTGTGAAAATGAACTAATACACTATCTAAACATTAGTGTTTAAAAGAATGACTACATACGTTTTGGTAAATTCATATGAGGGGACACTATATGGTAATTAAAAACAAATTATCAGTACCTGCAACAACATGAATGAATCTCAAAGATGATGTGTTGAGTGAAAAGAAGGCAGACACAAAACAACACATCTGTAGGATCCCACATGTATGAAGCATACGAAATATCAATTTGTGATCTAAGAAGTCAGAGTACTGTTTACATTTTATGGGTGGACATTGTCTAGGAAGGTACAAAGAAATGAAACATAAGGGTGCTAGAAATATTCTGTCATAAGGCTACCCAGCAGAACTTCTGTGACAATGCCATTGTTCATATTGTATACTGTGTGATACACTAGGTACTGTAGAATAGGCACATGCAGCTACCGGGTCCTTAGAATGTGGCTTGTTTGACCAAGGAACTAGATTTTTAGGTTTAATTAATTTTCATTAATTTTAATTTCAAAGGCCACTGTATTGGGAGGCACAGATCTACATGTTGGTCTGGGTGGTGGTTACTTGAGTATAGGCATAGGTAAAGAAAACCAAGAATACACTTAAGCCTTGTGCAATTTATATGCACTGCATATACTTTATTGAGTGTTATCTTTTAAAAATTAGCTATGACTATTAATCTACATGTGTCACCTCATACGTTCCTCCCAAGCTTGAGGTAATGCAGAGAGGAAAATCCCTGTTGTCCCCATATCTGAACTGGTTCAGCTGTGGCTCAGAGAGGTGGATGTGACTGGGGAATGGTCACGTGGCTTGTGAATCCCAGAGTGGGTAACATTTCTACCTAAGCTTTTTCTCATGAATGGGAAAAAGGCAATGTAAAATAACCTGCTGAGATGATTTCATTCAACAGTTCATTCATCAAGTACATACTGTTTGAGTGCCAGATGCTGTTTTAGATGCTAAAAATAAAACACTGGACAAAAGGGAAAGTTCTGGTTTCCATGGAGCTTTCCTTAGGAATCTTTGCTCATCTCACACTTTGGCCACCCCTTGAGTCCCTTACCTGAAGTAACTTGACCACGGGCCAAATTGTGTGAAATCAGGCTCAACTAAGCATTCTCAGTTACCTATGTTCTAGATTTGACTCCTGCTTTCTGTTGGAACTACCTAGCCTTCTTGTTCTTCTAGACTTAGATTTTTTTCATTTATAAAACAAGGAAAGGGATAAAAGAAGATATATGGGAAAAATACTATCTAACATAAAGGCAAACAGCATTTATGGCAATAAAGATTCTTATTACTTAATTGTAAAACACCAATTCCTCACAAAAAATAAAAAACAAAATGACAGCAATCCAAAACTTCATTCATTTAGCAATCTGGCTCCAAAACAAGAAAGCAAAACCTGTTAGAAATAAATGAAATTGACCACTCTTGAGTTTGAATGAAACATTTTTGCACATCCATTTTAAAAGCAACAGTAACTACAGAAAAATCAAGCAGGCAAAAAATTAAATATAGAAATTTGGTCAATAAAAGTAACAGGTAGTATCTAATGGTTACACATGAAATCTTTTGTCCAATAATTGGAAAATGCACAGTGTTTCTCAAACACACAGAAACTATTTATAAAAAGTAGCCATGCTCCAGGGTACAAAGCAAACCTAACAAATAACCAAGAATTTGATAATACCCAGAACATATTATCTAATAAAACACAGTAAAATTAGTGTCAATAACAAAAAGTTTTCTAAACATATGCCTGGAAATGTAAATAAAAATGTCGAAAGAATAAACAATAAAAAATAGAATTAAACAACACGCACATTACATAGCAAAACGTGAGGTCTAGAGATAAAGAAACACTTAAGAGAAAGTTATACCATTTAAAGCAAATATTGTTAAAAAGAAAGATTGAAAAACAACACTCTAGGCATTTAGGAAGTTAAAAAAGAATGGCAGTAATCATAAAGAATGTAGAATAAAGAAAATATGATAAAAATTAATGATATAGAAAAGATATATAGAATATCAAATTATGAGCAAAGTTTTTTTAAACCTTTTATCACTACATCTTGCTCTCTCTCCTTTACTCTTACTAAAAAACAGAAACCAAAACCAAAAACAAAAAACAACCCTAATTAAATAAATATAATATAACACCAACAAAATGGAGAGACAAGGCATAAAAACAAAATCTCTGGAATTAAAATGAGGACAGAATTATAGATGTGGTAGAGACTTGGGATACGTATAGCTAGCTAACAAGATAGATAAGATAGATTCGATTAGATAGATACACAAGCATGAATATACATACTTATTTATCACAGGCATACAAACACACATGCATATATAATACTATCTGCTAAATATTTAACAAATAACATTAAACAACACAAGACAATATGTCTATAAATGAGACAACTTAGAAAAAATAAGTGATTCTCAGGAAAATAACAAATACTAAAGCAGAGTTAAGAAGAAACAAACAACTAAAATAGCCATATAAATATTTGAACCAGTAGTCAGAAAAGTAGTTAGATGGTAATCTAACAAATAGACAAATATCAAACAAACAGACTTAAGCACAAGTTCTAGCAAACTTTATGAGATATACCCACTTCACACAATAATTACATATACAAATATTTATACACAATAGCATGACAGCACAAGAAGGAAGGCTGTGTAAACCTCATGTTTTATGAAGCTAGGATAATGTTGATATTGGAACGTAATAAAGATGTTAAAAATGTAAGGATAGTTTACTAATAGAAATGACAGCAATACACTACACAATCAGGTTAAAAGAGAAGACATCATCTCACTCGATGCTGAAAGAGTATTTAATAAATTGTAATCTCCAATCATGGCTTTAAAAATGATTAGTACATTAGGAATAGAAAGAAAATTTGCTATCAAAAGCTTACTAACATTTACTATTTGATTATCTAACAAAAACCTAAAACTCTTATCATTATGATATATTATGACATATAGTGATAGAGCTTTAGGTTTATTTTCTTTAAAGTCAAGCACAAGAAAATGGCATGCTCTGCCATCATTTTTCTTCAACACTGAATGGGAGGCCCAGTCTGGAAGAGCATTAGAACAAGATAAATTCAAATACAAGATACAAAGATTTGCAAGACTATTCATGGCAAATTATGTCATTTTTTTCCACATGAAAATTTAAAAAAATCTAGAGGCCAAAAGTAATAAAATAATCACATCTTCTGGCTTCAATCAAAGAAAAAGTAGCATTCTTATAGCCAAGAAAAGAACAAGTAAGAAATATAATACAAGTGAAAAGATATAATTTGCAACAGTCGCAGAAATAGTGATGCTCCTAGAAATTAGATACAATGAAAAGTTTGTGATATATGTATAGATAAAATGTTTAAATATTTAACTCTATTCATAGCCTTACAAGAAGGCCCAAATAAAGAAATATATTACTTCATGGGTGAGAAGTCTACGTTTTGTGAATTTTGCAAGTGAGTCTGTAAATTCAATGTAATCCCAATCCCAGTGACAGCAAGCCTTTTCATAAATAATACTTTATCTTAAAATTCACACAGAAGAGTAATGAGAGAAAAATAGCTAAGACATTTACATAAGAAAATAAATGAGGGAGTCCTGCCCTTTCTGATACCAAGATATTACAAAACCACAATAACTAAAAGTAGTAGCATGGTACTGGACCAGGAGAGCTCAGAGACTGACCTCCAGACACCCGAGGACTTGTCCTACGACTAAATCCGTGGAGTAAGAATGGACTTCAGACAGTGAACTAGGACAATTAGCTATCCACGTGAAAAACTAAAACAAACAAAGTCCCTGGTTAAAGACTGAGATGTTACAAGCAAAATCTTAAAAATTTAGAAGAAATTATAGGTGCATGATTAACATACTAGGATAGTACAAAATCCTAATTTCCTCAGTTATTCACAAAAAGTGTAAACTACAAATGAAAAAAACAACATTATAGAATTAAAATGAAAATATTCAAAATTAGGAAATGATTTTCTTCACAAAACTAAGACAAAAGTCATAGATTGCAAGAAGATATTTGCACATGACAAAGCCCTACTTATGTTTTAAAATATGATTATTATCAACATTTATAAGGAACTTTTACCAATCAGGTAAAAAAACCATCATAAAAATATGCAAAAGATATAATCAGGAAATTGAAAAAGAAAATTTAATATAAGGAAAAATGTTTAACCTCATTATCGTTGATATGCAAATTAAATAATCATTGAAGTTATAATTTCATATCTTACAAAATGGCAAAATATAATAAAGGTTGTTGAGAATTTGGGAAAATGAGAGGTTTTATTCATTGCTGGTGGAGTGTGATAAGATAAAAAATTTAAAAGCACAGGACACAGGACACTCTTAGATAAGATTATGATACACTCTTAGATAAGATTATAAAGTAAAAGTATAAATATCCAAATAGGTTAGAAACATCAACCTTTGTGTACTAAGAAACAGAATCAGTGAAGATGATTAGCTATGTGTAATTTAGCATTTTAAGTATTAAAAAATCCGATGTATACCACAAAATATTTGTATTCTAATTTGGGTGGTAAGAATATATATAATTATATTTACTTTATTGTACGATTAAAGTAATTTGTAATTAAAAATAAAGTACATTTTAGGAGTATTTTAGAAAAGATTTAATTGAAGAGAAAAAAAGATAGATATGAGGATATAAAGATGAAGTCAAGGGAAAGAGCAGCACTAAAAATTAACTTATTGTGCCAGGTACAGTGGCTTACACCTCTAAACCCCACAACTTGGGAGGCTGAGGTGGGAGGCTTGCTCAAGGCCAGGAGTTCAAGACCAGCCTAAGCAACACAGCAAGACTTCGTCTCTAAAAAATTGTTGTAATTAGCTAGGCATGATGGTGTGCTCCTGCAGTCCCAGCTACTTGAGAGACTGAGGTAGGAGATTGCTTGAGCCCATGAGTTGCAGTTAGCTATGATCACACCACTGCTCTCTAGCCTGGGTGACAGAATAAGACCTTGTCTCTAAAAAATAAAAAATTAATATGTACAATATCTGGTATATTTCCTAGAGTTTCTGTTTCAAATTAGGCTCTGAGCATACTAGCAGACAGTACAAAGATGGAAAACGTTATAGTATTTAGATGTCTAAAAAGTTTAAAATAACCATCTGGTCAAAGAACAGTAATCCTGATTCTGGCTCTCGAGGACAATGTTCCTATTTCATATCCTGTGTGAATTATTAAGTAACGTCCCCACCAAACCCTCTATGAAATTAGAGTGAATTACAATGAGGTCTGACGATAAAAATGGTACCTATATAGACCAAGGAGTATCTAAACAGTTTATGCTCTGTAACTTACTTAATACTTATAGCTAGCCTTGTTTTATTGTTATCACCATTTTATGTATGAGAAAGCTGAGAGACAAATCAGTTAAATAACTTGCCCAAGTCCTACAGCTGTGAAGTGGAGAAGCCTGCAACAGAATGTATTCTCTCCACCGCCTGGTGTTAATGTCATCAAGGCAAAGCCAGCTTCACAGAAGTAGTTTCATCATCTTCAGGTAAGATGGTCCAGGTGTGTCTGGGACCTTAAAGTTGTGTGACCAAAGCTATAGATTCCCTCCCCAAGAAACTAAAGGTACCCAATGTTTTGCAAATATTTTCAGTATAACTCAAACATGGGTCCCATGTTTTAAAAATCCTGGTCTAGAAACGAGTGAGAAAATTGCATATTCTCAGTCATTGATCTATGTATCTACCTGTTCACCACAGGGCATCCTTAATTTGGGAGGACTGCTAATATAATTAACATAGTAGGAGTGCACAGTAACTACCAGTTGTGATTAGAGTCATCATTTTTATTATTGTTATATGCAGCAACATGCTACCTGTTCTCCTAGCTTCCATGTGTGGCCTCTAATCCTCCATGCATCCCTTCACGGCAGGTGGGGCCCCTTCAGGAATAAATCGGAACTTGTCCATCCTGTGCCTCATTTGTTCCACACTCTACAAGGGCTTCACACTTAGAGCAGAATCCCAGCTGTTTACCATCAACTCCAAGGCCCCGTGTGATCGGGCCCTGTCTTAGGTCTCCAATCTTGCTGTCTATAATTCTCCTCTTTTCTTACCCCACTCTATCCTATTGTCCCTTGTTGTTGGAATCTATCTCAAAGCCTCACCTTATCTCAAATAGCCTCTTGCTCTCTGACAATCTCTCTGAATTAGCAGTGCTTCGTCCCTTCTCACTCTTTATTCTCCCCACTCCATCTTGACCCTTATCTCTACCCTGCATGAATGTTTTTATGAATGCATTCATGCAACGAATGTCCAATGCTCTCCACTAGAATGAAAGCTCCACGAGGACAAGTACTGGTCTATTTTGAGCACTGCTCTGTCCCTGCTACCTGAAAGGCAGCCAGCAGAGAATAGGCACTCAACAAGTGTCAGTGAACAGAAGGAAAGGAGAGAGGTAGGGAAGTGAGTTGGTTTTTGTGATAACTTTTGGATGCTGTTTTGGACAGATCTGTGTGCCCAACTTTGATAGCCTTGTGAAGTAGATTGGTTTCACCCTCAAGCACTTAAGGACAAGAGATATATGTCCAACAGGACAGGCCAGCATAGACAAAAATCAGCAGCAAATTCCGTAACACCCCTCACTAACTGCTCCAGGGCAGGCAATGAAGGGACAATAGATAAGCACTTGGAGGGACAAAATCAGAGGGGGCAAAGTTCTAGGATCTCTGCTGGCAGGAAAAGAGTGGAATTCTGGCCTGCCTCTCCTGGCATAGAACCCTCACCACTCAGATCCAATTAGCAAGGGCACTGAGAAGATGCAGGCAGGGAAATCAAAGTGCCAAGGGCTGGCAAAACAGCATCTGCAGGGGAGAAGGCTGGGCCCAGCTGGGCTGCATAGAGCGGCACCAGCCCTAATTAAGTTATTAGACACACACGGCTGCAGCCAGGGTGTTCCTGGGCCCACCACCACAGACAGTGACGGCTCTGTGGGAGGCTGCCGACTCAGGATTCCAACTGAGCTCCCTCCAGCCCTCTCATAGCCTGTTTTTCCTTCTCCTTTCTTCCTTTATTCTTTTGTTAACATAGTAGATGAAGTGAATATTCCCTGAGAGTAGTAACAGAGATAAAGTACATGCACACAATCCTTAACAGTCTATATGACATACCATTAGCTCCTTTCTTTTATTTATGTATTCAGCCGATATGTATTGAAGGCTTACTATGTGCCAGGAAATATCCCATGTGCTGAGTACAGAATATGTGTGAACAGACTTAGAATTCCAACCACCAGAGCTTTCTTTCTACTTTGGGAAGGACAAGACTATATATATGTACATAGCATATGTATGTATGCATACATGTATATAAATATATATAATGATATGCTGATATATACATATTTTCACATATATATGCATATGTGGGGATATATATATGTGTGTATATATATTCACATATCTTCTATATATAGCCATCTTGAGATAAGTAACCCAGCTTGATGCCATTTCTATCTCCCACATGGTGAACCAGTCTCTAAGAGTTAAAAGGGATTACTTAGGACGACACCATGCTAATAGGAGACCCCATCATTTGTAACACTAGGGAAGGGATTAGCAATATTCTTCTGGCTCCTAAAAGGAAATCTCTCTTCTTCCTCTTGGTTGGTTGCTTCTCCTTCTTGCACCTCTTCCTTGCCCCCATCTCCTCTCTTAACTTTGATAAATAAAAGTGTAATGTAAGGACATAAGGGCTTCCCTTCTATGCTTGTTTCTCTCCTATGCTTGCTGCACTCCAGGACTGCTGGGCCTAACGGCACTTATGGCCAATGAGTGGACAAGACAAGACAAGACACTCTTCTCTTTTATTTTATAGCATGCTGGACAACAGGATAGCACAGTGGCAAAAAGACACAGATTCTGGAGTCAGACCCAGGTCCCAATTGTAGCTCTACCACTTCTTGGTGCTTAAAGCAGGTCCTATTTTGCCTGGTCTGTTTCATAGTGCTAATGATGATACCGTAGTGAAAAATCATGGGTATTAAATAAAGATATCCATAGCAAGTACATAGCATAGCACTTGGATCTCAATAGATAGTGGATACACAGTGTTTGTTATAATGGCCATTATCATTCACTGTGTTCCTTCCCTTACCCCTTTCTTTCTCTCTCTCTCGTGCTCACCTTAATCAAGAGGCGTCCTCTCAGCAAGACTCGTTTGGGATTCACAAAGGCTGAGAGGGAGCATGACTGCTCTGGCCCGCTGAGCCCAGTGCCCTCCTTCCCCATCCCATGCTGCCACCTTCCAGCTGTGAAATGGAGTCCCTGCTCGACTGGGCCCCAAAGCTGTCAGGGGGTTGCCAATTTCACAGTTCACAAGGCTGCTGTTCCCCCCTGATTAATGGGGTGCCAGCAGCCATGGGCAAGGCTCTGATACCAGTCATAGGGGCTTTCTCTCCCCCTGCCCACACTTCCTGAGGAAAAGAGAGCAGGCCCGCCTCATGCATATTTATGTAGGGAGAGAAATGATTTTGTACTGCATGCCTTCCAAAAAAATAAATAAGATTTCATCCAAGTCCCAGGCATTTCCTTCAGTGAACTCAGCACACTTCAGGGAAGAAAACGACACAGACAGACAGACAGACAGACAGACACACACACACACACACACACACACCCCCACAGATGCACACACGGCATAATGAAAAACTGAAAACACTTTATATACCACTGATCTGAGCAGAGCGTTCTCACACCAGGGATGACCCAGGAGACACAGGAGATATTAAACCCTAGAGCATGGACAGAATTATTTTGAAATTAATCAAGTTCTACCCTATAGCTCTAGAGGAATTAGAACAGAGAAGGTCCAAATGCAGCCGGGCACTTAAGGCCTGCCCCACCGCCTCCTAATCACTGCTTTTGTCTACAGCATTCCTGACCTCAGACTCAGCTGTTCTCTGTTCCTTGTACAAGCAATCACTTTCCGTGGTATTTGCCATAGTGGGGCAGAAGAAAAGCTTTCATCTTAGGGCAATCCCAGTCCTTCTGTTCCAGTTATGGAACCTCTTAAAAGCCACTTCAGCTTGCAGTGTCTCGGTGCCCCCATCTCTGTGTCCTAGAATAAACTAACCCAGGCTTCCTCACTGTGTTTGAGTCACACTGGCCTTCTAGGCCATTAAGCAAGCCAAGTTTTTATTTCAAGAGTCTCTTGCTGATATTGAAACATCACGTTGGGCCCCACAAATCTGGACAATTATTATTTGTCAATTAAAATAGAACTTTTAAAAAGATTACTTTCTCTGTTCTTCAGTTCATTTGGTTGAATGCTACATACCCTTCTAATTCCAGCTTAAATCTTCCTTCCTCAGAAAGGCCTTCTTGAACAGCCAAATTGAGGTCAAGTACCCCCTTTCCTCTCCCAGAGCATGCAGTGTGTTTCCTTCTCGGCAGCTTTGTGTTAATTAAATTAGTAATTGTATGATAAGTTGGTTCAGGTCTCCACTCTCAAGTCTGATTTCCTCATTAGAAGATACCATCTCTGAGGGCAGGGGTCACACCAGCACTTTCACTGCTCTGTCCTAATGAGTATTTGGTAAATGAATGAATGAATGAATTGCTGAGTAGTTGAGAGAATTAAATAAAGAAGCATATAAAGCGCCTGATCTATCTGCAGAGGACTTGCTCACACGCACTATAATAACTAACATTAATTGACCCTTTTTCTTGTGACAAGCACTACTCTAAGCATTGTGACATGTATTAATCATTTAGTCTTACATAAATTACATCATTTGGTCTCACAACAACTCGGGGATCCACATTTCTCCATTTGAGAAATGAGGACAGTGAGAGGAAGGGGAGCATTTACTAATTTGCCCAAGGTTATACAAGGCTAGTAAGTATCAGTAAATTTCAGGAGTTGACCTAGGCGGCCTAGTCCCAGAGTCCACACTTCTAACCACCACTCTCTCGAAAGATCTTAGTTCCATCCTTTCGCCTTCCTTCTCAGATATGTTCAGCCTTAGATGCCTTGGTTGAAGACTTGTCTTCCACAAAGTCTTCCCTGATTTGCCAGCCTCACTCTATTACGTCTGAAAACCTACATCCCCCTTTCCCACGTCCACGCATAGACAGCCGGGGTTATGAAATGCAGCCCTGATATCAGAATATCCTCTACTGTCCTCCCTCAGGATCTTTTATGAGTGGAGTAAACCTCATTTTCTTGCAATGTGAGGACACAGTCCAGAAATTGCTTTCTCCTCTAGGGTCCTACAGGGAGACACCCAGTCCTTGGGACCAAGTCACCTTAACACTCAGGAGCACCCTCTCCTCCTGGAATATCCATCTCACCTCCTTTCTGAGATACCTAAAGGTTAAGAGCCAGAAGAAGGTGTAGAGACCTCACAACCCATCTGCCCACGTACAAACAGGCTGAGGCTCAGGGTCGAGGACGACAACTCAGGCCACAGGCACGCTGAAGGCACAGCCCAGGCTTTCTCATTTCCACCTGAGTGCCCACCCTCTGCAGCCTTCTCTCCCCCAGAGCAGAGCTGGGAGTATAGCAAGCAGACGCTGCCAAGGACACAGCTGGAGCTGCGCCGAGCCAAAGCAGGCGACCTGTCTGTCCATGGGGTGAGGTTGCTTCCCGGGGTAATGAACAGCGCCAATCAGGCAGCACTTAACGTAATTATAATGAAGTAGATTCATCTGCTCTCTGAAGGCTTCATTCACCAGGGAAATCATGAGGAAGCGATATCTCTGTCTGCCGACCTCCTTGGGACACTGGCAGAGACAGTCCTGGAGCCAGGAAGCTATTGACATGGGCCGGAGACTGGCCTCAGCCATCTCAGAATGACAGTGACTGACACCCTTTGTCTCTTTTGCATCATTTCTGTAAAAGGAGCTGTCAGTAGATAAGGGTTTGCATGAGAGAAAGTCTTCCTCTTTTCCTGGTTTTTCTAATAACCTCTCCCCGCTACATGCAATGTTAGTCATGCCTGCAAGGCATATGGCACTGAGTTCCAACTCACCTTCCACTGATTTTAATGTATATCCGCACCCCACAGTTCCACTGAAGAATGCAGGTTTAGACCAGCAAGGAAAGGTCCAAGCTGTTCATGACACAGATGGGAAGACTGACACCCAGGGAGGAGACATTATTTTCCCAAGATTATTACTATTTGCAGCAGGTGGCCTCTACACCAGACTGTTCATATATTATTGCATTTCATCCTGAAAACAACCTGAGGAAGGCAGCTTCACACATGAGGAATCCGAGACTAAAAGGGGTTAGTTCCTCTGTCCATGATTGAGGCACTATATGGGCACAGGATTCACATCCACATCTGCCCATTCCACACCCATCTTGCTACTATCCATCATCCCAGAAAGCCCTGACATTATAGCTTGGCTTTGGTTTATAGACTAGTGTGTCTATAAACATTTTGATAAGCTAAAAGTTGGTTAAATCCTCTTCCTTTTTACATTCATTCCTAGTGCTATATATTGAAAAGAATCCTGTGGTGAATTGCTTTTGTAAAATGAAGAATCATTTAGGAAAATAATCTGTCACTTCCTGATTTATTTCTTTGCTAAGCTGAGTTTTTCACAAACCAGTCTCCTTTGAAGCAAGGCACACCAGCCCTGCTCTGGGCAGATGGACTCCCTACTATTCTGGACAGGATATGATGCTTTGAGGGTCTGCCACATTCACAGATGTGTGCTTTAGTAAAAAACAGCTGCAGGTGCTTCATAACCTAGAGGATGCCTTGCTGGGTACCCCAAGACTCCACCATCCTGACAAAGCTGATGGGACCAGAGCTCTATATCTGCACAGAGTCAGACAGCTCCAGATTAGTTTATGGATGGTGATGCCTCCTGGTGTGAGGATCTGCTCATTAGAGCATTCAGTATTGGATATGACAAATTCTTTCATGGAGTGCTTGAAAAGAAGGCATGAGAGAAGAGTCAGAGGCAGGCAGAGCATGTCTCACAAGGAATGGAGATGAGCTAGGCACAGGAGCTGTGAAGCAGTAGAAACCATCGGCATGCAGAGGTTAGGAGGCATAGAGAGGTTATTTCCAGGTGGAAGCCAAAGAAGAACAGAGAGAAAGAGGCCGAGATTCATGAATTTAGCAGAGCTACTTGAGGCAGAAGCAATGAGCCCATTGCTGTTATATCCAATCAACGGTGTAACTCCATGAAGCCTGAGACTGTTTCTGATCATACCTGTCCTTGTGTTCCTCGAGGAACAGAAAGGTAAAGGAAATACAAGAAGCAGAATTTTGGGTGAAAATAGAGAATTTCAAGGTCACACAGACCTAGCTTCAAATCCTGGGTCTAACACAAACCAGGTACATGACCCTGGGCTAGTTACCAGAGCCCCCTCTGCTTTGGTTTCCTCATCTAAAAAAGGGAGCGATTAGAAGTAATGACCATATCAATGTTTTGAAAATTTTATGTGTAAATATTTATTAAGTACTGGTCACACAACTTGGCCCATACAGAGTAACTAATATTACTCCTATTTCTACTAAAAAATAAATCCCATTAGCTGAACTAAATAGCCAATCATTAGAAATAGAAAGAAACTGAATTAAGGCATTTGGGTAAGTCTTTCATTGATTCATTTACTCGCTTGTTTTATCAATTCACTCCTCAATTATTTATTTGCTTTCTACACAGTGCCAGGAAATGTTCTAAACAAGAAGCATACAGCCTGGGACAAAACACACAATTCTTAAAGACAGACAGATAATACTTATAATGGGTCAAATGGTGACAAAAATTATAAAGAAGGTCAAGTGCAGTGGTTCATGCCTGTAATCCCAGCACTTTGGGAGGCCAAGGAGGGCAGATCATGAGGTCAGGAGTTTGAGACCAGCCTGGCCAACATGGTGAAACCCCATCTCTACTGAAAATACAAAAATTAGCAAGGTGTGGTGGTGCGCACCTGTAATCCCAGCTACTCAGGAGGCTGAGGCAGGAGAATCTCTTGGACCCACGAGGCAGAGGTTGCAGTGAGACGAGATTGTGCCACTGCACTGCAGCCTGGGAGACAGAGCGAGACTCCATCTCAAAAAGAAAGAAAGAGAGAGAGAGAGAAGGCAGGCAGGAAGAGAAAAATTAAAGTAATGGAGAACAGAGTGTGGTGCATGTGTGTATGATTATCTATATTGTTTTATTTTTTATTTTATACAGGGTGGTCAGGGATGGCCCTAGGGTGATACATGAAGAAAAACCTGAAGGAACTGGGGGAACAAGCTATGCAAAGACCTGAGGAAAGAACTGTTCAGGAAGAGAGAACAGAGATGCAAAGGCCCTGAGATAGATGGTGATGATGATGATGATGATGATGATGATAAAAAATAATGATGTGCTATTGTTTGAATGTTTGTCTCCTCTGAAACTCATGTTGAAAGTCAACCCCCAATGTAATAGTATTGAGAGATGAGGCCTTTGAGAGGTGACTGAATCATAAAGATTCTGACCTCATTAATAGGTTAATCCATTCATGGATTAAAAGACTAAAGGATTAATGGGTTGTCATGAGAATAGGTTAGTTATCACAAGCGTGGATCTGTTATAAAAGCTAGGTTGGCTATCTGTCACCAGTCCCCCTGGTCCTGTGATGCCCTGTGCTGCCTCAGGACTCTGTAGACAGTCCCCATCAGCAAGAAGGCCCTCACCAGATGCAGCCCTCCTACCTTGGACTTCCCAGTCTGCAGAACTGTAAGAAATAAATTTATTTTCTCCATAAACTACCCAGGCACAGATATTCAGTTATAGCAACAGAAAATAGTCTAAGACACAATGGAATAATAACATTGCTGTCCTGCATCTGTGTAGTATGTTCCAGTTACAAAAAGCACTCACCTTCATAATTGTTTGTTCCTTCCACATTCTTGTGAAACGGGAATCTCCATTTTACCAATGTGAGAACCAAGGCTTGGAGCAGGGTTTCTCAGTCTTGATTTGATAGATATTTTGAGCTGGGCAATTATTTGCTGTGCGGGGGCGGTCCAGTGCATTGTAGAAAGTTAAGCAGCATCCCTGGCCTAACCCCTCCCTAGTCATGATAAACAAAAATGTCTTCAGACATTGCTAAAGGTCTCCACTGAGGGGGTGGGTGTGTGTGTGTGTGTGTGTGTGTGTGTGTGTGTGTGTGTGTGTGTGTGTGTGTGTGTGTGACAGAGAGAGAGAGAGAGAGAGAGAGAGAGAGAGAGAGGAAATCACCCCCATCCTGGTTAAAACTGTCTAGTCCAAGATTTCAAAATGTCAGAATTAGTGAGTAGATAAGGAGATAAGGTTAGAATCTGACCCATATCTCCTAGTCGGAAAAGTTTAACACCATCACCCTTTCCATAGCATGAGGAGTTTTCCAACGTTGCCTGTATATATTAATACTGGGAGACGTCATGAAATTTATGGGGTGGGGTGGAGGAGAGTGAGATGAGGAGGCCTGCTGGGCTATCATCTCCATTTTCCAGTCACTGGCCTCTACTTCAGTGTGGAACAGCAGCTAAGGGAGCAAGATGCCTGTCTCCTCACTGCTGTGTCGTTGCTGGATGCCGAGGAAACGTCGTAGCTGGGAACTCTTCAGAAACCAAGCTCCTGTCCTGCCAAAGATGTTAACCACCCAAGATGACTTCTAGCCAAGTTACAGGGATATTTTTGTCTTCAGCATTCATTCCACGGATGAGAAAGCATGCATAGAAGAGAATAAACAACTTGTTTAAGGTACCACAGTTTTTAAATGTGGAGAAGAAAGGGCACTCAATAAATGTCTGACTTGGAAATGCCAAGGAATAATGATTCTATGGGCTACTGACTGTAAAAGCATCCACATTTTGAGAGTCGCATGGCATGGAAGCCAGGTACCCGTGGGAATTATCTATTCGCAGGCAGGTCGGTGGCCTCTCTAGCCATGCTCAATGGCCAGCACGACATCTGCCTGAGTATCAGTGAATGCCCTTTCCCCGGAGCCTGGAGTCTGAGAATGGCCCTCCAGGCTCACCAGGCTTTCATAATTCTAGCGTCCCCTCCTGCCCCACACCTGGGACAGTGGGTAGAAGGTCTTGTCTGCCAGGTTAGGAGGTTGTCTCCTAACCTCCCAGATAGGAGACTCCTGCAACCTGAAAAATGTCTTATAAGAGGACACAAAAAAAGGTGAGGATTGTAGGCTGTACAGGAAGAAAACAATGGCACTGAAAGTGCTCAGGAGGTAGGATCAGGAGAGCTGCTGTCTATCCCACTCTCCACTAGGCAGCAAATTAGTCCCTTTCAGTCAGGGATACACTCATTCATTTGCCCATTCACCCATTCATTTTAAACATATTTAGCAATCTCCTACAACGAGTCAAACACTAAGGCATGGGCTGGAATATGGATAGAAAACCACTCCTTCAGAAGTGGTGTGGTTGAAATATTAAGATGCCATTGACTAGAAACTTAGAATGTCTATATCAGAGCCACCATTCCCCACAAACTCTGCATCCCCCATGTACCCAGTATTAACTTGCTGTGTAACTTCAGATATATCTCTCCCCTCTCTGGGCCTCTGTTTGTTGAATAAAATACATATTTCAAACAACATGTCAATAATAGCTTCCATTTCTTGAGTCAAAGCACTGTGCTATTTTACATATATGATTTCCTTAATTCTTACAAGAATCCTGCAAAACAAGTAACCCCATTTTAGAGGTGAGGAGGCTGAATCTCAAAGGCATTAGTGAGGTGAAACTGGACCCAGGTGTGTCCGGTTCACGAGCTGGGCTTCTTAACTACTTTATCCTCTGCTGTCGAAGTTCTCAAAGGTCTCTTGGTCTCTGATCTGCTGACAGCCTCTGTCTGGCTGATAACACAAAACTCAAGGAGTTGAAGAGAGAGTGGTTTCCTTTCCTAGACTATTCTGTGCATCTCTACCCTTGTACTAATGGAGAGTGAACATATACACCTTCTAGAAAGTCTTAAAGATCCTAAGGCCTCCCGCTCTTCCTACACAAAATAGGAGGTGAATCCATTGTTCCTGTTCACTCTGGGTTCGCACTGCTCAGATCATAACGGCTGTCTCAATTTCTCCTTCCTCTGGCAGAAGATATGAGTTCCAAGCCCTCAGGAGGGAAGGAGGATTTAGGTTAAGGAACTTAATCAGGTGGTGTTCCTGATGAAGTAGAGAGAGCAGCCCTTCCAAAGCAGTTGCTACCACTCAGCTCCTGCTAAGTGCTGGAAGGCACAAGAATGGGCCTAAGGTTTTTGAGATCCTCCAGTCACCAAGTGAGGCAGAAATGTCAATTTCTATAGGAAATTTCCCAATTTATATATATTAACAACTGAATTCAAAAATATACCCTGTAGGCAAGCAAAAACAAAACAAAACATTATGTAGGAGCTAAGTTCTACCTGTGAGTTTCCATAGTACAATATCTATTCTCTGCTCTCCTTAGTATCCTCCCTTTTGAGTTGCAACTGTATGTCCAAATTGCTCCTTCTCAGTTTGGCCCTAACTGTTTACCGCCTTTGCAAAAATTAATTCCCCCATTTTCCAATGGCTTTTCATGTCACTCATAGGAAGAGTCAATGTCCCTTTCTATTAGGCTCTACATGACCTTCTTTCCAATGCTCCTATAACCCAGTTTATTCTAGTGCTCTCTCTCTCAGTGCTACCCCTCCCTATTCCTTGAGTGCTCCAAGCACACTGGTACCACGGGGCCTTTATACCTGCTGTTCCCTCTGCCCGAAAAGCTGTTTCCTCAAATATTCAAATGGCTTGCCTTTCATCTCCTGTAGATCAGTTTTCACGTGTTATCTGATCATTAAGACCTTTCCTGAGGGCTCTAATTCCCTCCTTTGCTTTCTTTCTCCCCCACTGCAATTATTATCATTCATTATTGTATATATAATATATACATATATTTTGTTCATTTACTTGTAGTCTTTCTGTGCTAGAAAGAAACTGCTATAGAAATTGACTTGCATATATCTTATTCATTGCTTTATCCTCAGTGCCTTAAATAGTTCCTGAAACGCAGTAGGTACTTAATTAAAGCTTGTTGAATTAACGAATGAACAAATAGATTAATAAATGTTACCTTATTTAACAAGCGTGTATGGAAACATCTCAACAGACAGATATTGAGCTAAACATGTATCACGAATTTTAAAACATTCAGACCATTTGACCCAATAATTCCACTCCTGGGACATACCCTGAGGAAATAATACAGAACGGTGAAAATGAATTTAAGCCTAAAAACGATTGTTGCTATTGAATACAAAACAGCAAAAAAAAAAAAAAAAAAAAAAAAAAAAAAAAAGCAGCTAAAATGTCCATCAATAAACTATGAAGCAGTCATGAGATAGAATTATATGCAGGTTGAAATACTTATTGTATGATATTAAATAAAAATGCAAGATAGAAAACAATAATTTTTCACTTTCAATATTTAGAAGGGAAAAGACAGAAAAAAATAGTAAAAAGTTATTGTGGCTATTTGATGGGGCATACAAAACATTGCTGATTTATACTTTTCCTTAGTTTGAAGTGTTTACTAATGAGCCTGCATAACTTTTATAATTCACAAATATTAGAAAAAAAAAAGACTGATCATACTTGTGGTGGTAGTGATGACTTAGCTCTACAGGGGATAAATATATCAAATCCAGAGGCAAGCTGGTTCTTTGTAAGAAGCATTGAGGTTGAGCTGTCCTGGACTTTCTTTGTCAGTCAGTTCCCTACTGGGTGATTTCCAGCCATTTCAAGGGAGCCCAGGACAGGAGGTACAAAGTCCCCTGACTGCTGGGAAACTGCTTCAGCTCTGATCAATCAGAGAACAGTCTCTTCAGCCCCTGACATTTTCCAAACCTCCTTCACCTTCATCTGTCACTCTGCGGTGGTACTGCCTTGCCGGGCATGGTCTAATCAACTCAGAATGTGCAAGGGTCCCCAGAGATAAAGAGAAGGGGGGACTCTGAGGGGGTAGGGAGAAAGGAGAGACAGAGAGATGGAAAAGGATCATGAGGGAGGAGGGGAAGAGCAAATGTTCAGAGCATGCCCGTTTGTTTTGCTATCATGGCAATTAATGCTGGGAAGTGACATTTTAAGGGGCTCTGGTGACAGCTTTGGTGACATTCCTGCTTGTGATTCCATGACAAATCTCTGTCTATATCTTATTTTAGAGAGTGTAGAGACAGCTCAGAGGACGGCTATCAGGGGATGCCAAGCTCCCGTCTGTTGGAGGCACTGCTGCCGCCTGCTTTGCAGAGCCTAGGCATTTAGACACCAGGGTCAAACTTCCAAGAGGAGGCACCAACTAAGAAACCAAAGCAAAAAAGCCACAGAGACAGGGTCTGGTCTTGGATGGCCTTGTGAACTCCACCATGTGGTACAACTAATTGGAGCAAAAAATGAACGCTCTGCCATTCTACAAGTGATATTTGGTTTGTCAATCAGTGGCGAAGAAAAAAAAAAGAAAAGAAAACTCAATTCTGAATACTTTCCAGGCTGACTAGTTCTAAGGAGCCTATTTTCAAACACAGAGATTGCCTCCTTGTTTTCTAAGAAGTCCTAAGATGAAAATTAAATAGAAATAAAATAAGATCAAATTTGACAAGCTGAGAATTAGAAGAGATTAAACTGTTTCTGATCTTTCCCCATGCTATACCATTTTGACAAATGTCTACCTAGTCTTGTTTGAATACTTCTAAGGAGTGGTTCATGATCTTTCAGATTAAGAGGGGGACAGCAATGTAGATATAACAAGTTATTTACCAAATAATATTCAGGATGTCACAGGGATAAATACAGTGTGGCAAAACAAAGAGAATAGTGAACTTGAACTTAAGGGATGTGGGTATAAGTACAATTGCACCATCAAACTCTCTGTATTTCATGGATGAGTGACTTAATGTCTCAGAGCTGGAACAAGGTTCTGTGTCTCTCAAAAGGGTTCAATAACACAATAGTTTATCATATGTTTATGGAGCTATTCTATAAATGGTAAAGTGCTACATAAAATAAAGCAGCTATTACTGTTTTATACCCTTCTAAACTGTGACCTTTTAGGGAAAGACTATTCTCTATTCTGCAATGCTTATCTACATTAAACAGTCTCTGGCACACAGTGGCTGACGGTAAACATTTGTTAAAGAAATAAATGAATATAAACGAATGAACAAATGAACGGTGAGGAAGAGGTGTACCCAAAGAGAAGATTTAGGAAGTAAATACCATCCTGTCTCCCCCTGTGGCTGTGGAGATGGCTAATGAAGGAACAGAGGAGACAGGGCAGAACTATGATCCTTCGGGACATTTAAAATGCAAAATTCAAACAGCACTGGGAACAGGGAGAGGAGAGAGGCAACATGGTGAGGAAAGAGGCAGTTTGGTATAAGGATGTCAATGCACTTTGGTGTTAAAGTCATTTCTGGCTGCGCATGGTGGCTCATTCCTGCAACCCCAGCACTTTGGGAGGCTTAGGCGGGTGGATCACGAGGTGAGGAGATTGAGACCATCCTGGCCAACATGGTGAAAACCCTGCATCTCTACTAAAAATACAAAAATTAGCTGGGTGTGGTAGCATGCACCTGTAATCCCAGCTACTCAGGAGGCTGAGACAGGAGAATCACTTGAACCCGGGAGGCAGAGATTGCAGTGAGCCAAGATGGCACCATTGCACACTCCAGCCTGGTGACACAGCCGGACTCTGTCTCAAAAACAAAAGACAAAAAACAACAACAAAAAAGAAAGTCATTTCCAAATTTTTCTTTTTTTCATCCTGGAGGACCTGTCTTTAAAAAATAATCTTATGTGCAAACCACTTTAAAGCAGTCTTGCTTTGGTTAAAGCAATTCTGCCCATTCTGTCTTCCCCTTGCCCTGCACATGCTCCTGGCAGCACCCTCAAGGCACTGTCAAATGGGAGCTGCTGTTAGTAAGGTAGTTCCCCAGGCTCTCTGAAAACTTGCACCTGGGGCCTCAGGACAGAGTATGGATTAAAGATGGGCAGTAATTCCCATGCAGGGAGCAGAGGGCAGGGTTTTTTGTGGTGGTGGTTGTTGTTGTGTTGTTTTGTTTTGTTTTGCTTTATCCTCCCCTCTCCCCCCGCGGGAAGATAGAGCATTCTACAAAAATAAGACAAGATCTTATTTGGCATGAGGCACAAAAAAGGGCAGGTGAGCACATTTCATAAGAGCAAATGTGGAAATGATGGGCCCAGTGGCCTATAGGGTTGGGGAAAAGACACAAGTGGTTGGCCATAGAAATGGCAGGGGTAAGACCTAAAGCCCTGTGGGCCTTGCCTGGCTTAGGCACCATTTCCAGTTCCTCCACCAACCCCTCAAACCAAAGCCCTTGAATTATCTTCATCCTTCAGATCTCTGGGAAAGAAACGTCTCCTGCAAGCCACCTCAGATCCAGTTGTCATGCACCTGTTCCCACTGTGGCCTCTGGCACTTTATTAGCTTCTCTAAGAAAGAGATTTTTAAACTTCAGGTTATGACCCACTCACAAATTGTAAAATCAATTCAGTGGCTCCATCAACATTATAAAAATGCCATCAAAAGAACAGAAGCTATCAGAACATGGTCCCATGTAATGACAATGTGTATTATTTTGCAAAACTTATTTTAGAGATGTGCACACACACATTATGTGTATACGTGCAAGCTCGCAGTATAAAACATAGTTTTGATTGTGTCTGCTGTTCAACGTTGTGGATAAACATAGCTCTAAAAGACTTAGTTTGCTGGCATCTAAGCTCATGTCTTTCCTCTCTTGCTCATATAAATGGACAGGAGTAATGCAGGTTGTGTTATCTCCAGCACATGCTTAGACTTGGGTATCAGATAAAGCTGGGTTCAAATTCTGTTTCCATTATTTGTAGCTGTATAAATTTGAGATTATCTCTAAATTTTGATAAGGATAATACCTTCTTTATGAGATGGATGCAAAGATTTAACAAATCATTGGCTTGAAAATGCTAAACAAGATTTGTCCAGTGCAGAGAAATGATAAAGAATTCACATACAGGTTAGCAATCAGTGGAAAGACTAAAATATCCATCAGTTCATTCATTCATTCATTCATTCTCTCATTTATTCCTCTATCCACTGACCCAACATATTTGTTAACACCTGCTATGTGCCAGGGACTGTATTAAGCACAGAACAAACCAAACCTGGTAGCGATCTCATGGAACTTTCAGTCTAGTAAGATAATTAAAATACTTAACAAACAAATCCAAATAATAAAAAGTACTGTTACAAGAACAAATAGGAAAGTTGACAGAAGACAAAAGAGCAGAACTCATATAGAGAAAAGAGTTTTGTCTGAAGAAATGAGATTTAAACTGAGACCAGAATGATGAAAGAGAGTCATCCATGCCCTGACAGATTGGGGAAGGAAAGAGGGTAGTTTTCCAGGCAAAGATAATCATGGCACCTACAAAGGGCATAGTAGAAGGAGGTTAGCAAGTTTGAAGAACAAAGAGGCCATTGTGTCTGGAGCATAGAGGGTGATTTTAAGCTGGGACTGTTATGACTGGAGTGATCACAACAGAGTGGCTGCAGTGTGGATAAAGGATGAAGAGGATAGGATAGAAGCAGGAAGACCAATAAGTAGGTATGTGAGGATGAGGTAATTGTGGGGATGTCAGGAAGATTCGTGTGGCTTGAAGAGGAATGGATGGCCATAGGGTGGGAAGCAGGGGTGAAGGCGAGGAGTCTGGAAACTCAGGCTAGAGTCTCAGTGTGAAGAAGCTTGAACACCAAGATAAGACACTGAATGAGGTGCTGACTCTGAAAGAGCTCTGAAAACTCATAAAATGCTACACAAAGATGACATTTACATGAGATTCACAGGGGATGTCAGAAGGGTGAGTTAATAAACAGCTTCTCTGTTTCTGACACCCTAGAGTGATCTACTGACACCAAACATGAGTTCCCTGCACCCTTGGGGACCACTCGAAACACTCCCAAACAATAGTATCTCCCTGTTGCAAAGTTCCTTCTGGCAATTTAAGAGCTCAGAATTACTGTGCAACAGCTTCCTTCTTCAGGGAACACATGTTGATTACCTATTTTTATTCCCAGATTTGTGAGTGAAGCAAGCCCATGATTGCTGTGCATTAGCTCTCCCCAAGCTTTTAAGAACTCATTGCCGTCCCAAGGATTATGAACCTCAGTGTGGTGTAGTGAGTTCAAATCCCAGCTCTGCATCTTACTACAATAGCTCTCATGCTGGAGTTTTCACCAGACTCAGCCACATTCCAGCTGTGTTACCTTGGGCAAGTTACTTAACCCCTCTTTGCTTTGGTCTCCTCCTCCACAGAGTAGGGATAATATTAGTACAAACCTCATAGGGTGATTGTGAGGTATAAATGACACAATTCATGGCAAGTTCTCAGAAGAGTGGTAGAAATCAGCTGTTGTCAGGAGCAGCAGCAACAGCATCCTAGCCTAGTCAATCCTTCCATCCATCTTCCACTTAGGGTTAATTACAAATGGCTTAATGAGGTAATGTACAGGACAGCAGTTGGCTTCCCACAGGCACTCAGTAGAAGTTCCTTGTCCCCTTCTATCAACAAGCATTCCATTCAGATTTCTTGGATTGGGATCCTGAGAAATAGCAAGGTTCAGTCTACTGGTCCCATGTCCCAGAGATCACAATGTCTTCCTATCTATCACTGTCGGCCACTGCTGGTATTCAAGGGTATATCTCTTTTCTGCCTCCACCCTAGATTCTAAACTGAGGTAGGAGAGCAGAGTAAAGCTTGCATACTGCATCATCTCACCAAAACAATCATTCTTCATGGTAACTATGAGGACTGACATTTTACAAAAGAAGGAATTTGGACCAATGTTAATTGAGGAAAAAAAACAAACAAAAGAGAAAGTTATACATATAAAATGATAACAATGATATGGATAAAAGACCAGAAGCACCCATTATAATATAAGAACAGTCAGTTTGATGGAGTAGTGGGTTGTTGTGTAGATCTGTGTGGAAAAGCATACACAGCTCCCCTTGAGAGAATAAAACAGACTTTTAAAATGGATAAATATGGCAGCATTTATCAAACTTTCAAACGCGTGTGCCTTCTGATGCTGTGATTCTGATTTTTGGTACATCTCTGTCCTACAGAAATATTCTCATGCTTTACAAGAATAGCTAGCTAGGCATATGTACAAAGATGTTTGCTGACCCATCATAAGTGTAGAAAATTAAGATAATGGTCAGATATGAGGGTGATCTGGCTGTGACATCTGTCACCCCATTGATCACCAGGGTTGATTCAACTGATCTGGCTGGCTAGGTGGGTGTCCCCTTCCTCCCTCGATGCTCCATGTGCATCCCTCCTGAAGCTGCGTGCTCGGTTGAAGAGGATAACCATCTCTGATAGAGGAGTACTGGTCTTTGGTCAAGGGTATATGAGTAGCTGCACTACCCTACTAGAACCTCTAGACGAGCTCTCAAGATAATGGTTAACAATAGGGGGTTGCAAAGTTTGATATATTTGGTATGCTCATATTATGTGATCCAGTAGTACAGACTTCAATGGGAGTAAGGTAAGTATGCATGACTGACTTGAAAAGATACTTTCTATATACATTGCTTAATAAACTATCAAATTGCTGCAGAATGATATATGTGGATGAGATGACCCCATTGACTCCATTAATATATATGTAGATGCAAGTGTGTGTATACAGAATTATATACACTTATACACACACATCCATACACATAAGTATGCACATTATGGCTATATTGGAAAATGCCAAAAGACTATAAATTAAATAAAACAATATATTAGGCTTTGGGTCCTGTCAGTGGAACAGAATGAACAGGCAAGTGTAGAACATTTAGTTGTTGCTTTATACAACCCAGATTTCTTCTTTTGTTTGTTTGTCTGAAAGGTCTTTATTTCACATTATTAAAAAATATTTTACTGGGTACAGAATTATAGATTGGTAATTTTTTTCCTATAAGCACTTCAATGACGTAATTCCATTGTTTCCTGGCTTTAATAATTGCTAATGAAAAATTAGTTTTAAGTCTAATTTTCTTCTTTAAAGGTAATGTATCTTTTTCTTCTGGTTGTTTTTAAGATTTTTTTTCTTTGTCCTTTGTTTTCTAACTGCCTGAATAAAATGTGCCTATGTAGTTTTTTTTTTATCCTTTATTTCTTCTAAACAAAAGGTGGGTACATGTACCATATGTGCAGGTTTGTTACATAGGTATATGTGTTTGGTGGTTTGCTGTACCTATTTGACTGGTCCTCTAAGTTCCCTCCCCTCACTCCCAACCCTGAACAGGCCCTGGTGTGAGTTATTCCTCTCTCTGTGTCCATGCATTCTCAATGTTCAACTCCCACCAAAAATCTCAATGTTCAACATGTGGTGTTTGGTTTTCTCTTCCCGTGTTAGTGTGCTAAGGGTGATGGCTTCCAGCTTCATCCATGTCCCTGCGAAGGACATGATCTCATCCCTTTTTATGGCTGCATAGTATTCCTATGCAGGATCTCATTCCTTTTTATGGCTGCATAGTATTCCATAGTGTATATATACCACATTTTCTTTTCCTTTTTTTATTACACTTTAAGTTCTGGGATACAATTGCAGAACGTGCAGGTTTTTATTATACTTTAAGTTCTGGGATACAATTGCAGAACGTGAACATAGGTATATATGTGCCATGGTGGTTTGCTATGCTCGTTACCACATTTTCTTTATCCAGTCTGTTGTTGATGGGCATTTGGGTTGGTTCCATGGCCTTGCTATTGTAAATAGTGCTGCAATAAACATACATGTGCGTGTGTCTTTATAGGATGACTTACATTCCTTTGGGTATATACCCAGTAATGAGATTGGTGGGTCAAATGGTATTTCTGGTTGTAGATCCTTGAGGAATTGCCACACTGTCTTCCATAATGGTTAAACTAATTTACATTCCCACCAGCAGTATAAAAGCATTTATATTTCTCCATAGCCTCATCAGCATCTATTATTTCCTGACTTTTTAATAATTGCCATTCTGACTGGCATGAGATGGTATCTCATTGTGGTTTTGATTTGCATTTCTCTAATGATCAGTGATGATGGGTTGTTTTTCATGTTTGATGGCCACATAAATGTCTTCTTTTGAGAAGTGTCTGTTCATATCCTTTGCCCATTTTTGATGAGGTTGTTTTTCTCTCGTAAATATGTTTAAGTTCCTTGTAAATTCTGGGTATTATACTTTTGTCTGATGGGTAGATTGCAAAAATTTTCTCCCATTCTGTAGGTTGCCTGTTCATTCTAATGATAGTTTCTTTTGCTGTGCAGAGGCTCTTTAGTTTAATTAGATTCCATTTGTCAATTTTGGCTTTTATTGCAATTGCTTTTGGCATCTTTGTCATGAAGTCTTTGCCCATGCCTATATCCTGAATGGTACTGCCTAGGTTTTCTTCTAGAGTTTTTATTTTTTTGGGTTTTACATTTGAGTCTTTTATTCATCTTGATTTAATTTTTGTATAAGGTGTAAGGAAGGGGTAGAGTTTCACTTTTCCGTATATGGCTAGCCAGTACCATTTACTCCAGAGGAGATTCTTTCCCCATTGCTTGTTTTTGTCAGGTTTGTCAAAGATCAGATGGTTGTAGATGTGTGGTTTTATTTCTGAGGTCTCTGTTCTGTTCCATTGGTCTATATGTCTGTTTTGGTATCAGTACCACGCTGTTTTGATTGCTGTAGCCTTTGAAGTAGCATAGTTTGAAGTCAGGTATTGTAATGCCTCCAGCTTTGTTCTTTTTGCTTAGGATTGTCTTGGCTATATGGGCTCTTCTTTGACTCCATATGAAATTTAAAGTAGTTTTTTTTTTTTTTTTCTAATCTGTGAAGAATGTCAACGGTAGTTTGATGGGAATAGCCTTGAACCTATAAATTACTTTTGGCAGTATGGTCATTTTCGTGATATTGATTCTTCCTATTCATGAGGATGAAATGTTTTTCCATTTGTTTGTGTCCTCTCTTGTTTCTTTGAGCAGTGATTTGTAATTCTCCTTGAAGAGGTCCTTCACATCTCTTCTTAGCTGTATTTCTAGGTATTTTATTCTCTTTATAGCAATTGTGAATGGGAGCTCATTCATGATTTGGCTCTCTGCTTGCCTATTGTTCGTGTAAATGAATGCTTGTGATTTTTGCTCATTGACTTTGTATCCTGAGATTTTGCTGATGTTGCTTATCAGTTCAAGAAGTTTTGGGGCTAAGATGATGGGGTTTTCTAAATATAAAGTTATGTCATCTGCAAACAGAGACAACCTGAC
Source organism: Macaca thibetana thibetana (assembly GCF_024542745.1). Taxonomy (NCBI): domain Eukaryota; kingdom Metazoa; phylum Chordata; class Mammalia; order Primates; family Cercopithecidae; genus Macaca; species Macaca thibetana. The sequence goes on along the minus strand of NC_065592.1, from coordinate 22,624,570 downwards.
TTCCTTTCTTCCTATTTGAATACCTTTATATCTTTCTCTTGCCTGATTGTCCTGGCCAGAACTTCCACTACTATGTTAAAAAGGAGTGGTGAGAGAGGGTGTCCTTACCTTGTACCAGTTTTCTTTTTTTTTTTTTTTTTTTTTTTGAGATGGAGTCTCGCTCTGTGGTCCAGGCTGGAGTGCAGTGGCGCGATCTCGGCTTACTGCAAGCTCCGCCTCCAGGGTTCACGCTATTCTCCTGCCTCAGCCTCCCAAGTAGCTGGGACTACAGGTGCCCGCCGCCACGCCCGGCTAATTTTTTTGCATTTTTTCAGTAGAGATGGGATTTCACCGTGTTAGCCAGGATGGTCTCAATCTCCTGACCTCGTGATCCACCCGCCTCGGCCTCCCAAAGTGCTGGGATTACAGGCGTGAGCCACCGCGTCTGGCCGTTTGTACCGGTTTTCAAGGAAAATGCTTCCAGCTTTTGCCCATTCAATATGATATTGGCTGTGGGTTTGTCATAAATAGCTCTTATTATTTTGACATATGTTCCATCAATATCTAGTTTATTGAGAGTTTTTAACATGAAGGGATGTTGAATTTTATCAAAGGCCTTTTCTGCATCTATTGAGATAATCATGTGGTTTTTGTCTTTGGTTCTGTTTATGTAATATATTACATTTATTGATTTGCATATGTTGAACCAGCCTTGCATCTCAGAGATGAAGCCGACTCAATGATGGTGAATAAGTTTTTTGATGTGCTGCTGGATTCAGTTTGCCAGTATTTTATTGAGGATTTTCACATCGATGTTCATCAGGGATATTGGCCTGAAGTTTTCTTTCTTTGTTGTGTCTCTTCCAGGTTTTGGTATCAGGATGATGCTGGCTTCATAAAATGAGTTAGGAAGGAGTCCCTCCTTTTCAATTGTTTGGAACAGTTTCAGAAGGAATGGTACCAGCTCCTCTTTGTATTTCTGATAGAATTCAGCTGTGAATCCATCTGGTCCTGGGCTTTTTTTTTTTTTTTTTGGTTGGTAGGTTATTAATTACTGCCTCAATTTCAGAGCTGCTTATTGATCTATTCTGGGATTCAACTTCTTCCTGGTATAGTCTTGGTAGGATGTATGCATCCAGGAATTTATTCATTTCTTCTACATTTTCTAGTTCATTTCCATAGAGGTGTTTATAGTATTCTCTGACGGTAGTTTGTATTTATGTGGGGTCAGTGGTGATATCCTTTTTATCATTTTTTTATTGTGTCTATTTAATTCTTCCCTCTCTTGTTCATTAGTCTAGCTAGCAGTCTATCCATTTTGTTATTTTTTTCAAAACACCAGCTCCCAGATTCGTTGAGTTTTTGGAGGGTTTTTCGTGTCTCTATCTCCTTCAATTCTTCTCTGATCTTAGTTTGCTCTTGCGTCTTTAGCTCTTTTAATTGTGATGTTAGGGTGTCAATTTGAGATCTTTCTAGCTTTCTAATGTGGGCATTTAGTGTGTAAATTTCCCTCTTAACACTGCGTTAGCTGTGTCCCAGAGATTCTGGTACGTTGTCTCTTTGTTCTCATTGGTTTCAAAGAACTTCTTGATTTCTACCTTAATTTCACTATCTATCCAGGAGTCATTCAGGAGCAGGTTGTTCAATTTCCATGAAAATGTGTGGTTTTGAGTGAGTTTCTTAATCCTGAGTTCTAATTTGATTGTGCTGTGTCAGAGAGACTGTTTGTTACAATTTGAATTCTTTTGCATTTGCTGAGGAGTGTTTTACTTTCAATAACGTGGTTGATTTTAGAAAAAGTGCCATGCGGCACTGAGAAGAATGTATATTCTGCTGATTTGGGGTACAGAGTTCTGTAGATGTCTACTAGGTCCACTCGATCCAGAGCTGAGTTCAAGTCAGAATATCCTTGTGAATTTTCTGTCTCGTTGATCTAATACTGACAGTGGGGTGTTAAATTCTCCCACTATTATTATGTGAGATTCTAAGTCTCATTGTAGGTCTCTAAGAACTTGTTTTATGAATCTGGGTGCTCCTGTATTGAGTGCATACATACTCAGAATAGTTAGCTCTTCTTGTTGAATTATTCCAGTTACCATTTTGTAATGCCCTTGTCTTTTTTGATCTTTGTTGGTTTAAAGTCTGTTTTGTCAGAGACTAGGATTGCAACACTGCTTTATTTATTTTTGCTTTCCATTTGCTTGGTAAATATTGCTCCATCCCTTTATTTTAAGGCTGTGTGTGTCTTTGAACATGAGAGGGTCTCCTGAATATAGCACACTGATAGGTCTTGACTCCTTACCCAATTTGCCAACCTGTGTCTTTTGATTGGGGCGTTTAGTCCATTTATATTTAGAGTTAGTATTGTTACGTGCAAATTTGATCCTGTCATCATAATGCTATTTGGTTATTTTGCACAGTAGTTGATGCAGTTTCTTCATATTGTCATCAGTCTTCATATTTTGGTATGTTTTTGCAGTGCCTGGTACCAGATTTTCCTTTCCATATTTAGTGCTTCTTTCAGGAGCTCTTGCAGGGCAGGTCTGGTGGTAATGAAATCCCACAGCCTTTGCTTGTCTGGAAAGGATTTTCTTTCTCCTTTGCTTATGAAGCTTAGTTTGACTAGATATGAAATTCTGGGTTGAAAATTCTTTTCTTTAAGAATGTTGAATATTGGCCCCCAATCTCTTCTGGCTTGTAGAGTTTCTGCTGAGAGGTCCACTGTTATTCTGATGGGCTTCCCTTTGCAGGTGACCTGGCCTTTCTCTCTAGCTGCCCTTAACAGTTTTTCCTTCATTCCAACCTTGGAGAATCTGATGATTATGTGTCTTGGGGTTGATCTTCTCATGGACAATCTTAATGATGTTCTCTGTATTTCCTGAATTTGCATGTTAGCATGTCTTGCTAGGTTGGGGAAGTTCTCCTGAATATATATCCTGAGGTGTCTTTTCCAGCTTGTTTCCATTTCCCTGTCTCCTTCTGGTACTCCGATCAATTGTAGGTTCGGTCTTTTTATGAAGTACCATATTTTGTGCAGGCTTTGTTAATTCTTTTTTGTTCTTTGTCTCTATTCTTGTCTGCATGTCTTATTTCAGTAAGGTTGTCATCAAACTCTGATATCCTTTCTTCTGCTTGGTCGATTTGGCTGTTGATACTTGTGTATAATTCACAAAGTTCTTATGCTGTATTTTTCAGCTCCATCAGGTTGTTTATCTTCCTCTCTAGACTAGTTATTCTAGTTAGCAACTCCTCTAACCTCTTATCAAGGTTCTTAGCTACTTTGCATTGTGTTAGAACATGCTCCTTTAGCTCATCATGGTTTTTTATTACCCATCTTCTGAAGCCTACTCCGTCATTTCATCCATTTGATCCTCGGTCCAGCTCTGGGCCCTTGATGGAGAGATGCGGTGATCATTTTGAGGAGAAGAGGTGCTCTGGCCTCTTTGGTTTTTAGCATTTTTTCATTGATAATTTCTCATCTTCATGGTTTTGTCTAGTTTTGGTCTTTGAGGCTGCTGACTCTTGCATAGGGTTTTTGTGGGGGTCTTTTGTTGTTGTTGTTGTTATTGTTGTTGATGCTGTTGTTGCTTTCTGCTTGTTTGTTTTTCTTTCAATAGTCAGGTCCTTCTTCTGTAGAGCTGTTGCAGTTTGCTGGGAGTTCACTTCAGGCCTCATTCATCTGATTCACTCCTGTGCCTGGAGATGTCACTCAAGGAGTCTGGAGAGCAGCAAAGATGGGTGCCTGCTCCTACCTCTGGGACCTCTGACCTTGAGGGGCACCAAGCTGATGCCAGTAGGATCGCTCCTGTATAGGGTATCTGACAACCCCTGTTGGAGGGCCTCACCCAGTTGGATAGCACGGAGAGCAGGGTCCATTTAATGAAGCACTTTGTCCCTTGGTGGAGACGGTATGTTTTTCTGAGGGGAAACCCACTCGTCTGGGCTGCCTGGATTCCTCAGAACTACCAAGAGGACAGGCTAAGTCTGCTGGTCCACAGAGAATGTGGCCATCTGCTGGTCCACAGAGAATGTGGCCACCCCTCTCCCCAGGGGTTCAGGTCCAGGGAGATCGGAATTCTGTCCCAGAGTCTCTGGCTGGAGTTATTGGAGATCCTGCAGGGAAGGCCCCCCCCGCCCCCTCCCCCAACTGAGAAGGATGGGTCGGGGTTAGACCTGAAGAGGCACTGTGGTTGCCTACTGCCATTGCCTGTGTGTTGGGCTGTGGGGACAAGTCTTGGGACCAAGCTCTGTAGCCTCCCTGGCTCCAGCAGGGGAAAAGCCCAGCCTGGAGCTATAGAGATGGGTGCCACCCTTTCCCTACCCAGGGGGCTTAGCGTGTTAGGCAGTTGTGAGTCCCAATGCTGGCTGCTTCCCTTCTCCCAAGGAACTCAAAAGGCTTAGAGAGCAGGCAGCCACTGGTGTTGGTCGCCCCTCCCCATGGGAGTTCAGTAGGTTTAAGTAGGTTCTGGCCGAGAGGCTGTAAGAATCTGCAGGTTCCGGGGTTGGAACACTAGGCCCTAGTGGCATTAGTTCAAGAGTGGGATTTCCCAATCTGTGAATTGCACAATTCTTTGGAAAAAGCAGTTTCCCCGGCTGGGTAGCAGGCTCATCACCGTCTCCCTTGGCTCGGGGGAGGAGGCTCCCCTTCCCCGTGTGGCTCTCAGGTGGGCCGCCACACCACACTGCCCTTCCTTTTTTTCTGTGGGTCACGCCAGCCTTCTAGTCAATTTTGATGAGAGAACCTGGATACCTTGGTTGCCGGTGAAGGATTTACACGCTCGTTTTTTTGGTTTTTTTCTTTTCTTTTTTGATGAGCACCTCTGAGGGCTGTTGTTTCTAATTGGTCATCTTGGCCCCTCTCCTCAGACATTTTTTTCTTACTCTCACACCTTCCTTTCTCCTTCCCTCCCTCTTTTCCAACCACTTCTCTCCCTATCTCCTTCTGTCCTTGCTTCCTTCTATTACAAAGAGCATCCATTTCTTTCATAATAATAAAACAAAATTTTAAGAACTCAGTATCCATTCATCCATCCCCTACCCCATCCCTCAATAAAAGGATAAATTTGTTATTTTAATGTTCTTATGCTTCCATGCATAATATTCAGGGAAGGGAAATATAAATTTAAAGAGGGATAAAGAAAACTGGAATTAAAATGTATTGAGTTTCTGTTATATACTGAACACAGCATTCACAAATTAACACAATTAAATTTTCAGCAACTTGTTAAGGTGATATCAGAGATATTCAAATATCAGGGATATTCAAAATGTCTGAAAATGTCGAAGTCACAGCAGTAGCCAGAAAGGATGCCAGCCACGGTGCTAGAGTAGGACCCTAAAGTCACCATGTTGCTGAGCGGTGAGAAGATTGGGAGACAGCTTGGGGAGGCCTCTGCCAGCCAGACAGCAGGAGGCAGCACTGGGGTGCTCAGGACAATAAACTACTTACCAACTGACACAGACAGAATTTCAATATTTAACAAAGGGTATGGCAACACCAGCATGTATCAGCTGAACATCAGCCCTGCTCAATACAGTACCCTTCAGACCTGAGACCCCAGCCTATTGCCCTTTTATAATCAACCTTTCTCCTTCCAGTCTCCAGACTGTATTATTTGCAGGTCGAAGTGGCAAAGTAGGTTGATAGTTCACAGAACTCAAGTATGATGAAGTGGTTTGAATTTAAAGGCAAATCCTAAGAATGAAATGTGCAGGTGAGATTAGCCCGTGGCAACGTGGTTTCAAAAGGGCTATAGGATCTTTTACATGCACTTCACAGCCTCCGAATACTTGCCTACTCTTGACAAAACTCGTAACTGTGCCAAGATCACCCTGTAAAAGAGAGAACATGATGGTTTTCTCTCAAAGGCCTTCTGAGGCAACAAAGCATACATTTGGTCTGAGTTGCTGATGTTAGATCCTTTGTAATATGTCAGTGGAATTGTCCCTCTTCTGTCCAAGCAAGGAAGACCAGGTACTCAGGAGCAATAATGCTGCAGGCAGAGCCCCTAGCACCCAGCTCCTCATGAACAGGTGACCAGCCTCCTGCCTGGAGTCAGGGAGGGTATGCCTTTTCTTTTTGCTTATGTTTCTTCCTTTCCTGCTCTTATTCATGTAAGAGTAGCTGGGATACAGCACTAAACAAAGCCTTTTGTACTATTTCAAACTGTGCTTTGTTTTAAAATGTACTTAAAAACACATTAAGAGGAAAATCATTTTGGTCCATTGAAAATAGGTGATAGGAAGACACGAAGACACAGAGTGGTTAACAGGTCTGCCTTAGGTCTCATTGCTGGTGAACCAAGGAGCAGGATTCAAGTCCAAATCTTCTCCCCTCCACTCAACTAGGCTGCCTGTTTCTCATGCATCCATCACCTATTCTTCTACACCTCCCGTGCTGTCCTCAATGGTAGTGTTGAGAGTTCAGACCATAAGAGCCTGGCTTTGTTAATGTTTCAAAGAGTCCTGCTTGAAAGAAAATACAAGGAGAAAAGTCATCTTTTAGCCATGTGGGTGGTAGGTCTGAAAGTGTGCAGCCTCTGGGGCACACCGTCAGAGAGAGAGGAGGCCAAAAGCACCTTCCCCTGCTTCTCTGGAGTTAGCCTGTGCACCCTCTGGATCTGGCACAATTCTTTCCCCAGTGCTGTCTCTGTTGTACATTAGTCGTGTACCAATAACCACCTTTGATATGAACTCAGAGTTTGTAGGCAGCTAGGAAGTACAGCACCTGAAATGGTAAGATTGTTCTCTTTAAGGAGCGTAGGACCTGGGAGGCAACAACCCACAATAAAATAAGCCATCAACCTGATGCTGCATGGCCCATTCTGAGCATGCATGTCAGTTATCTAGCACAAGGATTCTATACAGAAAAAGAGGGTTCCTTCTGGCCAGGAGGCTGGGGCTTGACATCAAAGAGCTGGGCTTCTACCTCAGCCCTACCATATCCCTGCTGTGTGACAGAGATTCAGGACATTATTCAAGCTTTGGCTTAAGATTCCTACCCTCCTTCCCCTACCAAAATTTATCTCCCAGGAAAACTCCTGAAATTTTCTTCAAGGGCAGAGGTTCTGCTTTCCTCACCTCTAATCCTAGACTCTATTATGATGGCTGGCTCAGTGTAACCGCTGTGATAACTGATGATATGAATAACAATATCATCAATGTGTATGGAACATTTACTGTGCACCAGACACTTTATATGTGTTATTTCATTTAAGCGTCCCAATCACACTGCAAGGGAAAGTACTGGTAGCATGCCCCTTTGATAGGAGAAGAGTATGTGACTTGTCCAAAATCAAATAGCTAGTGATACTGGATAGAAAACTCAATTTCTGTTGCATTCTGCCTCTTGAGTATAGACTCTTTATTACCATAATGTACTGCATTCCAGCTTGAGGAAGGGAGGAAGGAAGGAAAGAAGGAGAGAAGGAAAGAAGGAAGGAAGGAAGGAAGGAAGGAAGGAAGGAAGGAAGGAAGGAAAGAAGGAAAGAAGGAAAGAAGGAAGGAAGGAAGGAAGGAAGGAAGGAAGGAAGGAAGGAAGGAAGAAAGGAAGGAAGGGAAGGAGGGAGGGAGGGAGGGAGGAGGGGAGAGGGAGGGAGGGGGGAGGGGGAGAGGGAGGGGGGAGACGGGGAAGGGGAGGGGAAGGTAGAGAGGGAAAGGGAGAAAAAGAAAGGAAGAAAAGAGGATCAAACAATATTATTGGCTGTAACCCCCCTTCTGCCACCTGATTTCCCACTTTGGAGGTGTTTGCTGTTTTCCATCTGAAGCCTAGTGGAGGGAGTGTGCACAGCTGCTGGGGAGCGGGTGTTAGGAGAGAGAAGTTGCTTGTATTGGCTGCTTCCTGACACCTCTCCTTGGTGGTCAGTTATCTGGCATCAGTGATCCCTCCTGGGTTTTCATCTTCATACAGTGGTTGCTCTCTTCCGGGTTCTGCTCATCACCGCCAACGGTCTCTGCTAACTTTTACTTTCTAGGGTCCCTAGACTTGATAAAAGTGAGCTAGCCTGAAGCCTGGAACTGAGCATTCTAGAATCTAATCAATGTGTTGATTTATCTTTTTCTGTTTGTTTCTTTTTTTGAGACAGAGTCTTGCTCTGTTGTCCAGGCTGAAGTACAGTGGCATGATCTCAGCTCACTGCAACCTCCGTCTCCCAGGTCCAAGGGATTCTTGTGCCTCTGCCTCCTGAGTAGCTGGGGTTGCAGATGTGCACCACCAGACCTAGCTAATTTTTTTGAATTTTTAGTGGAGACAGGGTTTTTCCATTTTGGCCTGGCTGGTCTCAAACTCCTGGCCTCATGTGATCCACCTGCTCCGGCCTCCCAAAGGCTGAGATTACAGGTGTGAGCCACCGCCCCTGGCTGCCTTGATTTATCTTGATTGATCGACTGACTAATCAATCAATCAGTTGGCCAACAGGTATTTTCAGAAGGCCTACTATTAAGTGTTGGCCACTATGCTGGATGCTACAAAAACAAAGATAAAGGACACTGTACTCTCTCTCAAAGATCTCTAAGTCTAACTTAGGAGACAGAAAGAGAAACTGATTATTTTTGTACAGTATGGGAAGTGGTCAGTTCAAAGTAATCACAACCAGCTTTAGGAGCTGGAAGAGGGAGTAGATTACTCATCTGGGTTGGGTTGAGGAAGATAACTGATGTAGAAACTGATTAGGGGCTAGGAAAACTCCTCGTGTTTGGAGATCATTTATCATTGGATACCCATAGCAAATCTATGACCTGGGCAGACTGGCTGTTAAAAAACAACCAAAAAAAAAAGACATTTTCCATATAAGGACAGCAAAGCTCAATGAGTTATGCTGCAAAAGCCAAAACTGAAAAATATAGGAAGATGTTTTCTGCCTTATCTAAGTGATTTTCTTTTAGACAAAGGAAGCATGATGTTTTGGCCTGCTGGTATTACTTCCAAATGAACATCCTTATGCTTTCAAGGCCATATTTATTGTCTGACCTTCACTGAGCACTGTCTATGTGGGAGGCACTGTGCTGGGCATTGCAGGATATAGAGAAATAAAATAAATGCAGACTGTCCTTATTGCAAGATGGGAAATCACATGAAAATGATAAATAACATTTGAGAAGGCAAACAAATGGGAATAGTGACAATAAACCAGCAGTTCAAACACAGAAGAGACTATGGTGGACAAGGGGAATATTCAAAGCATTCCAGAGCAGTGAGCATATCATTGTGGCTAGAACTTGAAGGAAAGCTGGAGATAAATATTACAGCTGGATTTGAGAGAATCTCAAAAGCCCAGCTAAAACTGAAGGACTGAGGTCTACACATACCTATCTTGGAGTTCAACACTTACCACTTGCCAAGTCATGGGGTAGGTATTTTACACATATTTTATTTTTATATTTAATCATCTCATTAACCCTTCAAGAAGGAAACTGAGCCCAAGAGGGTTACATTCCCATTTTTCCAAGATCACACTATAAGTAAATGAGGCAAGATTTGAACCCGGGTCCAGATGACTTCAAAATCTATACTCTCATCTACTGTATCACTCTACTTTCTCCCTGAGTTTCTAGTATTGGAAAAAAACTCCTTTTTAAAAAGTCCCCCAACTTTTTCTGTTTGTCCACTGAGCATCAAGGAAAGATGGGCTTCAGAGGAGAATCTTAGGAGTAGAAAAGAAGAATGCAGAACCCAGAGCTCCAGGGAAGGGGCCAAACTAAAAAATGAGGGTTCCTCTAGGCTCTCAAAAGTAGTGGTCAGTGTCTGAACCAGGATCTCCAGCCCAAAGCTCTCACCCATTATCATCATCAGTCTCACAAGGAATGAAGAGATACAGAAGAACTGTGCTTTGCTGCATTTATCTAAAGGAAAATAGCTAAATTCCATCTGTAAGCAAACTGCAACCATAGACAATAAAGGCAAATGTAAACACATCTTATGCTTATGTCCAAATAATCAATTGTCCCCAAACAAAACAAAGGAAATGGGTCTTTGCAACAACATATGTGAAAAGGAGCAAGAGGTATTGGTCATCAAAAAGTCCAACATGAGGGGAGTAATGTCAGCAAGATGGATGATTAGAGACACCTGGCATTTATATTCCAACAAGAAAGGACCAAGGCAGTGAATAAACAGCTAGGTTTTGACTGGAGTGTTGTCGAAGGCAGAACACTGAAATGCAGCAGGAGAATGGAGAAGCATCTGTGGTGATAGGAAGTCCAGGAGGGCAATGTGGAGGCACCCAGGCTCTGAAGCACCACCTCCCTGGACTGGATGAGATTTGCCTAGAGTCAGGAGAAACTTCTCACTGTGGGGAAATGATAAGCAGAAGATCTCTATCCACCCCCATTGCTACCACAAACACCTACAGTCCTTACTACAGGAGAATTCCAGGCCTCACAAGCCCTGAGCCAAGTTTAAAGAGCCACCAAGAATTTATACAGCTGCACTGTCCTGGATTAGAAGCACAGCATGTGTACTTCTCACTTCCACCCACCATCTAAGCCAAGCTGCTGCAGCACAGTACGCACCTCAGGAGTGTGCCGTGCTTTGCGGGCCAATAGCCATGGCACCTCTCCAGCAATGGGGCTCCATCTTCATTAACCCAAGCCCACAGGGGTGGCTGAATGTCACAAGCCCAGCTTTACAGAGCTTGGGCCTAAAACTGGCTGTGACTCTTGTCCTACAGAGCAGAGAAACCAACCCCCACTACCCTACTTCCAGCCAGAGAAACAGTATAACAGTCCCACCCACAGCTATCCTGCCTTGAGCCAGCCAAACCACTGCTCACCCACCCTCAAGTGGGAGAAGCTTCTGAGCCTCCAAGCAGCTGATATAACTCCAGGCCAGCAGAATGGCTGCATGCCCATGTGCAGGACCTGAGAAATAGCTCCAGAGTGCCCCCGCCCAATCCTGATATACCCCTGGCCTGCCTAACAGTTCTGTTAGGCAGCCTGAGAAACTGTCCCACAGGACACCCGTGGTGGGCATACCACCAGAACAGCCAAGCAGCCAAGAGCCCATGTCCTGAACCTGAATAGCCCCATGAACCACTCCCTTATGGACATTCCCTAGGCTAGCCAAGCAGCTGGGCACCTACACACCAGGCCTGAAACAGCCCTGCAGGCTGCTCCTGGTGGGCACACACCTGAGCCAGCCAAGCAGCCTTGTACTTATATCCCAGACCTGAGAAACAGCCCCTTGGGCAGACATGCCCATAGGTTAGACAGGCAGCTATATGGCCGTGTCCCAGGTCCAAAAAGAGTCCTGTGGGCCACCACCCACAGAAACACCCCAAACCAGCCAAACAACTGTGCAGTTATGTCATAGGCCTGAGAAACAGCCCTGTACCCACCCATGGTAGCCATGCCACCCAGGCTGGTCAAGCCACTGCATGCCCATGTCTCAACCTAGAGAAATGGCCCTGTGGGTTGTCCCCCTCAGACACATTTTCAGGCCAGCCAAGCAGACATACACCCACATAGCAGGCCTAAGAAACAGTTTCAAAGGCAGCTCCTGGCAGATACACACCCAGACCAACTGAGAAAACTTATGCCCATGTGCCGGGCCTAAGAAACATCCCTGTGGGCTGCCCCCGGTAGAAATATCCCCAGGCCAGCTGTAAAGCTATGCTCCCACATTCTGAGCCTCAGAAACATCCCTTTGAGCAGCTCTTGGCAGGCACACCCCCAAGCCAGCTGAGTAAACATATGTCCTTGCCCCTGGCCAGAGGAAAAGCCCCAAGGCCCCAATATCAGAGAACCAGACCCCAAGCTGGTTGACCCACTGTGTGCATGAACATCCCCCTGATCTGAGAAACAGCCCAGTGAGCCCAGTCCTGGCAAAGCTGCACCACCATCAACACAAACTCTCTCAGCCTAGGCCACTGAGTAACTTACAAATGTCACTAATGTAAAATTGTAGCCAACTTTAACTACATAGAAACTATAGTATTGCATCTAACTAAAATCCAGGACAACACACCTCACCAAACTGACACCTCAAGACCAAGTTATAAAAATAAATCTTTCCCTATGAAACCTACTCAATAAAATTAGAAGTAATAACTTTTCTACCACATGCTTAGAAATCAACATAGGGACACATCAAACACAAAAAATCAAGGAAACATGTCACTGTAAAAGGAAAACAATAATTTTCTAGTAGGAGACCCTGATCATAATAAAATATATGAAATGCCAAAAAAATTAAATAATAATTTCAAATAAACTCAGTGAGATATGAGAAGAAAGATAGCCAATTTAACCATATCAAGAAAATGATTCATGATTTACATGATACATTCAACAAAGAGATAGATACCATAAAAAAGAATCAAACAGGAACAAAGAGCTAAATAATTCAATGAAGAAAGTAAACATATGAATCAAGAGCGTCAACAACAGACTAGGGCAAGCAGAAGAAAAAATCTAAACTTGAAGACAGATATTTTGAAATAACACAAGCAGTCAAAAATAAAAGAAAGAATAAATAATACAAAGAAAAAAGAAAGCCTCATGGGACATGAGTAAGTGAAAAATATTCATATTAGCGGTGTTTCAGAAGAAAAAGTGAAGGGAAAAGGTGATGAAAATATATTTAATGAAATAATATTTAATGAAATAATAGCAAAAAAATTCCAAGGTCTTGGGAGAGAGATGGATATCAAGGTCCAGGAAACCAAATAGGTTAAACCCAAACAGATCTTCTTCAAGGCATCTTACAGTCAAATTGTTGAAAGTCCATGACAAAAAAATAAATAAACAAAATCAGCAAGAGAAAAAAGTCAGGTCACATATAAGGGAATTCTCATTAGAGTAACAGTGGATTTCTCAGCCAGGAGAGAATGAGATGATATATTCCAAGCACTGCAAGGAAATAACTGTCAGTCAGGAATACTGTACCTAGCAAAGTTATCCTTCATAAATGAAGAAAAATAAAATCTGTTACAGACATGTGAAAACTAATGGAATTCATCAGCACTAGGCTGGCTTTACAAGAAATGCTCAGTGAAGTCTTACAACTGGGAGTGAAAAGATAACAACTATGATCATGAAAACATGCAAAACTATAAAACTCACTGGTAGAAGCAATATATTTTTTAAAAGAGAAAGGAATCAAACCTTATTACTACAGAAAACCACCCAACTGCAAAAATAATAAGAGATGAAGTAAGAAACAAAGAATATACAAAAACAACCAGAAAACAATCAGTGAAACACTGATTAGTTCCCACCTATCAACAATAACAATTACTGTAAATGAACTAAATTCCCCATTAAAAATATATAAACAGGACAAATAGATGAAAAATAAGACAAAACTATATACTGCCCATTAAGAAATTCACTTTTCCTGTAAAGATAAACATAGAATGAAACTGAAGGAATGGAAAAATATACTCAATGCAAATGTAAGCCAAAAGTGAGAACAAGTAGCTGGAATTATATCAGACTAAACAGATTTCAATTCAGTGCTGTAAAAAGAGACAATGAAGGACATTATATGATAATAAAGAGATCAATACAGCAAGAGAATATAACAATTGTAAACATATTTACAGTAAGCACCAGAGCATCCTGATACATAAAGTAAATATTACTAGATCTAAAGGGAGAGATAGACTCCAATAAAATAATAATTGGGGACTTCAACATTTTATTCTCAATATTAGACAGATCGTTTAGACACAAAGTCATCAAAGAAAGATCATATTTAAACTTCACTATAGACCAAACAGATGTGATAGACAATTACAGAATATTTCACCCAGCAGCTGCAAAGGGCAGATTCTTCTCATCAGCACAGGGGATATTCTCCAGGATTAGCCATATGTTAAGAACACAAAACAAATCTCAGAAAATTTTAAAACACTGAAATTGTATCAAATATCTTATCTGTTCACAGTGGAATAAAACTAGATATCAATAACAACAGGACTATTCATAACTATACGAATAAAAGGAGATTAAATAAGATATTCCTGATTGACCAATGAGTGAAGGAAGAAATTAAGAATAAAATTTGAAAATTCCTTGAAACAAATGAAAACAGAAACACAGCATACCAAAATCCATGGAACACAGCAAGAGCAATATTAAGATGAAAATTTATAGTAATAAATGCCTATATCAAAAAACTAGAAAGATTTCAAATCAGTAACCTACTAATGTACCTCAAGGATATAGGAAAGCAAGAAGAAACCAAACCCCAAATTAGTAGAAGGAAAGAAATAGATCAGAGCAAAAATAAGCAAAAAGACTAACAGGAACAAAAGATCAATAAAACACAAAGTTGTTTCTAAAAAGATAAAATTGACAAACTAATAGCTAGACAAACTAAGATAAAAAGAGAGAACATTCATGTAAATAAAATCAGAAATGAAAAGGGAGACATCACAATGGATATCACAGAAATACAAAATGATACAATACAAAGTCAAAGGCTATTATGAACAGCTATAGGCCAATAAATTTGAGAACAGAAAAAATGGATAAATTTCTGGACACACACAACTCAACAAAATTGAACCACGAAGAAATGGAAAACCTTAACAGAGCAAAACAAGTAATGAGACTGAGTCAATAATAAAAAGCCTTCCAACAAAGAAAAGTACAGGACCAGATGGCTTCACCACTGAATTCTACTGAATGTATAAAGAAGAATTAATAACAATTCTCCCGCAACTATTTCAAAACGTTGAAGCAGAGGGAATTCTTTCTAATCCACTCTACAAGACATGCATCACCCTGATACCAAAATCAAACAAGGACACACACACAAAAAGAAAACTACAGGCCAATATCCCTGATGAAAGTGTATGCAAAAATCCTCAATAAAGTACTAGCAAACTGAATCCAACATGTCAAAAAGATAATATACCATGATCAAGTGGTGTTTATCCCAGGCATACAAGGATAGTTTAACATATGCAAATCAATAAACATATTTCACGTCGATAAAATGAAGGACAATCAATAGAATGATGGACAAAAACCATATGATCATCTCAAAGCAAAAAACAACAATAAGCTTTTGAAATGTTAAATATCTCCTTGTGATAAAAACTCTTAATAAATTAGTTACAGAAGGAAAGTACCTTAACACAATAAAGGTCATATATGACAAATCCACAGCTAACATCTTACCAAACAAGACAAACATGTCCACTCTAATCATTCCTGTAAAACACAATACTAGAATTCCTAGCCAGAGCAGTTAGGCAACAGAAAGAAATGACAAACATCCAAATTGGAAAGGAGAAAGTCAAATTCTCTTATCTTATTCCCAGAAAAACCTAAAGAGTCTACCAAAACGTCTTAGAAATGTGATATGGTTTGGCTCTGTGTCTTCACCCAAACCTCATCTTGAATTATAATCCCCAATGTTGGGGGAGGAGACTGGTGGTGGGAGGTGATTGGGTCTTGGGGGTAGATTTCTCCTTTGCTGTTATTGGGATAGTGAGTGAGTTCTCATGAGATCTGTTTGTTTAAAAGTGTTTAGCACTTCTCCCATTGCTCTCTCTCCTGCTCGGCCATGTGAAGAAGGTTCTTGCTTCCCTGTCACTCTTTTGCCATGATTGTAAGTTTCCTGAGGCCTCCCCAACCATGCCTCCTGTATAGCTGTGGAATTGTAAGTCAATTAAACCTCTTGTCTTTATACATTACCCAGTCTCAGTTCTTTACAGCAGTGTGAGAACAGACTAATAACTAACTGATAAAGTAACTCAGTAAAGTTGTAGGATGCAAAATCAACATATAAAAATTAGAAGCACTTCTATACATAAACAAACTAGCTGAAAAAGAAACCAAGAAGGAAATCCCATCTACAAGAGCTATAAAACAATACAATACGTAGAAATCAATGTAACCAGAGAGGTAAAACATCTCTACAAGAAAAAGCATGAAACATTGATGAAATAAATTGAAGAGGATGCAAAAAAATGAAAAGCCCTCCCATGCTCATGTGTCAGAAGAATTAATATTGTTAAAATGAAAATACAACCCAAAGAAATCTCCAGGTTCAATGCAATTCCTATCAAAATACCAATGATATTCTTCACAGAAAAAAAAAAAATTGTATGGAACCACAGAATACCCCAAATAGCCAAAGCAATCTTGAGAAAAAAAAAATTGGAAGCATCGCACTTCCAGACCTCAAAATATACTACAAAGCTGTAGTAACTAAAGCAGTATGGTACTGGCATAAAAACAGACACATAGATGAATGAAACCAAATAGAGAACCCAGAAATTTATTTACAGTCTACTGACTTTTTGCAAAGGTGCCAAGAACACTTAGTAGGGAAACAGCAGTCTCTCCAGTAAATACTGCTGAGAAAACTGAATGTGCGTATGCGAAAGAATGAAACTAGACCCCTACTTTCATCCAATAAAAAATTAATTTACAATGAATCAAAGACCTAAATGTAAGACCTGAAATGATAAACATACTAGAAGAAAATGTAGGGGAAACACTTCAAGACATTGTTCTGAAAAAAGATTTTGTAAATAAGACCTTAAAAGCACAGGCACAAAAGCAAAAGTAGACAAAATTGTATATCAAACTAAAAAGTTTTTGCACAGCAAAGGAAACAGAGTGAAAAGACAACCTACAGAATGGGAGAAAATACTCATAAAATACTCATCCAATAGGGAATTAATATCCAGAATATACAAGAGACTCAAACATTCCAATAGCAAAAAAACAAAAACAAAAACAAAAACCCTCCAATCTACTTTAAAAATGGACAACGCCAGGCGCGGTGGCTCAAGCCTGTAATCCCAGCACTTTGGGAGGCCGAGACAGGTGGATCACGAGGTCAGGAGATTGAGACCATCCTGGCTAACACGGTGAAACCCTGTCTCTACTAAAAAATACAAAAAACTAGCTGGGCGAGGTGGCAGGCGCCTGTAGTCCCAGCTACTCGGGAGGCTCAGGCAGGAGAATGGCGTAAACCCGGGAGGTGGAGCTTGCAGTGAGCTGAGATCCGGCCACTGTACTCCAGCCTGGGCGATAGAGCGAGACTCCGTCTCAAAAATAAATAAATAAATAAATAAATAAACAAACAAACAAATGATTCTGAACAGAAATTTCTCAAAAGACATACAAGTGACCAACAAATATATGAAAACATGCACCTCATTAGTAAATATCAGGTACATGCAAATCAAAAAACACAATGAGGTATAATCTCATCTCAGTTAGAATGGCTACTATAAAAAAGTCAAAAATAACGAATGCTGGTGAGAATGCAGAGAAAAGAAAACTCTTATACACTATTCATGGGAATGTAAACTAGTACAGTCACTACATAGAACCGTTTGAAAGTTCCTATAAAACCTACAAAAAGAAATACCATATATCGACTAATCCCATGACTTGGTATTTATCCAAATTAAAGGAAATCAGCTTATTGAAGAGATATCTGCAACTGCATGCTTACTGCAGGATTATCCACAAGGGTCAAGATATGGAATCAACCTAGGTGTCCAACAACAGATGACTAGATAAAGAAAATGTGGTATACATACACAATGAAATACAATTCAGCCATAAATAAGAATGAAATCCTTTCATTCATGGCAACCTGGATGGAACTGGAGAACATTATATTAAGCAAAATAAGACAGGAACAGAAAGTTAAATGCCACATGTTCTTACTCATATGTGGAAGCTGAAAATTATTGATCTCATAGAAGTAAAAGAATGCTAGAGGTTACCAGTAGGATACAGAGGATATTAGAAGCTGGAAAAGGTAGGAGGGAGAGAGGAATAGGGAGAAATTTATTAAAGGAAATAAAATTACAGCTAGAGAGGTGTAATAATTTCTAGTGTCCTGTACCACTTAAAGATGACTATGCTTGTTAATGTAATACATAGTTTGAAATAACTAGGAACATATTGAACATTCCCAACACAAAGAAATGATCAATGTTTAAGATGATTGATATACTAATTATCCTGATCTGATCACCATATATTATATGGATCAAAATATCACTACATATTCCATAAATACACACGAGCATTATTTGTCAATATAAAAAAACATAAAAGAAGTCTAATATGAACCAGCAATAACTGTAACAAACAAATGGGATCTCGAGCTGCATCAACAGAAGCATAACAGTTGGCAAGAAGGAGGAAAAATCTCATTTTTCTCAGCCCTGGATCATTCCCACCTTGATGAAGAAGAGTGTCAGTTTGGGTGTTCTGGCCCAGGATGTGAAAAAGTTCTATCTAGACGGCAGTGACCAGGAAGGTGAAATGTCTGAAAAATGCTTCATATGAGACTATTTAAAGAAACTGGGGTGTTTAGGTTGGTTAAAATGTACAGGCTCTTTTATTTTTGTGTCAAATTTCCCAACAGCTGCCTTGAAAAAGAATATCAGATCACTTTCCTTTTGGACATGGAGGACCATGAATACAGATTTCAAGTTGGTATAAGAAGAAACCCTCTAATAGTAATGGTGTGGAAATGAGATGGCCTATTTCCCGAGTAGTGAGAAAGCTGTCAAAGGAGGTAATCAAGAGACACTGGAAAGATGTTGGACTGCATACCCTCTGAGGCTCCTCACAACTCCAATTCTGGGAGTACTTACACTCTTTTATTCTCCCATCACTACAGAAGAATCAGAGAAGACAAACTTGATAACCCAACAGAAATCCAAAGTCATAAATCCAAAGTGGCTTATCCCAGAAAATACTGCCTGTAGTCCCCAACCGCCCAGCTTCTGCACCTCTTCCCATCTTTTCAAAATGCCCCCTGGAAAATGGGCTGTGACATGGAGGACTCACCTTTCTTCTCAAAGTCCACCTTCTCTTCCCCTGGACGTCCCAGACTGTCCAGAGTGTGGGTCACCTGGCTGCCAAATTCGTCCTCGCGGGAGACATGGTTGGCCCGCCTAGGTGGCTCCTCGTCCTCCTCACAGTCATAGTCATCCAGGATGGGAGTCTCCCGGATGGGCACGCCGATGACGGAATTGTGGGTTTGCAGCCGGGAGGAACGGAAGCTCTCCCGCGCCTGGGGACCCAGTAGCACAGATGGGATGTAGTGGATCTCATGAGTGGCTTCTGTGCTTGCGCTCTTCTGGGGGATGCGGCGACGCTTCTGCCAACGTCGCTGGGCGTAGAGCGCCACGGTGAACACCAGCAGCAGCAGCAGCAGCGCGATGAGGCCACCCTGGAGCAGGAAGGAAGGACACACAAATGGGCCACTGTTCTTTGGATTGGAGGGCCACAGGGGATTTTCCTGTCCACCACACTCTGCCAGGATCCCTGGGTTTGGCTCATAGAGCCTCAGGAACCATCAGCTATAGTTCTTAAGCTAGAGAGACACTGTTTCAAACCTGACTTTTTCACCAACAAACTGTGTGACCCTGGGCCAACTTCTTGACTTCTCTGAGCCTTGCTTTCCATAGGTATAAAGGATGAGTACGAATCCCTGCTCTTCCTTCTTCACAAGCTTGCCATAGGAAGCAAATCAAATGGATAATGGTCATGTCAGGGCAATACAGATGGCTCAGTGTCAGGAAGGGTCAGTGCTGAGGCTTCACACAGGTGAATGTCTGAATCCAGACTTCACCTCCCACCAGTTGAACAACCCAAGGACAATTGCCTATGCTCCCCAGCCTTGCTTCCTCATCTGTAGAATGAGTTAACTGAAGGCTCAAGAGACAGTAGTAGACTTCGTTACGCCTTGCTGCAAATATAAGATAGCATTATTAAATCAAACATAATTTCTGCATAACCTGTATTTTCTTCATTTTTCAGAAACACTAGTCTTTAAATTTCTGAATTTCAATAAGGGAACTGGCACAAAGTAGGTCCTTAACAAATATTTGGTAAATGAGTGAATGAAAATGCACCTTTCTAGGACTCCTTTAATCAGAATTTCAAGGTCAACTGAAAAAAAAATACATATATATATATATACACACACACACACATATATATATACACATTTTTTTCTTTGATACACCCAACTCCTAAATGTTTGTGTCTGCATTATCATACATTAATTTCAAATAAGTTAATGTGTTAATGCACATCTCTTACATGACTCATATGATTCATGAAATACCCTGGTCTGTAAGATCCTTCAGGGCAGAGGTATTTTCAAAACACATCTGTAATCCCCATAACAACCTGTCGTGAGCTTGAAGTGGAAGGTTTGCATTCTCCAGACCTCCCCTCAATTGTTCTGTGCCTGAAACCTCTCTTCTGATGGGTAGGCCCTCATCACTTCTCTTGCTTTTCTTCACTTTATACTCTGCTTCATGTTTGGGAGATTGGAAGACACTTTGTTGAATGCCTGCTGTGTAACCCCTGGATTCAGGAGGAATCACCCTTGTTGTATACAGGGTAAGAGAGAGGCTTCAAAAAATCAACAGACCCAGAAACTGAGACAGTAAGTGGCCGAGTAATATGTGAGCCTTACTTTTTGTGTGTTTATTTTGTTTGTTTTTGCTTTTTAACTCTAGAGCCTATATTCTTTCAATTCCACCTGTGTGGTTGATGGCTTCTCCTTGGCTATGATCTCACTGAAGGCAAGGACAAATTCTGACAACTATCTGTACAGCATCTAACAAAGATGACAGATGTTAGCTGTGAATACGTTATCTTGGGGGCAAAGGTGGCTGCTGTTAAACACACCTGTTTAGGCCAAGAAGAACACTGTTTGCTGAAATGACTCAGCCATCCTGCTGACTATATTTGATATTAGAAAACTGGCATGTTCTATTTGCAAGACCCTCAGCTCACTATGCTGAAATTCAGCACCTCCACAGAGGTGGGGGGACTGGGTGGATAAGAGGACTAAGAGTTGGTGACCAGGTATGCAGGTGTGGCTGATAGCTCTGGAACAGGGGCCGAAGCCCTGCCTTGAGTTCAGCAGTGAGCTACTTTGGTTTCTCCAAGAAAGTTTCTCTGGATGTCATAACATAAAAACAAATGCACAAATGAAACAAAGCTATAAGTACGTGTATTTATATGTGTATTTGTGTGTGTAGAATCTATTAAATATACGTGTAACCGCATGTGTATACCAGAGGTAATTCTGTATATATCACCTTAAAAAGCAACAATGAATCTTTTTTCCTCTATAGAACATATGATGGTGATTGCTCTGTGTCACAAAATTCTGTGTGACATGATATGATTTGTCTGGGATTTTTTTGTGTTTCAGAAATAAGAAAAGGAGAGGGAGGGCATGAGGACGAGTGAAGAGGAGAGAGGTGATAGAGAGGGAGAGTGAAGAGAGAAAATGACGGGGGCAACACTAATCCTTGATAAACACAAGGGCTGACCCTCTCCTTCACACCTTTACTGAATGTTATTTTATTTAATCTTCAGGACAAGACTATGTGATAGAAATTAGTTTCTGCTGTATAGATGAGGAAAAGGTGATTCAGAGAAGTAAGAAACTAGCTTGAAGTCACACAGTCAGGATTTAATTCCAGGTCCAGTTGGATTAAAAGGGCCAGGAAGTGGTGGAGCTGTGACTGGACCCCAGCTCTCCATTGCACAGCCCTTGGTTACTGAACAGATATTCTCATTGACTAAAGAGAGGGAAGGGGAGAAGGAGGAAAGATGGTGAGGGCGCACGAAAAGGGAAAAAGAAAGTATTATTTTCAAATTCATCTTCCAGATGTGCAATGGGCGCATCTTCTCTTCAGAGAAACTTTTCATTCTGCCCCATTGATGCCCCTGGGGGAATCTCCTTGCCTGACCCCACCCTCTGTCTTCTCACATTTGGGTGTCTCATTCAGTAAGAGGCTAAGGCCTTGCATGGTTTCTGGGCCTTCATTCCTCATCCAACTCAGTATATCCCAATTATGGTTGTTGGACTCTGTGGTCAGATCCCAGGACCAATACTGACCTAGGAAAGATGAGGCCTAACCAACCCATCCACCTGCAATTACTAATGCCCCTTCCTTCCCTCCTTGTATCCTTTTCCTCGAGAGCCTTCCAGCAGTAAATGGCTAAGTGTTGGCATCAGACTGACATGATTTTATCCAAGTTCTACTGCTTAGACACTGTGTGACCTTGACTAGGTCACTTTATCTTTCTAGATCTTTGGCTTTCTCATGGGTTAAACAACGACAAGAGTCATAATGTCACCTCATTGGGGCATGAAGGCTAAATAAGATGCTTGTGGGGTACTTAATATAGTGTAGGGGTACATGGTATCGCAGGTTGTTAGCTATTGTTACTGTCAACAGAATTCAGCAAGTATAGATTCTGTGTTGAATGAATAAAGGAATGAATGAATGAATGATGACTTTCTGGCCCTATATACCTATTCTGCACAACTTGCCTTGGATCCCCAAATGCTTCTCAATCTGGACCAAATGCTTGATATGTGCTCTTTCATTCACCTTTACACCTGTGATCATCCTACGTTAAGTTAGAAACTGAGGCACAGAGACAAAAGGTCATTTACTCAAGATAGTGCAACTGAGATTCAAACTAGCTCCAGCACGACTTTAAAACTGTTCTTGGAGTGGAGAAGGGACAGGAGCAAAAGCCTAATTAGCCCCTGTCCAGTCTCACGTCTTCCTTATCAAGTTACCTATGCAATTTCAGGTACAGATTTCTCAACATAGGAAACTTCCAGAAGGATGTGGCAGAGGGACCCCCTGGTTTGGGAGGTAGAGCTTGAGCTTCCCTTTAGTTTATTGACCCATTGATTCTTTAGCCCTTGGCCTTGCCGTTTGATATGAGCCCAAGCTAGTGGCTATGGCTTTCCCATTAGGGCACAGGTCCCTTGTCCTCACTCCCCAGCCTGCCCTGAACTCAGCTTCCATCACCTCTAGCTGAGTCACTGACCACCTGGTTCCCATTGCAGATTTGAGTTTTATTGCAAGAACTTGGTGAAAGCAGAATCCCAGTATTCTGGGGCTCACCATGCCACTGACTACTGAAACAGACATTCTAGGCTGGGCTTCTAAAAAACTCAGGAGGCATCATCTAAGACATGGTAGCAGCTTAGGTAATGTTGCAAGCACCAGTCTGACCAGCCCTCCCTCCCTAGACCCTGAAAAAGTAGTGGAATACATAAAATTGGATACAGTCTCAAAACATGTGGGAAAAAGGTTCTAAATTCAAGTTTACTTACTGTCTGACCTTGGCCTGCTCTTATGGACCTTCAGTTTATCAGTAAATTGGACTTGGCCAATACTTGTAATACTATATCACACAGTTAGAAGCAGCTAAGACTGGGGTCAGAAACACAAGGTTGAAATCTAATGCTACACATATAAGCTGGGTTATCTTGGACACAGAATTTAATTTTTCTGATTAACAATTTTATTATCTATAAAATTGGATCATAGACTTCTTTATCGAGGGAAATGAGATATGAGCTAATGGACATGGGATACTTTGTTTAGTGCCCGGCACATGGTAAACCTGTGATAGAAGAAAATCTTCATTCATGGTACTCCCTGGGGCTGC
The DNA here is from genome assembly GCF_024542745.1 of Macaca thibetana thibetana. Classification (NCBI taxonomy): domain Eukaryota; kingdom Metazoa; phylum Chordata; class Mammalia; order Primates; family Cercopithecidae; genus Macaca; species Macaca thibetana. The sequence continues at coordinate 22,601,155 of NC_065592.1, read as the reverse complement.
TGTGCAAATCAAATCTGAAAACAGCTGTGATATCCTGTAAAAACTGAAGAGTGCTGTGCACAAGCAAAGGAGCTCAAGGGAACCATCTGGCTGCCTCTGTCATAATGAGACATCTCACCCAAAGAATGCAGATGAGTGACTCAGAATCAAGAAGGAAGTGTAGACTGTGTCCACCTGCACCGGTCCAGGCTGCTGTCCTGGTCCACACCCATAGAATTACATACTCCCTTCTTTATCGGCTTCCCACACCAGAGGTAAGCAAACAGAAAAGCAGGAGCAATTGATTAGTGCTCAGCACGGTTAGCGTGTCCAGCCTCTGAGTCCACACCAGGAGCAAACACAGGCCCAGGTAGTGAAAAAAAAATGCTACAGGGCAACAGGGGAGCTGAGGAGGGAGAAAAGACCTAGGAGGATGGCTGTGAATTTTTAAAAAGCAAGTTAAGAAGAGGCGAAGTCTCCAAGGGCGACAAACTGAGACCCTGCTGGCCTCAGGGACGACCTGATGCCAAGTCCGATTTGAACCGTGCTCACTGCAGGGCAGCCCTAGACAAACAAGGCTGAGGAAGTCACTGCAAGTTCTAGAAATAATAACACCAGTCTATTAGTTAGGGGGTTGCTTTTGTGAGGTTGTAAGCTGGACGGATCTTGGGGTGATCTGTTTTACCATCACCTTATGGGAATTTCAAGAAGCTTTCAGGGAGGAGGCAGAGAAGAGATGTGAGAAAGAAAGTGCACCCCTATCCCTTCTGGAACCTTCCCCATTACAAGTCTCTTTAGGCAGGATCAGCCTGTTTCTCTGGTTCTATTACTGACAGTGAGTCTCAGATTCCCCAGGGGAACAAGACAAGGGTGAAGGTGGGAGGTGTCAAGGGCAGAGTGCTCTGATGGGGCAACCGGATGCCTGGGGGAATACAGGCCAGCATGAGAATCCCTGCCTCCCTCCTTGCTGTTGGCTGTGACAAGTTCGTTACATTTTACCTCCTTGGACTGCAGTAGGCTCCCTTTAAAATGAGGCTGATTGTTCACAGTGTGAAGAGTTATGTTAAGGATTAAATAAGACATTCAAAGGTCTGGATAAAGGATCTGGCACCACAAAAGTCAACAAATACTAGCATCATTCCTTCAGCTTCCCTATATGTCTATCACAAACCAAATCCTTTTACCCCAGTCTCCCTTGTTAAAATCCCTCTCCTGGCTTCTTGGGGTCCTTAAAATAATGTCCAGGTTCCCTCACCTGGTACCCAAAGCCCCTCATGACTGGGTCCCTGCTACCTTCTCATTCCCCAACTCCCCACAAGTCACACCTGTCCTACCTGTCCTGGAGTCACCCTGGGCAGTTGGCATCATCCAAAGTGTGATGCTCCCTCTTCTGCACTCACTACCCCCTCAGCCTGAAGCATCCTCTCACTCATTCCACCTGGAATCTCAGAAGGTGGCTTCATTTGGAAATAGGATATTTGCAGAGGTAATTAGTTAAGATGAAGTCATACTGGATTAAAGTGGGTCCTAAATCCAATGACTGGTGTCCTCATAAGAACAGGAGTGGACACACAGGGAAGAAGCTCACATGAAGATGAAGACAGAGATCTGAGTGATGCATCTGCAAGCCAAGGAATGCCAAAGGTCATCAGCAACCATGAGAAACTGGTAGAAAGTCATGGGACAGATTCTCCCTCAGAGTCTCTAGGAGGAGCAAACCTTGCTGACATCATGATTTTGAACTTCTCAACTCCTGAACCATGAAAGAATAAATTTCTCATGTTTTAAGCCAGCCAGTGTGCAGTAATTTAATATGGAAGCCCCAAGAAACTAATGCACTGCCCTTGACTTATTGATCTCAGCCTACTCAGCTGTCTAAGCTTGGAGATCACTTCCCCAGGGAACATCTCTGTGTTTTCAGGTTGGGGTGAGGCTTTCCTGGCTTCAGTCCTCTGGCTGTCATGATCCAATCATCTGTTTGACCATTTTCCCATTCAAGGTCTTGAGTTGCTGTTTACCCCTACCATTTATCCAGCCTTAGTTCCAGTGCTTAGCCCAGGGAAGGTGCTTAATAAACACATCCAGAAGCTGACAATCTTCACCAGACTTTCCAGAGGAAGGCAAACTCAAGTCCTTGTTTTAGCTCTGACCCCAGCATCAACAGAGCACCTATCAAATCTTGCATGCCCCTTTGCTGCTTTGACTTTCTCCAATGCCAGTGCCTTCAGCTGGTTTTCTTACATACACAACCTCAAAAACGGAAAAATACAGAGAGATAAAAAGTATAAAGCACTTCAAACCACCCCACCAAGAGACTAAAAAGTCAAACTCAGTACGCTGTTTGGCCTGGCCTCATTTTAATCTATTTTTCATGTTAAAATATCGAGGCATGAAAGAAGGAACTAGAGAAAGGAAAGAAAGGGATAATATGAAAAATGCTGTATTTGACAATGTGTCATTCGGAAACTGATTATTTCTGTCTCCGGCCTTTTTAATATTCCCTCACTACGGCCAAGCCGCAAGGGGATTTGGTATTCTAAGACTGGATTTATAATACTCTGTTCTGCAGTGATAAGAACACGGGCCCTTAATCCTCAGAGCTGTGAACATGCATATTCTCTCAAGTAATGTCCTTCTCTTCTCGCCACTTGTTTCTGGTCCCTGGCAGCAACGACGCCATGATGGCTGAGAACTGGTGAGCCACTGGGCCTTCTCTTGGCCACTTGCCTAATGACAGAGCTAGTCGGGAAGGGGGCCTGGGATCCAAGTGATCTGAGACGTCTCCTTTCAGGCCCCAGTCTATGTTTAAGCTGGAATAATTATTAGAAAATAGTCTAAGTCTTTAGTGTTAGAAAAAAAAAAAAGGAACAAGAAAGAAACTGAGACTTAAAGGATGGAAGTGACTGGACCAACATCACAAAACATCCTAAAATTGTTTTGGAGACAGAATATGCAGCCAACACCCTCCAAAGCTGCTAAGGAAACATGTGAATTGTGATAATTTGATATACAAAATAGCTTCTATAACTTTTCATTTCTCTCTACTCTATGGCTGTCCTATGCCCTAGTTTTCATGGATTTCATCATGATAATTTTAATACATGCTGAATGATCTTCCATGCTTTATTCCCCCTTTCCCACTATTCTCAATCCATCTTACTTACCATAACTAAGGCACACATGGAAACTGATCCCCTCCCTATTGACTAAGCTAAGAGTCCTGTAGTTTGACAGTTCAAGTCCGCGTCATCTATCTTTGTGGATAACCTTGTCTCGAACATATGCTTTTGAAATACCCTTCAAATGTGTGCTTTGGCCATCCACGCAACCACCCCTACTAAGCTCTTGCTACAGAGCAGGCATGGTGCTAAGTATCCAACCACAATGAAACTCTCTGCTCCCAGGAAGCTGGGGCCTGAAAGGAGACTTTTCAGAGTACTTGGAACCCAAGCCTCCTTTCCCACTAGCTCTGTCATTAGGCGAGTGGAGAAGAGAAGGCCCAGTGGATCACCAGTTCTCACCATCATGGCATTGTGGCTGCCAGGACCAAACTCTCGGTCCTGAGGTGTTTTTGTAGAAGCCATTTACTTTACCTGGAATGATGCCCTCATTCTTATTCCTCACCCTTACATCTACACATCCAAATACCACCCATACTTCACTGTTAACTTCAATGCATCTCCTTTATGAACTCGTAGGCACTTCCCCTCCCCATGTGCAGCCAGAAGGAATTTCATTATCCTCTGCACTCCCACAGTGCTTCGCCTTAACCCTCACTTAAGGATCTTCAGCATTTCCTACCCTGTATTAGAGTTGTTGATGTCTTTACTTAGCTGCCCTACAGGTTAGATTATTATGCCCAGCATACAGATGTTAAAAAAAAAAAAAAAAAAAAAATGGAGACTCAGAAGACAAACTGCTTAAAACCATATAACCAGGTAGAAAATATATATGATAAGATTTTCCACTGGGGGAAATTCCCAATAAACTGTGGGTTCACTATCTCAGAAACTGGGACTGTCTCAAGCGAGACATTTGGTAATAGAAACATTTTTGGTTGTCACAACTTAGGGGAGAGAGTACTAGCATCTAGTGGGAAGAAGTTGAGGAATCTGTACACACCCTACATGCACAGGACATCCACGTACAACAAAGAATTAACTGGCCCCAAATGTCAATAGTGGAGAGGTTGAGAATCCCTAGTCTAAGAGAGAGATGATGAGACCAGAAGTAAGTTAAAGTGGCAGGTCAGTTACCAGGATAGGAAGACTTGTGTCTACTGGTAAGGAAGGGGGTGTCAACAATGACACTGAGGTCTAGATTCTGTCACTGGATTAGGGAGGAAGTTACCTATCTACATCTTACTTTTTCTTGGGGAATCTTGGGGAAAGTTATATAAGATACCAGCATGTAATCAAATGAAGAGATACATTGACATGTGTGAACAATAAAAGAAAAAGGCACAACAAATAAGAATTTGCGTGTATACGTGTGTGTATATGTATGTATTCACATTTGTAAAAATATACCTATGTTAATATTTCTATAGTTAGCTATATTTGTCTATATTTCTTTTTTGCCTCTAGACAGATATAGGGTGACCTACTTAAGAAGTCCCATTATAGAAAATGAAACGTATTTCTCTTTTAAATAAATCATCTACTTACCATGTGTCTATTAGAGATACTATTTTACTTCCAAAGATAATGCCAAAGGAATAAAGTAAAAACACATTGGTTCTTTGGAATGCATTCACCCACTACCCCCAGCTCAAACTTCCTTAATCATCTTTAGATCAGATTAGAACAGGGTCAAAATCCTGGGATAACATACTGAATTCTATAAAAATTTATCAAGGAGAAGGCTAAAGAATGCTTGGAGACACCAGCGTTTTCCCATAAGTTAGACAGACATAGGTTTTTCTATTGACCTTTTTATTAGTACGGTCATGACTCAAACCTATGTCTGTTTGACTTATGTGTCTTTGGATAAGTCACTTGGGTTTTCTTATCTGTGAATTGGGTTACTAATACCTAAGTGGGAGAATCTGTGGAGGATTAACTGAGATTGCAGGGTATAACACAGTTTGCTAATAGCTTGCAAGTAGTAGATCTTTATTATTCACGTAAGATCTTGTCTCCTAAAAAACATTTTGATACAAAGTAGTATTGAAACCACTACCTCCCCTTCACTATACAATCAGATATTCTCTATACAGTTTCCCAGCTGCATTCCTCCCACAGACTCCAAACTGTGATCGTGATCCCTTCCCCTCTTTGGGGTGAGTAGGTGGGACTGGATGGTTTCTAACAGCCATCCCAGCTCTAATACTCTAGAAAATTAGAAAAGCAAAGACAAACTGGAAAGCGTTTTGGAAGAGATGAAATACATATATTCTTATGACATCCTGCCTGGTATTACAGGTGTAAATGCATATATTAAAACAGTTAACCATCCTGTATCCTTCACAGCATTTCACGCTTCTGTGCTTTTGCTCATGCTCCCTCTGTCTGAAATGCCCTTCCCTCACTTCTTTGTCTAGTCTTTTAAGCCTCAGCTTGTAGGTCATGAGTTTTCTGAAACCTGCTTTTTCTGACTGGGTTAAGTACCACCTGTTAGGTCTTGCAGTGACTCATGCTTTCATATGCCAGAGCATGCAGCAGATTGCATCATAGTTTGACTCCCTCCCATCACCCTAGTGCCCATTGAGGGTGTTCTTAATCATTTCTGTTTTCCCAGGATGCAGCTCAATGTCTGATACTGAGTAGCCCTCGTTACGTATTTATTGTATTTCTACACTGAGAGGCAATGAAAGGAAGGGCAGGGTTTTATTTATTTTTGGTTGAATTTGAATGGCACACAGCACATAGTGGTAGATCTTCAATTACTCGTTGAAAGAAAGAATGAAAAAATCCATCATAAATGCCTCTTTAAGGGCAGTTGACCAAAATACACCCACGTCTGTCTGGCAGTCCTCCATCTGTCTGTAAGAGAGGACTGAAGGTAATTCACATGAACCATTTAACACAAGTCAGCATTCCACTACATGTCCTCAGGTGGCCTCTGAAGTTCTGTCCCAAATCCCACTCTGAAGGATGGGTGAATGGAGAAGGTGGGGGAAAACATCTTTAGGAGGATTGAGTTTCTTCCCATTCTTTGAGTCATGACAACATACAGATGAACCCAAGTGGCCAGAGAGGAGCTTTGCCCTCATTCATTGATTTACTTATTCCCCAGAGTAAGGTCATACCTGGAAGCAGGCAGACCTAAGTTCCCAGTTTTACCCTGTCACCCACCAGTAATGGGAACTTGGGACATTCTCTCTGCGATGCTCAGTCTTCACAGTTGTAATACAGGAATAATACCATTCACCAAAAAGGCTGTTGTGAAGACTGGACAAGGTGATATATGTAAAATATGCCACACAGCCCTTGACCTGCATAAAACATTCAATAAGTGGTAGTCATTGGCTTAACTCTTACTACTATTACTGTAATTTTCTGACCCCGTACCAAACCTTTTGCCTCGATTTAGAAATACACAGGTATGCCCTTGAATAACTCACAGCTGGTTTGTGGAAACACGTGAGTAAGCAGGTAGTTATCACAATGCATAGTTTAGCAAGCTCCATGTAAGAGGGAAACATGGTAAGGGGCAAAGAGTTTCTCAAAGCTTCCAAGTGTAAAACATAGAGAAAGTGAGGATAAAAAAGATTTTTCTTGCAATTTCAATTATAGTCGAGTTCAAAGGTATGAAGAACATGCCCATCCAATCAAGTACACTCATGCCCAAAATGTGACAGAAGACTGGATAATCAGCTAAACTGTGTAGTGGTTAATGGTACAGGCTCTGGAGTTGATGGCCTTGAGTTTGAGTACCTGTGCTGTCATTTACCAGCTATGGAATCTTGGATAGGCTACTAAATTTCTCATATCCTCATCTTTCTCATCTTAATGAGACTAACATTTCATCACTGAAATAGACTATTGTGAAAATTAAACAAGTGAATGCAAAAAGCAATCCAACATAGTGTCTAGAATACAGTCAGTACTCAACAAAAGACGGTTTAAAAAATTCTGGCAGAGGAAAAACATATTGAGAAAGAAATCAGGAAACTTAAGTCCCAGTCTTTATCTTGTTCCCTTATAAAGTAAAAGAAGTTTGCAGAAAGCTCACAGGTCTTCATAAAGTGGGTTGTTTTGTTTGTTTGTTTGTTTGTTTTTTAACAGGGTGGCCATAGCAAGCAAATGAACTAGGCATTTCTAACTTCATTAACAGATGACAAAAGTGAACCTTTCAAGAGGGTTTTTGCTCTCCAAGGCTGAAAAGTCAGAAGTCAGTAACAAGACACACATTTGGCTCCAGAATCCTAAGTTTGTCTGCTGCATGCTGCTGCAATAATCTTGAAACGTTCAGTGTGTCTGGAGAGTCGGCAGAATGAAAAGCCTGCATCCTTTGCTCAGTACATCATTCCCCGGGAATGTGTTGCAGATTCACAGGGCTGACGTGAGATCCCTAATATTGTGCCAACCTTAAAATACTGTGCCAACAACAAAGCCTTCTGAGGTTGGAAGCAAGGAAAAGAGAGGAGGGTGGAGGTCAGTGAGAGCGTGGCTAATACTAATACATGAAAAATAAGTTTCATGTGGGGAGGGAGTTTCTGAAGGGAGCTGGCGGCAGAGTGGGGCTGATGCTGGCTTCTTTAGAAATCATGGATGGGGTTATGGGAGTTGGTGTGGGTGAGGGTCATGGTCAGGGATTGCTGGTCTATCACCAAGACATAGTCCTGTGGGTGAAGGCTTCCCTTTGCACCTGCTCTACTATAGTGGCCTTCACCTTTGTCTCCATCACCAGATCTCTATTTCCTTTTCTTGTTTTAACTTTATGTCAATTACCTCTCCCTTTTATTATATTACACACTAATTTGCTAACTTTGTTCATGGCCTTAATAGAATGGAACTTCCATAATGTAGGGTCTTTTGTTTTCTTCATCACTGTCTTCAGCACCAAGAACAGCACTTAGGGTTTTGTCAATGCTTAGTAATTATATTTGGAGTGTATGAATAGATTAATGGATGTAGGGATGGGTGGATAGACGGATGGATGACTGGATGGATGAATACATGAGTAAATAGATAGATGTCTCTTAGAATGGTTTAGTAGCTCCTCAAGGAGAAGAACCAGATATGAGTTATTTACCAATTCTATCCTCAGCCTATACCCCAGGACTGAAGGTTGGAAGATATATAGTGAATAAAGAAAACATTGCTGTTAGTCCCCTTTTGATGCCCAGGTAAGGGGTACTGGGTATAGGGATAATGAAGACACAAATGTGATAACTAGCTGTTTACTCCTTTCTCTCTACTGTTGGACCAAAGAGGAAGAGGTGGTCTGAATTCCAAGCTTGTTTAATCATTTATTTATTTATTTATAAATACCTAGGAGATACTGAGCCAGAAAGTAAAAGGGTGAAAGGGATGTCAGATGTAACTGCTCAAGCACAATCACCTTACACAAAAAGCAAACTGATAGCTGTATCTATTTGTTATTACTATTACTATATATGGATGGAAATCATAGGACTTGAGTGAAAGAGGGTATCAATAATGTGGCTCAAAAAACAATGGTTTTGGGTTCAAATTCTGGCTTGCTGATTAGCTGTACATCTCTTGGCTAGTCATGTTACCTTTTTCAGCCTCAGTTTCCCCAGCTTTAAAATGATCAATAATAACAGGTGCCTTTTCCTCTTTATGTAAGGACTTCATTGATAATCATGTTTTTAAAGGAACTATATATGTCCTCAAGTAATTTACACCCATCAGAACTTTGTAAATAGGTGTTGTTAAAGAGAGGGACTCCAAAAACCACAGGTAACTCAAGCAGAGTAACTTAAGTCACAAAAGAAACAAAGCTGCAAATCTATCAGCTTTCCAGTATTTCTGATACTCTGTCATCTATCCATCAACCTTTTTCAAAACCTATTACAAATCACACAATAGGAGCCTCTTAGAGGCACTGTTTTGCTGCCATTTTCCAGCATTGATGCTGCAGCTGCCAATTTTCCTGAAGGCACGTTGTGATGGTCTCAGGATCTCCCCTACTGGGCCTGATCAAGAAGACCCCTGGAAAGTTAGTTACTAGGGGCACAGAGTCAAGCATAAGATGTCCATCAATGAGAAGGGAAAAGAGAGAGGATTCAATGGGAGGTGGTTTGTGGAATGACAGGAGTAGGAAATAAAAGCTGGCCAGTATCCTTGATGTACCCACCGGGGCTGAGCTGGTATGATTCATTCTTTCCTCTTTACCTTGCTGTCCTTTGTCTCCTGAGTATTTAAAAACGTGGAGTTCAGGCCAGGTGTGGTGGTTCATGCCTGGAATCCCAGCACTTTAGGAGGCCGAGGCAGGTGGATCACCTGAGGTCAGGAGTTCGAGACCAGCCTGGCCAACATGGCGAAACCCCAACGTTACTGAAAATACAAAAATTAGCTGGTCATGGTGGCATGTGCCTGTAATCCCAGCTACTAGGGGGGTTGAGGCAGGAGGATCGCTTGAACCTGGGAGGTAGAGGTTAAAGTGAGCCAAGATGGTGCCACTGTACTCCAGCCTGAGCAACAGAGTGAGACTCCATCTCAAAAAACAAAACAAAAAACAAACCATGAAGTTCAATATATCCTGAGTAATCCAGGTAGTAGAGACAGTTGCCCAGCTACCTGCCACCTTACCCTTAACAACTCCTCTCATCCCTGAGATAATTTCCACCCCTGCTGGCAGGACAGGCAACCCAGGGCCCAGGCTGCAGGGGAATCTGGTAGACCATGCTTTCTTTCCTGGTTCAGAGAATATCTCAGTTGTAACACTGATAATGCTCCCTACCTCCAAGCCCTACCAGTCGTGCTGAACCTCAAGATCTGTTCCCTGAGACCTTGCTGTCACACACAGGACTGCCCCAAGGTGAATCTCCAAGTCCTGCTCCCCACATTACCTCGGGTTGTACATCTATTGTCTTCCAAGACCCACCCTCATATCTAGCTCCAGCTGGGCTACCCAAGACTGGACAGTGTCCTTAACTCAATCCCAGGGTAAAATACAGGAACTCAAAGCTTCAGCACATTGTAGCCTTAAGTGGTCAGCGAAAGCGTCCCCAAATTGCCGCCCAACAGGACAGCATTTGAAGCACTCATTGAGCCTGAGATTGGAAAGAGAGGTCTGGTAGAGCCTGGGAACTGTCCAAACTTCAGATTAATTAGATGAAGATGAACTTAATTCCACAGCTAAAAAGTAAATGTTCATGTCTCACAGCCATCTCCAACCCATATCGGTGAGGGTCTGGTCTCACTCAAGAACACTTAGCCTGGGTTCCTGGCCCATTCAGAGTCCTGTGTGTTTTGAACCAACCAGCACTGCCTGAGGAAATGGACTGAGGTGGAACAGGGACTGGTGGTACTGGGACCACTTCAGAGAAAGTCTTTATTTCTGGCCAGGTGTGGTGGCCCAGGCCTGTAATCCCAGCATGTCGCGAGGTTGAAATGGGAGAATTTCATGAGGCCAGGAGATTGAGACTGAAATTCATGAGAATTTCATGAGAGCAGGAGATTGAGAAACATAGTGAAACCCCATCTCTACAAAAAATTTTAAAAAAAAAGGCATGGTGGCGCACATCTAGTCCCGGCTACTCAGGAGGCTGAGGCAGGAGGATTGCTTGAGCCCAGGAGTTTAAGGTAAGACCTTATCTTTAAAAAAAAAAAAAAAAAAAAAAGTCCTATTTATCCTGAGCCTCTATCTTTAAAAAAAAAAAAAAAAAAAATGTCCGATTTATCCTGAGCCTCCATGGAATCTGGGTGTGTGAATTTCTTCAGACTGCAGGGAAAAAAAAAAAAAAATCATCCAAACTGAGTAGTTTAAAGCATTAGATATTTATATCTTAGTTCAGGAGGCCAGAAGTCTGAAATGAAGGTACCTGCAGGGCCAAGCTCCCTCCAAAGCCTCTACAGGAGATTCCTCCTTTGCATCTTCTCACTTTTGGTGGCTCCTGGAATTAACTTGTGGCAGCATCATTCCAATCTGTCCCCATCTTCAAATCACCGTCTCCCCTGTGTCTCTCTCTGTCTCCTCTTCTTCTTACAAGGATACCACTCATTGGATTTAGGGCCCACCCAAAGTCAGGGATGATTTCATCCTAAGATCCTTAACTAATTACATCTATACATACCTTATTTCCAAAGGAGGTTATATTCTGGGGTTCTGGGTAGACATGAATTATGTCAGGACACTATTAAACCCCCTACACTGAGGAAGGCTATCTAGGTCCATTATTTAGTTCCAAGAGTCACTGAAGTAACCCATAGTAGGTGAACCAAAGAGATTGATCCAGGAAAGAAAAGGTCTAAGAGAGAATGAAAATAAGACCTCTTTTCTCCTTCCTCAGTGGCTATTCTGAGGCCGAGGGAGTGGACATTGTACGCATCATGGAAAGGTAGCATCATCAGCAATGACGAAAGATTCCACAGAGAAGGCTGTGGACTGAAAACAATACAAAATACACAACAAATCCTTTCTGACACAGTAAACTCCACTCACCTTTTAAGACAAGAGCTTGTGTATCTTCTTCTCTACCCTCCCAGATAGAGTTGATCATCCCCACACTTGCCTGGTCATAAAAATCACCTGGGGATGCTCATTAAAAATACCTATTTCTGGCCTTTAAATAAGCCTGCAGGAGACCTTATCATCAGGTAGGGTTGGTCTGGGAGCAGAAGAGTATTTAAATCCCGTCTACAGCACCCTCTGAGTTTCTGAACACAGCAGGTCAATTGATTCAGTATATCTCATCCTCCTTGTCTATGAAGTCTTATTAGCAGTAGTATCTACTTTAGGATTACAAGCATCACTCTGTTGAGTGATGAACACAATATAAATTCTTAGTAATCGAGAGATAGGACTATTGCCAAGATCACAGCTGTCTACAATGGCCCTAGGCCACTCTTTGGCATACATTTGCCTACATATCTGCCATCCCTGACTAGTCCTTCTTATTTGTGTATGCCAATGTAGCTTCTTGGTTTTAAAGCTCAGATTCTCAATCCATGAAATGTGAGTTCAAATCTTATTGCTACTCTACTGCTTTTGTGGCCTCTTACATGTTACTTTGTTCTGTATCTAGAAAATGGGGATGATAAGCAAATCTATCTGATGTAATTGTAAAAATAAAACAAAATGATCAATATATTGATTTGAATTGATTTAAAATCCAAAATAGAAGGGGAATTTGTGGAATTTGGGGAGGACAAAGGGGGAAGGAGCTTGTTGTCACTGGTGAAGTCCAAGTAGCCAACAGTTTAAGGAGAGTTTGGAAAAGGAAGAGTAGAGCCAGAGAGAATGGGAAGGGGGTGAGGAGTAAAAGGAGCATGGAAAGGACGGGAGAGTGTAAGGTGAGAGAGGATAGAAGGGAGTGCAGGAGAGTAGAAAGAAGCTTCTTTTCCAAGAATCCCAGTGGTGGTCAAATCCCATTTCTCGGCCCATTACAAACATAAGAATCTCGTCGCAAGCTTCTTCCTCGTTCTTTGTCCCGACCCAGAGGCTGCTGACTCGGGCTGTCAGAGGGCCACGAAGTGAGCACCCCTTCCCTTTATCATCATTGCTTTTCAGGGCCCTGCACTCGGGGAAGCAGCACAGAAGGGGGTTGGAAGATGTGTGGAGACAGACAGAGCTGGAGTAACTGTCTTCACCCTGCCACCTCCATGGGGCTGTATCACAAAGTTACAAAAGCCACCCAGGGTAAATGCTGCTACAAAAGTAACAGCAAAAGGTAAGTGTCAATTACAAAAGCTTCTAGGAGCCTCATTTTACTTATCTGTTTAATGCGCATCATGAGGGTCCTAGTGTATTGTCTTGTTTTGAGGATTAAATGAAGGTGTCCACGTAAACACTCTGAATAGTATTATGAAATGTTTCTTCTTTATACCCCAAGTTTTGATCAAGATAAATTTCCCCAAAAATCTCTCTCTTGCCCAACATCCTTTACTCCTCCCCACTAAGGTAGAGTGGATCTGGAATGAGGCCGTGAGCTTATATAACTCTTTCCCTTCATTGCCTCTTTTGCTGTAGGAACCAGCTGCCCTCCAAAAGCAGCCTTCTGCTCTGCCCTGCCACCCCTTCTGTTTTGTGGTAACAGATTCCCATGTGAGAGGGTGCCAGGCACTCAGCACTTACCCTGGGTGGGAAAATACCCATTTTTGCCAAGTCCTCCAAGCTAACCTTTTACAGTAATAAAGGCAAAACATTAATCTCCATCTGCTTTACTCCTTTTACCAATCTTTCAAACTGTTCTCAATTGAAATGGAGAAAATATGGGGCTTCCACAAATCCCATACCGATTACCTGGGTCCAAAGAATGTTCTCAGTAAATTGTTGTTATTATTATATTCACCAGAAACTCTATTGTCTCTTCTCCCTTTCTTGGGAGCATTTTTTTTTTCTTTCTTTCCATTCTCTCTCTAAAAGCTTTTGCATTTTTCCCCTTTTATCCATACAGTTCTGAAATTTCACTGCAGGGCAACTAGGTGCAGATTTTTCTTTTTCTTTTTGTTCCTCATTCATCATGTTTGGTAATCAGAGGACACTTTCAATCTGTTGTTCCTTCCTTCGGATCAGGAATGGGTTCTGGCATTATCTACTTGCTTCTCTGGCTCTGCCTGGATTCTGGAGCTCCTCCCTTTGCTGTTAACAAGCAAGTCTTCTAGGAGGCGAGCCGGAGCTTGCGTTCTTTCAGTTTCCGTCTCACAAGCCTCCCTGCATCCAGGGCTCTGTGTCCTTCTGAGGAGCAGAGAGCAGGCTGAGATTAAAACTCCTGAAGAAATCAGGGAGGGGCTGCAACTGGGAGGAGGCCCTGCTTCCAATTCCCCCAAGCATGTGTTCCTCATTCCAAAGCAGGAAATCACACAGAATTGCTGGACCTAAACCAGTACCAGGTTCAGTGGAAGCCAGGAACTGGCAACTTAATCCTGTTAATGAGATTTTGGGCAAGTCACTCAACATCCCTTTAGCCTGATTTTCCTCATCAGTCAAGTGGTAACAATCATTTACCTTCCTTGACTCCCAGGGTGGTTGGGAGAATCTATGAAATGATGCACATGAAAAAGCTTTGCAAATTACTAAAGGCTATCTACGTATGAGTGTATGTGTGTGTGCATCCAAACATACACAACCCAAACATACTTGAAAATGAACATCAAATTGCAGAGAAAGATTGAAGTCTGCTAAGCAAATTTCTGCTCATCATTTATGATCCAGTTGAAAGGTCCATGTTTCTATTTATTTGACTCAGTGCCTAAAATAATTAGCTTGAATTTTTTTTTTAAAGAATACAGTCAAACAAAGGAATTGCACTTATGGTAGAATGGTGATCACTGAACAGTGAGCACCAAGACCGACCAAGGAAGACAGCAGTTTCGTTTTCTATCCCATCTTCACTGCGGATTATCAAGGCTCATTGAATGTAACGGTGGTCATAATAACCTAACTCCCTAAATTTCTGAGTCTGTTTCTGTGTCTCTGGTCTCTCATAAAAAATATATAGGTTAATTCATGCAAATAAAGTGCACATTTGATAGGACCCTACTATTATAAAATGTTTCATATATCTGTCTTATGAACTGGAGTTTCTCATAGATTCTATTTAGACCAATGACTCCCTGCTAAAATTGTCGATGGACCATATCTCTCAGCAACTGGAGGGTGACTTTGGAGTGTGTTGTATCCAAAAGCTGAGCAGCAGAAAGGGGGAGTTAGACAAGATGGTACGGACTATGTAAATGGGCAGAGGGCAAGAGGGCAGAGTCAGCCCCTCTCCTCCCACAGACCAGCAAAGGCAGCAGTGGTACTCAGTTGCCTGCCACCAGCCTGAAAAGGGAGGGCAGGGACAGACTGTGTTTGGGTTGCAGGGTAAGAGTAATAACTCAGCAGAGACAATACAGACGTGCTTGGCATTCAGACCACCTTACCATGATCTCCCCTCCCATTTCTCCTCCACGCCTCTCCAGTGCCAGCGAATCCCTCCTGAACCGGCCATGTGTCTCCTACCGTGCTGAACAGATGTTCAACAGCAGCTAGACGGAAAGCCAGTGGAGGCAAACACACTCATCTTTCTAAACGAAAATCCCACTTTCCAAATGTCAGAACGGACGGGAACTCGGAGATCTTGAGGTTAGCTGACATTGTTAGGATTATCACTGCTTTTGTACACTCTCTTTTGAAAAATTTTAATTGGAAATCCATTTCTGAATAAAGCCATAGAAGAGGCACTGCTCCAGTCTAAATGGAGGTTGGGGGTCTGAAATCTCTAGAGCTCCATGGAGCAGAGCTAGAAAAAAGGACTCTCTCATTCTGCACAAGCGAATGTCAAGGCTGAGAGAGGATGAGAGACTTTTCTAGGTCAGACACGATTAGTGGCAGAGCCAGGACTAGAACCTGGCCCCTTGGTGGCCATTTCAAGGTTTGTTTCCATTGTCAGACTCAAGACAGAAAGCTGTTTAAAGATGATCCATATTTCAGCGATTTCAAGGCTTTTAGGTAAGCAATCGCTGTCTGCTGTTTTAGTGTATTTAAGGAAGGATAAGGCTGGGTGTGGTGGCTCACACCTGTAATCCTAGCACTTTGGGAGGCCGAGGAGGGTGGATCACCTGAGGTCAGGAGTTTGCAGCCTGGCCAACATGGTGAAACCCTGACTCTACCAGAAATACAAAAATTAGCTGGACATGGTGACAGGTGCCTGTAATCTCAGCTACTCAGAAGGCTGAAGCAGGAGAGTTGCTGGAACCTGGGAGGCAGAGATTGCAGTGAGCTGAGATCACACCATTGCATTCTAGCCCGGGCCAACAACAGCAAGACTCTATCGGAGGAGGAGGAGGAGGAGGAGGAGGAGGAGGAGGAAAGGGGGAGGGGGAGGAGGAGGGGGGGAGGGGGAAGGGGAGGGGGAGGAGGAGACAACAGGAAATCTTATTTTCCAAGGAGGAGGAGGAGGAGGAGGAGGAGACAATAGGAAATCTTATTTTTCCAAGCCCCTATTGCATGCCATTTATTGGTATTGACAAATTGAATGTATTATTAGAACAAATCAATCCTCATTGGAAATCTTTGAGGTCAGTGTTACCATACCCATTTTGCAGATAAGAAAACAAAAAGGTTAAACAATTTGCTCCAGGTCACGAAATTAATCTATAGCAGCCCTATTATTAGAACCCAGACTTCTAAGACTCAGAAAATCATCCTGCTCTCCAGAAAAAATTTCCTCTCATCTAAAAGTGTATGACTGTAACTACAAGCAAACAATGTAAAATAAACTACTACTATAACAAAATGGCATTGGCACAGCACTTAGATTTAAAAGCCTTTCCCTCCATTAGTACCTTATTTGAGCAGCTCTGCATCACATGGCTGGGATTACGGTGAGGCAAGTGGGTACTTGTCTTGTATTCAAAATTTAAAGGGGTTCAAAAACCTCAGTAATGAAGATAAATAATATTTCAATGCAATTTAAAGAAAAAATACAAGGTAATGCATTCCTGAGTTTATAGGCAACGCTTTAAATTCTATGTCCAAGGTTAGTGAGGCACTCATATTCTTTGCTGGTCCTGGCCCTACAGTTTGCAGACCTGTGAAATAGGGAGAAAATGTATTTTCATACCAATTGTGCAGATGAGGAAAGTGAATCTCAGATACATTAAATAACATTTTCAGAGAATTAAAGGCAGGTCTTTCTGACTTGAGCTCAGAGGCCTTGAGTTCATCTTAATCCAGCTGTGGCTCTCAAAACCCTGGGAATCTGGCGACATAGGTGTGCTGGGGTAGGGAATAGAGCTAAGTAGCATTATACTCACCAGAAAACTGAGGCACATTCGCCAAATGAGTTATCCAAGACCCACGGCTACAGAGCTCTTTATTTCCGTGCAACAGAGCTCGGAAATAAACTCAACTTGGATGGAACTCCACACTCGATACTGCCTTCCATCATTACCAAAACACGAGGACTAAAACGTTCTTGAATAATATACAAAAATTTTGAGGTGCTGCATGAATCCACAGTCAGCCACACTCCTGGAACAGTACTAACTGGGCTCTGTGATTGCTACCACCATGGGGAGGTCCCAAAGCCTTCATCCCTGGGCTGGAAAGAGTGAGATAGAGAGTTGGCAGTAGATGGGCATTGGAAAAAATTTCACACTATAGATTGGTTGGAAACTTGTTCAAAAAAATGTGATAAGCAATGATGAGGGAGCTCAGGGTGGGATATAGGATCCCATGGGCTGGCAGTGACATGTGATTCTCATTCTATGCTGGACTGTAGGGTCCATGAGGTAGGGGTGTTTCTGCTCTCAAGTGCCTGAAATAGTGTCTGTCTCGTACTAATTGCTCAGTAATTAATGGATGGATGGATAGACGGGTGGATAGAACACTTTAAGTTCAATAGAGCATGGTGAGCCCCATTTCCTAAATCTGACTCCCAGCTCTACCGCTGATCCCATGCAAAGGGTATCCTCTCTCTGCCTTAGTTTCCTCACCTATAAAATTAATACAATAACTCTATGTAATTCATAGGGATGTTGTAAAAGTAAAGTAATATATGTCAAGTCCTAGTTACAGTGTCTAATACCTAGTAAGTGCTAAATAAATATTAGCTATGATCCGTGAAGCAACAATAAAGGGAGTTACCCCAGAAGTGCAAAAAATATAGGGATAGTTGTTATTTTGTGTTGTATGCCTGACATTAGACCAGGTCCAATTGCCAGCCTCAGGTTATAAAATGTGGGAAAATGCCAGAATCACTGAGTGGGTGAGACCACCATTCTTTCGGCATTTTCTGTCTGCCAGCCCCTGCCCTGCCCACTTAGAGTATATCATTTTACTTAATCCTTAAGACATGCTTCTGAAATATTAGGTTGGAGCAAAAGTAATTGCGGTCTTGCCATTACTTTCAATGGCGAAAAATGCAATTACTTTTGCACCAGCCTAATAGTTTCTGTTATTATTTTTTTTATATAGGTAAGGACACTGAGTCTCAGAAATATTAGAATATTTGGTCAAGGGTGTTGGGGGCAGGGCTGTCAAAGGCACCCAACAGCTCTGGAGGCTGAGTTCTTTTTTTGAGACAGAGTCTCTCGCTCTGTCATCCAGGCTAGAGTGCTGTGGTGTGATCTCAGCTCACTGCAACCTCTGCTTCCCACGTTCAAGTGATTCTCCTGCCTCAGCCTCCCAAGTAGCTAGGATTACAGGGGCATGCCACCACACCCTGCTAATTTTTTGTATTTTTAGTAGAGACAGGGTTTCACTGTGTTAGCCAGGATAGTCTCAATCTCCTGACCTCATGATCTGCCCGCCATGGCCTCCCAAAGTGCTGGGATTATAGGCGTGAGCCACCACACCTGGCCAAGGCTGAGTCCTGCCTGTGTGCCATGTGTGCCATGCTCACAGTGTTCAACTTCACTCCACCTCCCAGTAGGCCCAGGCCCCCATCTGGAATGGGAGGAGTCAGAGAGGGGATGCTGGTGCTGGATGCTTCCTCCCTCCTATTCGTAGGTGGCTGCTGCTCTCAGGCTAGCTCATCTTCCTGGAGACACACAGTTGTCTTTCCCAAGGAGGCTGGGGCTGGGGCTGGGGCTGCCAGTGGTCATAGCTGAGGGAAGGTGACACAGTGATGCTGCACAGTGAAACCCACCATCTCATGTAGCTCCAGTTACAACCTGGCTCCCTAAAAGGAGGGGAGAGGCTATTTTAATAATGGTGCCTCTGCTCCTTGTGGCGGGAAGGAAGGAAGGGCAAAGGCCCTCCTGTGGAGGCTCAGGCTTCCCTGAGCTCTGTGCACTGGCCCTCCTGGCTCCCAGGGATTTCCTTAGGTTCTTTGGTTTAGCCATGGGTGTCTACAGTCACAAGAAAAGAGTGGTTGCCCTCTGCACTCAATGGGGCACAGTGAGATGTCAGGGATATAGGTAACAGAGACAGAATTCAAACCCAGGTCAGCTCGACGCCAGGAGGCTAATAAGTGACACTGGTCAAGTCCTTGCCCCTTTCAAAGCTTCAGTTTTTCTATCTGCAAAGGAGAAGACTGTACCAGATGATCTCCAAGGGTCTTCACGGTGCCAAACCTGTTATGAACGTGTACACTGATAAATCCAAGGCCAATACCTCTGGCTCTGGCCCAAGCTATGGGTGAATCTCCTCCACAAAGCTCTTCTCAGTTGGCCCTCCCTTCACTGAGCACCTTCAGTGATGAGAAACTGATTATTCCTTGATGATGGAGCAACCTGGGAAGAATTTCGGATGACTCTTTCACTGACTTTCGCTGACTAGCTGCGTGACTTCAGAGAGTGGACTCTTCTCTGACTCTTAGTTTAATCGTCAGAGAAACATGAATGTTGGTGCCCAACTCCAGTGATTATTATAAAGATTAAGTTGGCTAGTAAGTGTGTGTGAAGTTTCTGGCACCGAATAACACCCAACAGTCATTTTCTCCAAGTTGCAAGGTACCACCCTCCCAAGTAGAAATAAACAAGCAAAAAATGGGTAGAGGGAAATAGTGCTCTGTTTACATGCAGATATGAAAATATTTCCAGTCTTTCTCAGCTATAAGATATTCCACAACACCCAAGGATCAGCCAGTCAGCACATTCTTTGTAGAACTTTAGATGTATTACTTCATCCATGTAAAAACTCAGGCCCAGAGAGTTTATCTGCCTTGTCCAAGGTCACACAGAAAATCAGCAGCAGATTCAGATTCCTGAATCCCAAGCTTGTCATTTCTTCATTTGGGGAACCAAGAGGCCCTGCCACCCTCAGCTAACAGCATCATCCCCATAGCAAAAGGCAGCTCTGAGTCCCTGCAACTGATGTAAGCAGTGTCTCCTAAGCATCTCCAAATGCCAGGCATTGGGCTAGGCACCTGAAACACAGAGATGAATGAGAAGCGGCCCCTCCTCCCCAGAGGATTACAAGTTGGGGAGAGACAACAGGAGGAGGTGGCAAAACCTGTCCACATGTTTCTATAATAGGATCTTTGTCACTCCATTATTCCCCTTCTCTCTCTGTAAAAGCCCAGAGAAGCAGGCAGATGTTGGCAACATCTGGGCCACTGATGTTGGGGCAGCAAGTGGCTTTGGGCTGCCATTGGAGAAAAGAAGCTGTTGGTGTTAAGAATAATAATAAAGAGCTAACATTTGCATGGTGCTTATTCCTGTTTCAAGGGATATCCCAACTCCATCCCACCCCTGTTCATTAGCCCGAGCAATGCAGACAGCAGCTCTCTGAAAGCCTAGGAGAACCATTTCCATTTCTTTGAAGGCAAAGCCAAGGCTCACAGAAGTTAAGCTTCCTGCCTAAATCACAGAGCTCACAGGAGAGTGCAGGCCCAAATATAAAGGCCCCATTACTCCTAGACTGGTGTTCATTCCATATGCCAGGCTCAGGCATGTAAATGAATGCAAAAAGATATGTGGTCCTTTCTCTACACAAAAAGGAAGCATTTGCTGTGTGTTTACTAGGCATCAGGAATGGCATTTTGTCATTAGTATGCTTACCTCCTTTAACTCTCCCAACACTATGAGAGATGCTTTAACTCTCCCAACATGATGAGATAAGCATTCCAGATGTTCCTTGACCTACAACGGGTGTTACATCTGATAAATCCATTTTATGTCGAAAATATCATAAATTGAAAATGCATTTATTGCTCCAAGAAACCCATCAGAAAGTTGAAAATTTATAAGTCAAACTGTAGTAAGTCAGGGGCCATTTGTAGTTTCATAATTTTTTTTAATGAATACAGAAGTTGAGATTGAGAGAGTTTAAGTAATCTGCCTGTGGTCACACTGGTGAGTAAGATGGGTCACTGGTAAAGTGGGTGGCTCAGTGACATGGTGCGAAGAATTGGGACATCATGTTCCTTGTCTTGTCTTCCTCATAAATTTGTGACACTCTTGATAAGTGGCAAAGCTGAGATTTGAATCCCAAAAACCAGTCAATTTTGGGTGGTGACTGTGTGTGTGACAGCAGAAGGGAATGAGGATGGTTGAAGAAGGAGGAACTGAGCCTTGAATAGAATTCTTCCAGGATAAAGAACAATAGCATATTGCAAGCCGAAGCAATGCTTTCAATGGGTTACACTTGGCATGTTCTTGAAATATAAGGTTGGCATGGCTGGAGCAGAGTAAGAAAGGGGACAGGAGAAAGACATAAGATTAAGGAGGTACCACAAAGCCAGACAGCAGAGGACCAAGATACCAGACAGTGAGAATAATTAAGTGTAGTTGCTGTAAATTCAGAACAGACACTGGAGCTACCCCACAGATAAACCTTCTTACAGCCCTGCCCTTCAGTCTTCCTCTGTTTTTAGCTATGTGGGCCAGTTTTTTCCTCCTTAATAAGGATCTCTGAAAGTGTTTCCAGAGGTTTTCCAATCCTCATTTTGCAGATGGAGTCTAAAGCCCAAAGAATTTGCCCAAACTCACATAGCATATGAGGGGCTTGACTTAGGACCTAACCCATGCTTTCTGCAGACTCTTTTCTGCACTCCACACCTTATTTTCCCGGCACTCATTTTCTGCATATTTTGAAACTTTAGCATAAGGCTCACACTCTCTCAATAACCATCTGAGTCCTGAGGTTTACAATCCTCCTTTCCATCTGAGCCTTTCTGGGCTTCCTCTTTGTCCATCGTAAAAGAGCCACTCAAGATGAGAGGGAGAAAAGGACAATTCTCTCTATGCCAGCTGCTCTTTCCAAGCCTAAGGCCATTCAAAGCTAGTGGGACCATTCGCTCTGACAGGAACTGAGACAAATAAACAAAACTCCACTGAGGTGAATCTGTCCTTTTGATGCTTTTCAGAGTTGACACAGTAGCTCCTCGGAGTCGGCATGACTCATGAGTTCTTTCTAATGGATTAGTTTGGGTTCATTTTTAGCTAGAAGAAAATTTGAGAACTGCACTCCTGCAAACCAGGAGTACCTTCTAAAGGATCCATCTGGTTTCATTCAAGTTAGAGGTCATTTTGACATTTATATCACTGCAAGCAGGGAGAATCTTCTGAAGTAGGAAGCCCAAACACAAAGACCTATAGAGCAGCATTTCCCAACCTTTTTGCCACCAGGGACTGGTTTTGTGGAAGAAAATTTTCCATGGACTTATGGGGGGAGCCTGTGGTTATGGAATAAAACTGTTCCACCTCAGATCATCAGGCATGAGTTGGATTCTCACAGGGAGTGTGCAACCTAGATCCCTTGAATGTGCAGTGTTCACAATAGGGTTCGTGCTCCAATGAGAATCTAATGCTGCTGCTGATCTGACAGGAGGCAAAGCTCAGGCAGTAATGCTCATTCGCCCACCAGTGGCTCAACTCATGTGGTTCCTAACAGGCCACAGACTGTACTGATCCACAGCCCTGGGTTTGGGGACCACTTCTGTAGAGTACATAAATGGGGACTTGAGCAGGGTATCATAGCAGACAAGATTAGGGAGTGGCAGGGACTGCAGCAAATTAGAGAACATGAGATCCTTCTAAAGAAGTATCTGCTACTGAAATTCAGCCAATTGTCACCATCCAAAAATGTAGACTGAGTAGAACATGCCAGTTTCACACACACACCCCCCTATATTTTCATACGAAATTTGACAGTGAAAACTTCGGCAAGTTGTTTTTTGTTTGTTTTTGTTTTTGTTTTGTTTTGTTTTTAGCTGAGTGGCCCAATTGCAGACAAAATGAGACTCATCTGTGGCCTAGATATGGACTTGGGCTCCCAGTTTACAACCTCTGTCCTACAGGGTCCAATTAGTTTCATTTAACATGGAGCTTACTTTGACATTCACATTACTATTAATCCTCTTAGAGAATGTTTCCCATTTGGAATGGTTCCCCTGGATGTAGCCTACATCCTCCCAAGCATTCCTATGCATTGCTAGGCTGAAAATTGGCAAGTTTCCACCTGGAGGCTATAACCTATAAATATATCTCAAACCTCCATTCCTTTTACACTCTGCTGGTGGCTATAATTGAGTTCCTCCCTGTACCAAAAGAGCTCCGAGTTCTTAGTACTTGATGTACTTAATAGAGGAAAGTCGGGACGAGTCTGGAAAAGCAAGGATAACACAGAAACAGAACAGGGATATGCTGGTTGGAAGAATACTAAAGGTTTTATCATCCATTATTAGAAGAGAAAAGCACAATAATATAGCTATCACACCCTCTGCATAATAAATGCTTTATGGCACCCTGGCCAGCCACATACATATGGGTGGCCTTGGAGACATCATGGAGGGTTTAGCCACTGCTAGGAGTCGATTCTCAAGAGGAAGCAAGTGGGCCTAAGCATGATTAGAGATGATGTTTGGTAGAAAAACCTGCTGTCCCAGAGACATAATAAGAAGACTTCCCTAAGGGAGTCCCTTGATACATATTATGTTGTCCCCATTGGTATGTGGAAACAACCAAGTACCCCGGGGGCTGCCCAGAGCAAAAGTGTGTTTTGGAATCACACAGGGAACTCCACTCTGTGTGTCACCCTCTGTGTGGTTCTGCAGAGGAAGGACACTAAACTACAGCCCTACAGTTTGCTTGTTGATTCCTGCATTTTTTCATTTTTTCATTCATTCAATAAATAGTAAGTAATTCATCATCATTGGCATTGTCATCATCATCATCACCATAATTGTTGCTGTAGTTTATTTAGTCTTCTATTTTTCAGGCACTTTGCATTTCCATAGATAATTCCCTTCAACTCTTAAATTTGCAAGAAACATATTGTTACTCCTCTTTCCTAATAAAGAAACTGAGGTTCAGCAAGGTCATGTGATATGGACTAAGTTGGATGGCTAAGAAGTGGCAGAGCTGAGGAGTGATACTACATTGTCTGACTCTCTCACTGTGGTTTTCTCACTACAAAACACTGTCTAATAATTGTATAGTCCTTTGTTGTGTGTCTGAAGGTAATTATTTGATTCTCATAACTGAGAATAGACTGAATTAGACTTATTTTACAGAAGAGAAATTGAGTATCAGGTTAACCAACTTGCCTGAGGCCTCCCAGCAATTAAGCTGGTCTCAAACATAGGTCTTCTCTCTCCAAGTGCAGAATTGTTTAAAATAGGATATAATATTCATGTTTACAATTCCTTCAGTGTTAATGACAACCATTAATAATCCTGGAAGTTATCAATTATTGATGCCTCACTAGGTACCAGAAGCCCTGCTAAGCATTTTATTGGAATTCACTCATTTAATCCTCATAACTATCTTACAAGGTCAGTGTGACTACTACCATCATAATGTCACTTGGCTCAAAGAATTAAATGAAGGTTGCCCAAGCTAGGAAGCTAGCAAATAGCAGAGCAGGCATTAATAGCAGGTTTATCTGATCCTTATCTCCAACTAAAATTCTTAACACCCCCACCCCTCCCCATGATGTACAGGGCAGGCCTTGGGAAGAATAATGAAGCACATTCAGACCCAGACTGTCAGATACTTCAAGGTGGCTACCTAATATGCATCTCCCTTACTTCCTTAGTACCAGCCCATGCTTAGTGCCTAACCATGATATGGTTAGTCTTTGTGTCCCCATCAAATTGCACTTTGAAATGTAATCCCCCTAATCCCCATGTGTCTAGGGAGAGACCTGGTAGGACGTGATTGGATCATGGGAGCAGTGTCCCCCATGCTGTTCTCATGACAGTGAGTGAGTTCTCATGAGATATGATGGTTTTATCAGCATCTGACAGTTCCTCCTTCACACACTCACACTCTCTCTTGCCTGCCACCATGTAAGACGTGTCTCTTCCACTTTGGCCATGATTGCAAGTTTGCTGATGCCTCCCCAGCCATGCAGAACTGTGAGTCAATTAAAATTCCATTTTTTATAAATTACCCAGTTTTGGGTAGTTTGTTATAGCAGTGTGAGAACAGACTAATACAGTACACCTGTAGCTAACAACTGCATCTCAGTCAGGTGACTATATTGTGGCCACTGGATGTACATATACATGCTGGGAGAAAAGCTCCTTAAAGGCAACTGCCTCATCTGGGAGTTGTACCTTATTATCAATTTATTTTTCTGTCCCTTCCTGTTGTTTGAGTACTGAACATGATAACTAATTTTCCTACAATTATCTTAGACCATGTGGGTCTAAGGATGGTCCACATGGTCTTACCCTAGGACAGTGGGGAAGGAAGGAAGGAAGGAAGGAAGGAAGGAAGGAAGGAAGGAAGGAAGGAAGGAAGGAAGATGGAGGGAGAGGAGGGGAGGGAGGGAAGAGAGGAAGGAAGGAAGGAAGGCAGGAAGGAAGGAGAAAGGGAGGGAAAGAGGGAAGGAGAAAAGGAGGGAGGGAGGGAAGGGGAAGGAGGGAGAGAGGGAGAGAGGGAGAGAGGGAGAGAGGGAGGGAGGGAGGGAGGGAAGGAGGAAGGAAAGATGGCTGGCCTAGGTCCTTGAAGACACTGTGAAGCTGTATACCATTCCAAGCTCTCCTATCATCAACTTGTTTTATGTGAGAGAAAAATAAATTTCATTTTGTTTAATGTACGATTATTTTGACTTTTTTCTGTTATATGCAGACAGATCTAATGTCAATGAATATAGATCTGCCCTCAAGTAGCTCACAGTCCTGTAGGGAAGATGAGTATGCAGCAGACATATCATGATACAAGTAGAAGGTGGCTAAAGCATTGAAGAAAAATTTAAAAAGAGCTCGATTCATCCTCCATGGCTTCCACGGTAATGACCCTGACGGCAAGATCCACAGGCCAGGGCATGCTCTCTGTGTAATGGCAATGGATAAGCTGTCTGTTCTGAAAGGCGAATGCATCCATTTCAATTAGATGTGCCCAGTGCTAGGATTGTAACCAATTAATCCTGCCCATCTGAAGGCTGATTAGTTGGAATATTTGGGTGAATGGATAATAACAGACTAATAAGCCTGCTATCCGAATGCTGCCGCACGTCTTTTTTGACACAATATTGTGGATGCATTTGCAGCATCTGTGACTAATCTTCAAGTGGCAGGAGGCCCAGTTTGCAGAGTGGCACAGTGACAGGGCTCAGGGCTGCTGGGGTCTCAGCAGACAGAGCCTACTCCATCTAGTCCTCAGTTGTGTGTTTGGATCCAGGCACCAGGGATCTTCCTCTAACGACACCCTTCTTCCTGAAAGGTGCAGACCCACATTGCAGCCATGGAGGCTGGATGCAGAGCCAGGAGGCAGAAGTTCTCCGTTTCAGGTTTCAGGCACAGCCTGAATGCACTGGGTGACTCAATCATGTCTCTTTCCCTCTATGGTTTTTAAATTTCCTCAATTGTACTATTCACAATAATCCCAAAACAGTCTTACTTGTGCCCCCTGGTATTTACACACCATCTCCTCGCCTAGTACATTCTTTCCCACTACTCTTTGACTAGCTAATTCCTTCCTATTCTTTAGGTCTCTGCTCTTTAGGTCGTATTGTTTAGGTCTCTGCCGCCTTCTGGAAACCTTCTCCAGCCACTCTTTGCCTAGGACTCTGTGCTACATAGAATCCCGTGTTTCATGTATTTTAGTGAATATTGCATGAGTATTTACTAGTCCACTTCCCCTATTCAACTCTAAGCTTCATGATGACAAAGACCACATCTACTTGCTCACAACTATGTCCTTGATGTGTGGCATAGTGCATGGCACAGATAAGACAAAATAAAAACATGTTTTCTAAAGCCTTGTTCTGCCCATTTCACTGAATTAAGAGGCAAAAGGAATCTGGAATTGGAAAAAAAAAAAAAAAGCCTTGCAGACCTCTAAATTGATACACAAATGTGAGGAATTAGGAGTAATGAAAAAGTCCTTGAAGGTACAAAAAGAAGCATTTCAATTCTTGCAAGAGATTCACACTTGCTCAATGTGTCACCAATAATTACTCTAGCTTTTCCTCCCCTCATTTGTTGTAATTAAGACATAGTGTTTTCATTAGAGGAGAAACCAAGGCCTACAGCAACAGAAATTATGCACAGTGCAAATCCTGGCACCATGGCAAACTAGTTATGTGGACGAGGAGAAGCCATGCAGCTCCGCTGAGTCTCAGTGTCCTCCCTGTACAATGGAATGAAAATCTCCACTGCAGAGCTCATAGGTGGCTGTGAGAATCAAACAGAGTTAATGTGTATAAAATGACTTGCAATTCGTAAAATGCTGTAAAATTGTCCATTCAATAACTTCCTGCTGGCATCTCTCCCAAAAAGACAGTGGATATCGGAACTCGGATTTCCCATCCCTAAATTCTGGGGAAGAGGACAGAGGTTAAAGGAGAGTATGGGGTGTCTGATACATTTCTTCACTTAATTCACTAAATATCTACTGAGCATCTAGAGGGTACAAGGTGCTGTGCCAGAAACTGGGAAACAATAGGTAAATAAAGTGTGCCCTTATTTCAAAGTCCTTCTAGTCTGGAGATTAGGGGGTGAAATGGGCAAGCAGGTGAACCAGTAATCACCAAAGGACAAGGTGTATCTGCAAAACTATGAGCTCCTAGAATGGAGGGATGGTAGATACCAGCCCTGGGGTGATTATTCAGACCTGACCCTGCAGCAACATCTGGAATAGTTGAAGGTCCATGGATTCTATCTTGTGAGCGATTTTGAATGGAAAAGGAACCAGTTTCAATTTACCAGTTGAAAGAAGATTCTGGAAGCAGGCAAGGAGCCAAAGGCACTGAGGAGGGAGATCATGGCAGGCAGCTAAGTGGAGTCTTTCCAGAATTTTGTAGAGAAGAATAGAAAAAGAAAAATCATAACAACAAGAGAGAAAAGTAAGAGGGACTCAGGAAAGAATATTAATTGAAAATGTGAGAAGAGAATGTCTAATAAGAAACTTGTAAAGATAAAGAAAAAAGAAGCCAGGATTAGCGGCTTGCCCCCTTATCTTGGGGCCTTTCGAGGCTATCTGCTGCCAACACCATTCATCACTCAGGTTGCCCTCCTGGCAGTAGAACAGAAACCTGCCTAAAGCGGCCCCGTCGTTGATGAAGACCCCAGGAATGGGAGACAGCTCAGACATCTGCAGTTCCTTCCTTTGTAATAAGAGGGCAGCAACACCCACTCACAGGAGCAAGAGTCTTGAGAATGGGATGGTTTGTCCCAAATACAGTCCTGGAATAAAACTTAGTTTCTGCTGTATTGAGAATAAAATTAAAAAGAAAAACAAAAACTGTCATCATCCAGCACCAGCAGCTCCTTCCTCACAGTGGAGGCAGCAATGTGGTGACAGGCCCGCAGCCCACACCACTAAGGGGTTCATCCTGAGATCTGGCTCTGTTTCCCTTCTGGAAAGAAACAAAATTCTTCATTTCTGAAGGTGGGGGAGAGGGAGAGGGCTGTGTCAGCTCCTTTTCCTAGAGGTGCCGTGTACCTGGCACATGGCCCTGGGGTGCAGCAGGTGCTTGCAAGACATGACTCAAGTATGTGCCTGTTAGTAATGACAATCCCTTTATTGGTATGAAGCATGACTTATGAAGCCCTTTAACATCTGTGTCTCGTTAGTACCTCTCAGCGACCCCTGCACGGTGGTCTTGTTATTCTCAGTATCCAACAGACAACAAAAATGAGGCCCAGAGGTACTCAGGTGTATTTACAGACACTATCGTGTGAAAGTCTATTTACCTAACACTGTCATGTGTCAGTCAATGCCCCAACCTCTGGCAGAAGAATGAGATATAGTCCCTGATCTCAAAACATTTCCTGTCCTGTAGAGCTACAGACAGGAGGAAGGGCACCTTGACTACATCAAGTGAAGTGTTATGGTGGAAGGAAGCTTTGAATAGTGAGTACACACTTAGGATGGTTATAAAATTCAAATGGCGAAGACAAAAGCCACAGTGGATTCTTGGAGAAGCTGAAATATGAGTTGAGTCAACAGCAGCTACTCTGCTTAAGTGGAATCAAATAAAAAGAGGACTGACAGCTCCAGTTAGAGGAAAAAGAATGAGGAAAACTCTTCCGGTGAAAACATCATGAAGTATCTTCCATGCTACGAGAAGTTCACAATGTCTAGTGCATAAAATGTAAGGTTGGGAGTAGCAGAATTGCATTGTTTGGATCCTAGAGAGCCTTACAAGTGAGGCCATGGAGTTAGGTCAATCCTTAAGGAAATGGGAACCATGGTAACATTCCAAATGTGTGCTCAGTGACTGGGCTGGCACCGCAATACTGTTGGACAATGACAAAACAGGTCTATGTCAGTGGTACCTTTCCAGAGACAGAAGCAAAGTCTGTAGCTTCTGCACAGTGTGTGCTATCATGTGTTTGATCAAAAAGCAGAAGGGTGGCATATAGTGCAAACCCCAAACACCCCATCTGGAAAAGGCAAAGGATATGTAGGAGATGGTGCCAATCATCTAATTTTAAATACAAGGTCAGAAACTCTCATGCCCTTTGTGCAACACCCAGTGTTGTGTTTCTCAGACTTCATCAAGGCTGGACGGACTATCGGATTGCCT
Source organism: Macaca thibetana thibetana (assembly GCF_024542745.1). NCBI lineage: Eukaryota > Metazoa > Chordata > Mammalia > Primates > Cercopithecidae > Macaca > Macaca thibetana. Next base: position 22,571,689 of record NC_065592.1, on the reverse strand, counting down.
TACTGCTGATGATGAGCTTTGGGGCAAGGCTCTTCACTCTCCAGGCCTCAACTTCCACATATATACAATGGGATGATTGAGCCAGTGGCTCCTTGTGCTCGCTTCCACCTTTGGCATGTGACAAGTCTTGCTTTCTAATAATATTTTCAATGAGTATTTAGAACATCTATTCTCCTGAGCAACTCCTGTAAGTCGCATTTGCAAGGGAAGGAAAGAACATAGCTGTGGCTTGATAACCCATAACTGCTGAAGTCGTATGAAGTTCTTCAAGTAGCTACTTGGAGAGAAGAAGAAAAACAAAGCAATAAAACCCTAATGGAAAAGAAGGAAAAGAAAAGGATCCATGGGAAATCTGTTCTCCCCTGTCTTAAATCTCAAAGTCACAGTGAATGCTGGCAGCATCTCTCTGTCCTTTCTGTTTAATCTCACATCTTCCTCCCTGCAACCTGTCCTCTTTCCTTCCTCGATTGAGTACTTAAAAGTGAAGGCTTTATTTTCACTCTGATTCTCCTTTCACAGATTGTGCAAACTGGAAAACCATTTGAGATCATTTTGCCCAGAGGTTTTCAAACTTTATTTTGTAGCAGAACCCTTTGTTCAAATGAAATTTTACACTCAAAGGACAATATACAAAATTTATAAAAGGAAAGTTCCTCTGAGCATGACGATCGAAGGCCATGCATGTGGTTCCTCTCTTCACCCTCTACCACCTTCCCCTTGGCCCCGAGGCACCCCCACAGATCCCTCAGGTCCCAAGGACCATGACATGAAAACCACTGACATCGTCTTTTTTTTTTTTTCACTTTAAAAATGGAGAGGTTGAAATCCAGATTTAAGAGGGCACTTATTCAAGCCATATTACTGGAAGTCAACTGAGTTGGAGCCAGAATTCAGGTCTCTGGGGTCCCAGGGCAACACCTATGCCCTTATCCTGTTGCCTTCTTTGTCCCAGTCTGTTGAGACCACAGTCTCAAGGGCCTTCTACGTGGCATTCTCCCCAGAAAATGTCATCACCTCCTCATCTCCTCTCTCCCTTTCTTTAGAAACTCACTAACCGCCCACTCTCAGTGCTAGTTCTGCTGTTTGGAAGCACATGTATCAGCTTCACCTGATGTGGCAGACATATTCTCTAAGCCTGGGGCTTTTCCATTACCCACTGCCCCCGCAGGGACTTCTTAATCCAGGTGCAATCAGAAGTCTTCCTATGAATTTCATTTGAACACACACACACACACACACACACACCGTACACGCACACACGCGCGCATGTGCACACACACACACACACACACACCCACGCCCATAGTCTTTAGTGATGCAGACATAGGAACTGGCAGAACCAGCAATGAATGTGCTAGGCATCAGAAGACCAGGTTTGAGTGCTGGTCCAATTCTTTTCAACCTCTTTGATCCTATTGGACACAATTTCTTTACCCATTGAGGTCCCTGCCCTCCTGCTTCACAAGTTTGTGGTGAAGATCAAAGGAAATAATGAAGACAGAAGGACTGATAACCTATAAAGTAGTTTATACATGTAAGGAATGATATTCTTTGGTAAATTTTTCATCATTTTCCCTTGGACAGGATAATTTTTTATCAGTTAATCCTTAAAAAGTATTTCCAATTGTCTGTTAATTCGTTAATGGATAGTTTTTTAAAAATATTTTTCTAATCATTATTTGATCTTGCCTTCTACCAAAACCATTCATTTATTAATTCATTCATTCCATGAACACCAATGAAGCCCCTACTATTAGGTTGGTACAAAAGCAATCATGGCTTCTGCCATTACTTTAATAGCAAAAAACGCAATTACTTTTGCACCAACCTAATATTTGCCAAAACACTGGCTCCATCGGTCTCACAAAGTCCAAGGTCTTATGAGAGGCACAGATACTATCATTCCTGTGAACAGTGCTTCAAACGGAGGAAACACAGAGTGAAAGAAGTGTATGGGAGCATGTATTCCAGCCTGGGGTGAAAGGTCCCCAAGGGCTTCTAGGAGGAAGTGATGTCTCTGCTAATATCTGAAGGTTGAGTTGGAGTGATCTGGATGAAGTGGGTGAGGACAAGACAGGAAAACCCCGAGTCACCCAGAAGAAGGGAAGAGCAGGCAGAATAAGGCTGCAAGTGGTTCAAAAGGACTGAAGCAGAGAGGGCGTGGCCAGAGGTGAGGCCGAATCAAGAACAAGAAGGAGTGGGAGCGCAAATGGTTCTATGAGTGAAGCTGAGGAGTCAGCACTATGACAGTATCATGGCTTCAGAGAGGAGAAGGTGAGAACCACAGAGATGAAGTTACTTGCCCAAGGTCACAAATGGAAAGCAACAGAGATGGAAGGTCAATTCAGAGCTCTGTCCCTCTGCCTGGAGCCCTCTCCTCCAGATATCTCTGTGGCTTGTTCACTTCCTCATCCCATTCATAACTTCAAGCAAATGCTATTTTTTTTTTTTCAGATAAGTGCTTCGTGTGGCACCCTTTTAAAAAACAAAGCCACCTGTCATTGTCTATCCCATTACCTTCATTTTTGTCTCATGATACTTATTACAAGTATGGAAATTTAATATAATATAAATTTATGTATTTGTGCTTTGTCCTCCTCTTTGAAAAATACATAAGCTTCAGGAGGACAGGAACATCATTCTATTCATGTTGTCTCCCTGGTGATTATAACAGCACTGGGCACCTGGCAGGAACTCAATCAACACTAAATGAATATGTAAATGAATAAATGAATTTCAACCATCTAAAGCCCTTGCTATGATACTCAAGTTATATTCCTATGAATGATGGGGAGTTTCTAATCTTTTAGCTGCTATTAGCAGGAGAATAACATGATAGAATCTGGCTTTAGAAAGTTCACACTGGTAGCATTGTGAGTGATGAATCAGAGACAGGCAAACCTGGAGGCCAGGAGGACAGTGAAAGGCAGCAGCATTAATCCTTGCCAGGGAAGATGATAGTCCATGATAGTCTATACTAGGTAGTCATAAGAGAGATAGAGAAGAGAGTCTTCTAAAAAGCCTGAAGCCTCAGGCAGACCATCAGCACAGGACTTGGGAGCTCACTAAGAGAAGAGGTCATAGAAGGAAAAACACATCTCCAAGCAGGCAAAACTGTTCTCATTTCTGAATATTATGCACGGAAGTGGATAAAATAGTCTGTCAAATTAAATTCCTTCAGAACAGCCTCCGATAAAATTATATTCTCTATACGTTGGAGAAGAGGTGTCTTTGGAAAAGGATAAAGGAGGTTTTTGCATTGCCTAATGATGATGGGGGTGAATGTCTTAATCAAATGGAGATCAAGGCCAGGCTCACTTGATAGTAGGAGAGGCCAATGTCTCTGAGAGGATGGAGCCTGAGCACCAAGGGACAGTAGGGTTCCCCCAGACGTGAATTCATCCTCCTTACTTTGTGCGTATGCATGCCTTCTGTGGCCAGAACTCTGGAGGCAAAACTAAAAGGTGGTGGTTTCTGTTCTGACAAAGCCTGGACAGAAACTAAGAAGATGCTGCAAATAACTAATTTGATTGCATCCATTCATTTCCCTCATTCATTCATTTAATCAACCAGTCCACCAGGGGATCTTCAGCTAATACTTGCTGATATTCTCAAAGTGCCAGACACAGCACTACCATCAAGGACAGAGCAAGAAACAGGACAGATCCTGTCTCTGTCCACATGGTGCTAATGGCCCAGTATCTCCCAACTATGTTCTTTGCATAAGGCCATTAAATTTAAAAAAAAATCAAATCTTTGTTATGTCGTTAGAGTGTTTTATATTTGCCAGGGACTAGATACATCTTGTACTATTTAATCAGCAATTCTATGAGGCAGTTATCATCACCCTCATTTGTCAAATAAAGAAGCTGAAGCTCAGTGAGGTTTAGGAATTTGCAGAGTGATGCAGCCTGAGATGTGGGAACATGTATTTAAACCCACGTCAAGATTTTGCCAAAGCCCTTTTTCCATCCTCTGCAGCCTCGTACCTTTGCAGAAATTGGGCTCCAAAGTCAGATAACCTTGGAGTGAATCCTGGCTTCACAAGAATGTGCACTTCAGATGGTGCCTGACTCTCAGTAAGTGCTATATTATGTTATATGTTGTTGTTGCTGTTATTACTAATTAGGCAAGCTCTTCATCTCAGAGTCATAGCATCCCATTTCCTCTGTGAAATAGGACCACTAATGCATTATGGAATTTTGATGAGAATTATGAAGATTTAAATAGATGATGTAGATTGTGTCCATTTTGCTGCCTGGTACATTGGGCAGTCATCGGCGGCAAGGTCAGAGCCCCTGGTCATACCATGACTGAGAGGCATGCCTGCATCTCTGGAGGCCTGGTCCCAGGAGAGATCCCTTGATAAGGCTTTTCTTCCTCTCCGCACTTGGGTCCATTGGTTCACAGGGGCTACAGTGATCTCCCAGATCTGTTCTTCTATCCCTTGTTTCTCTCCAGCATGGGCAGTAGAGCAGAGGAGCAAAGGACATGCTGGGTCATGAGGCCAAGAATATCAATGCCCTCTGGAATGTCCTGAGGCAAACAGAGCTCCAGGCTAGGGACCAATCCCAGAGACCTTTCCTTGGCCACCATCAAGGCTGTCTCCCTCCTGCTGGAATCCTTCTCTAGGATAAAAAACGAGCTGGTATGGCAGGAATCCAGCAACTCTAGTGAAGCTGGACATTGTCACAAAAGCAAGGGAGGGACATCCATTTAGTGGGGGGCCTTCTGTGCCAGGCCTTTGCTTCCTTCTTTGCCTGTCCCCACCATTCTTATTCTCATCACATTTCTAAAACAAGCAGGCATTACCTGCTCCATTTAAGAACAAGGAACTGGAAGCCAGAGAATTACAGCAGTTGATGGCAGTCGCTGTCCCTCTGACCAGGCAATATCTGATGGTGTCACAGCATCCATGAAACGGGAGCTGAGGCAGAATTGTGGGGAGGATGGGCCTACAATAACCTCTTGTCCTAGAATGAAGCTGAGGTCAGCCTCAGGACAACTGGCCTTGGAAATGCAGTAGCCTGAGCAGTTTCTATGCCTTATTTCTTCCACCCCAATTCAGCCACACCCAGAGGTTCTTATCTCCATGAAGGGCCAGCACCAGGAAGCCTTTCTGAGTCTGAATGCTCACAGGCCTTCCTACTTCCCCAGCCCTGAACAGCATCCCGACATGCTGGAAGAGTTTGGAACTCCTGAGTCTGGCAGAGGAGGTGAAGGTAAGGGTTCCAGTGCCAGCTTCGCTTTTACTGAGATTTACTTCTTTGGGCAAATGGCTCCAATTATGCAAGCCTGGGATTTTTCCATGTGTCAAATGAGGCCTTTAATAGCTACCATAGAAGGATGGTATGAGAAATAAATGATAAGATGTATTGAAGCACATGGTGAGCATTCACTATATGATGGTCATTGAGTCAAAATGATAAAGGCTATCATTTATTGAGGATTTACTCCCTGCCAAACCCAGTTCTAAATGTTTGTGTAGTGATTAATATGCTTAAGTAGCATTTATCACTATTATTGATTCATTTTCTTAAATTCAACATGTGTTTCATCTACCACATTTCTGTGAAGACTACTACAACCCAACCCAGGGTTTCCATGACCATTTGATTTGACTAACAGCTTCTAAGCACCTCTGAAGGGTGAGACCCAGGGCTAGACAATGGTGAGGCACACATGAGGATCATTTGTGGTTCCTGCTGTAGGTAGGTAGCTTAGTGTCAACTTAAGCAACAAAACAGGGGCACAGTTGACTACCATAACATAAAGCAGTGGCATTTAAATTATGCCCCTTTGGGGCCCACAAAAATAAATACAGACAGTTGTATATATGTGTATATATGTATATAATTAACTAAAATTTTTTCACACCAAAAAATACTGGATGTGAGTCAAGGTGTTCCATTCTGGTTTATTCTATTCTATTTTGGCACATTCTGTTCCATTCTACTCTATTCCATATCACTGCCTATTCTGTTTGATTATACATTTTATTCTATTCTGGTCCATTCTGTTCCTTTCCATTCCATTCTATTTTTTATGCCCTCTTCTAGTTTTCTTAAAAAGGCTTGCTATAAGCCAGTAAATATTTCAGGACCTATTAAATGGTTTCTACCCATCTTTCAAAAAGTACTGACATAAAGAAGCTGTTTTCCAGTTAGTTACAGCTGAAAATCTCTAAATTAAATTCTACCTAATCCTAGTATATGAAACACAAATAATCACAGTTCTTTGGCTGAAGTAGTGTTGGGGATCCAGAACTAACTGTTTGGTGACTTACCTCATTCTGGGCATTCAGAAATCAGTAAGGACTATTTAGAGTTGATATTAATTATAAACAGCTCCCCTCTGGGCTTCCAGAGAGAGTGCTTCAGAGAAAGGATGAAGGGAGATCATTTAAATTTTTAATGCATTCTGTATATTTATTAGATGTCTACTGTATGTCAGGTCTTGAGCTAGGGCTGAGATACAGCAGCAAACAAGATGCATCTCACCCTCATTAAGGGGATACTGAATGCCTGCCATGTGCTAAAGCACCTTACACACAGAAGCACTTTTAACCCACATTGTTCCCTTGGGAGATTATTTGTGTTACACCCATTTTACAGATAAAGAAACAGGCTCACAAATAGCCTTAAGATCATACATTGATGAACGTTAGAGCTGCGATGTAAACTTGGGTTGATTAAACTGTAGGTTCTTTACTTCTAACTGGGACAATCTTAGAAAGGCTCAGAGAGGAGGTGGTTTCTGAGATGAATCTGTCTGTAAAGGTGAAGGAAAGTCTTCCCCCCATCCCTCAAGAAACAGAATAGTGTGAGAAAAGTACAGAAAGAAGGTTGAGGATGAAACAAATGCTGGGAGAACACGGAGGAGACATATTTGGCTGGAACACAGAATGTATGACAAAGAGAATTGCAATGGCTCTTGCAAGCAATGCAGAGCACAGGGAGGGGAGGAGGAAGAAGGCTCAGCTCTCTCTAGAGAAGCTTCCTAGAAGCCACCAGGACAAATACCACAATGAAGGGCATGTTGGACAGGTCTCTGTTGGAAATGGAGCATAAACCTCAATGTGGAAAGGTACAACTAATGGCAGGAAAACTTGCTGCTTTGGAAGCACACATCTAGAGATAATCATCTATCTAAGGAAAAACAAATTTAGTCTGAATGAAAATGATTTCCACAAGAATAAAATCCTTTCATTTGGATCACTAACAAGATACTGCCTCGTTTTCAATGCACTTGAGGCTCACACCAAGCCTGCAAGGTTGGCAGGGCAGAGATGACTGTTTTCTCTGTTTGATGATGTGGAATGGGGACTGAGAGTGGGAAGGAGTTGCAGAGCTCAACTCATGTGCGGCCTCACTCAAGATTCACCTTACACCCTGTGCTTTCTCCTCTCACGCTTTCCAGAGAGCCTGCTCCCTTCTTGCTCAGAGGCTGCTGGGAAAGTAGGGTAGCACATACACTAAATGCTTGAATCCTGGGGCATCTGCAGCTGGTGCAGTCCTCAGAAATGCCACTCTGAGGGTGAAGAGAGAAAAAAGGGACCTAGTGTTTATCAGATTTTACTATATCCCACACATATTGGATAACGCTTCCTATCATGGAACCTTATCATTGGTTAGGCACTAAGATTCCTGTCTTAAAGGTAAAGCAAGTGAGGCTTAGAGAGATTAAAACAGTTGCCAAGATCATACAATCAATGACTAGACGAGGCTGGACTTGAACTTAGGTTTGTTTATAAGCCCATGTTCATCTCATCATATCATGATGTCGCTTGATGTAAGATCAAATAATGGAAAATCTAGACTGCATTATAGTAGCACAAATAAGAATAAGGAAAGGGGAAAGAAGAAGAAACAAAGGAGGAAAAAGAGAAATTATTACTGTTCTTTATCCCATGACTACTACCATTCCCCTACTACTATTATAACTCAGACCCTTTCACCTTCTAAAATAGTTTTTCATTCAACAGCATATTTGATTCTCACAAGAATGCTGCAAAGGACAGAGGACATGCAATTTTCTATGCATTTAAGAGATGGGGAAACTGAAGTTCAGAGAGGTTAAGAAATTGTTAAAGGTACAGATAGTTAGTTAAAAACCTGGAATAAAATGTAATCCAAAAGATGTTTAGCTGGAAAAAAAAAAAAAGGAGAGAGAAGACTTTGAATATTTGAAAGCATTCTTTGAAATATTTTTGTAACACAACCTATAGAAAAAAATCCCCACATTTTTCTATGCGACTCAGTGCACATACACACATACACACAAAGACGCACAAGCATCAGACGTTTCAGAAACAAACTTGTCCTTACTTTCTCCATTTTGTTCTATTCTATTTCCGTTCGATTTTGTTGCAGAAAAACGGATTTACTATCTTACTAATGGGTCTAAAAGGACTAGAGTTTGGGGAAGAGGGACAGACTTCGGATGTGCATGAAAGCTAGCTTAAAGGATCCTAAGAACGCCAACATGGAAGGAAAAACAGATTCATGTTCCAGCGCTAGAGATGGCATGACTATGACCAAAGGGTAGAAACTGTGAACACAGATTTTAGGTCAATCCAGAGAGGTCTTTCTAAATAGGCAAATCTGTTCAAAAATAGAAAGATTGCCCTGTGAAGTGGTGAGCTCCCTGGCACTAGAGCCATGCAAGCTGAAGCTTAAAGATCTCTTGACAGGGCTGCCGTAGAAGAAATTGAAGGTGACCTCTAGGTTTCTTTCTAGGCCAAAAACACTATTTAATGTATTTTTCTCATTTTCTACCCAGGACAGCAGCCACCATAGAAAAGTTTGGCTTTGAAGTGAGAGTCAGAGGACACAGAGGAAAAAATAGAGATGCTGAGCATTGGTTCCACTGTCAAACTGGGGAAATGATATATACCTCTCTCCATTCTTACAAAACAGGAGAAATGAGGGGCAAAACGGCAGTCCAGGAGAGGACTCATTGTATGAAAGACGAGCATAGGAAGTCATAGAAAAGAAGAGATTTGTTGTAGTCACTGCTCTGCTCTCTTTTCCACTGTGGGCCAAAGGGCCAGCCTCAGTTTTCCCACAGGTACAGGGGGGATACTGTTGGACTGCACCTCCAAGGATGATTTCAGTTTTCAGGTTATAGGTTTTTTTTCGTTGCTTTATTCCTGGGTTCCCTTGTCACTGCTCAGCATGCCAGCTTGGCAACTGAGGCCAGTAAAAATAAGAGTAGGGAGTGGTTTAGTCTCTCCATTGGAGGGAATAAGGAAGGAACGACTGTGGCCCATCTCCACGGCCTTGTGCTGACTTAGAGTCTCATCCCATCAGACGCATGGGTCATGAAGTTCAATTCATTAATTTTGGTGGTGGAGGGAGGCTGACAGACTTGGTGCTGACATGAATAATGATGGATCACCGAGAGAGGCCCCAGCAAAACCTGCAGCTTAATCAGACTCAGAGAGTCTCTGCGGGCATTAATGTAGGCCAAGTGCTTTCCAGCCAATCAGACCCCATTTCAATTTAATGTTGCAAATTGTTACCACGCAGCTCAGCCTCTCAATGCACAACTCAGACTCAAAGTGGGTTACTCATCCGTTCCCTTTTCCTACTCATTTGCAAGCACCTCCCTGATTATTGTCTGGGTGACAGTTTGCAGCAAAGGAGGTGGATAAAGTATGGTGGCAAGAATTCACACTGGGTTATGTAAAGGGAGCGGGTATCCCTGTTCCATCACTTTCTATTCACATTTCTAAAACCATGCTTTGCTTGCTTGTAAAGGTCTGCTGTGTCTCCATCGCCTGGAAGATAAAATCCAAGCCTTTATCATCAAAATTCTTTAGCCTTACCACCCACAGTGCTTCCCCAGGCATTTTCTGCCCCAGCCACAACAAACCACTTCCACTCCCTAGAACATGCTGTGCCCTTGCATCTTGAAGCCTCCTTGTGCTTGCATATGTTGTGCCCTCTGCCTGAAATGTCTGTCTTAGCTCCCCTCTGTTTTCTCTGCCTCACCTGTATTTTCCAGTGTCACCCCAGAAAAAGGCACACATCAAAGCAGTAGACCCTGAAGGGATAAGGATTGTCTATTTCACTTCTTCCCTAGAGTAGACATACAAAGGTAGAATAAATGAATGAGAGAATCAGTGTATAACTTTGGCCAAGACATTTCAAGTTTCTGACTCTTCTTTTTCTTAGTTATAAAATAATAAAACTAGCTCTTTCACAGATACTTTTGTGGCCAGTTATGGAGGGCTTTTCAGCCCTTCCACCCTCCCAGTGCCTTTCAGAGCCTTCTTTGAATGAAATTGTCCATGTAAGCTCCTGACCTGCAAAACGCTCCCCTTAGCTCCTGGTGCTTCACCTCTCTGTAGCTCAGGTTTCTCAGATGCAAAATGTGTGTACTGAAGCATGAAGGGTTGGGAAGATTAAAAGCGTGCATTCATTCATCCCTGCTTTCAGTATATATATCCAATGTATAAGCCAAAAATAAAGTTCTAAGGCCCCCCCAACCAACTGAATGGATCCCTCCTCTTGGCCAAGGGCATTTCAAAGTTAACCTGAAAAACGAGTTCAGGCCATGATGGGAAGGGGAGGTCAGACATAGCCCATTACACCCTCCTCCCTTTGAGAATTCTGGAAAAGCCAACCAGCATTAACGTCAGCTCAGACCATAGGTCTGATAAGAAACTTTTACAATCTGTTTGCTCTGAAGCCTGCTACCAGGAGGCTTCATCTGCATTATAAAACCTTGCTCATCGTAACCCAGACATTCTTTTCTATTAATAATAACTCTTTCAACCAATTGCCAATCAGAACATTTTTAAATCTACCTATGGCCTAGAAGTCCCTGCTTTGAGTTGTTCTGCCCTTCCAGATCAAACCAACATATATCTTACACGTATAGATTGACGTATTATGTCTCCCTAGAATGTATCAAAGCAAGCTGTACCCTGACCACTTTGGGTACCTATTGTCAGGAACCCCTGAGGCTGTGTCACAGGCACATCCTTAACCTAGGCAAAATAAAGTTTCTAAATTGATTGAGACTTGTCTCAGGTACCTTTAGGTTCACAGATGCAAATTATTGAAATGATGACTGTGAAAGTGACTTTAATAGAATAAGGTACAGAGGAAAGACTCAATAAAAGCTTTCTACTTCTTTAAAAATCTCATATCCTTTTTTACTTCCTGTCCTTCTCTTTCTTCTTGCTATCCTTTCTTTTATCCCTTACTGGCCCCTGTCATCTTCCTTTTTCCTCAAGGTGTGATTTTGGAATTCTCATGGGCTTGGGGAGAGGGGATCAGGTACAGCCTAACGTTGCCCCTGAAAACCCTGACACAATGTTGAAGTTTGCCACCCCTTTAATAGAGCACATGAATGCAGTGCAGTGGGACCATAAGGGTTTCATCTTAACCAACTGCTATATATATACTGGACTTTGAGTTCCTTTGAGCAATCTATCATGTGAACAGAGGGCAAAAGGGTTATTATTAATTAAAGGAACTGGAAATCACTGTTTTTCTTCTTCTAAAGACCTCCCATGAAAAGTGCATCTCACTGTTCCACTCTATCCCGGATAAACAAGTGCCAAGATTGAGGCCAAGTCTGAAGCAATGTGGTTTCAGTTCCCTTCTCACCCCTGGTAACAAACTTCATGTGCTTTAGTGCATACATAAATCCTCCAAAACTTATCCAAAACCATATACAATCAAGAATTGACAACCTACCAGCTGTCAACAGCAGCAATGGTGTTGAGAAAAATCAAAAGGTCAGAAATTGTGATTTCTTGATGTGGTCTTTGAATTTAGTCACCAAGGTGGGAAAACTGAAAGGTCCAGATAGTTATACTGTGTAGGGAGAGGTAAGGGAGAAGTCACAGTTCTCTACTACTAACTAACTGTGTGACCTGGAGCCATCTATTTCTCTCTGAACTTTAGCTGTCTCTGTTGTGAAATGAGTCTGGTTCCGTTTAGCAAAAAACAGTAGGCACATACCATGTACCTCCCAGGCATGAAGCTAGGCACAGACACATTGACAAATAACATATAGCTTAAATTGACTGGGAAGATTGAATTTGAAAGTATTCCATACAATTGAAAAGTATGCTACACAAATGCTCCATAAATCTTCTGTTTGTGAAAGTGTGTATAAGTATGTATCTGTTTATGTAAATATGAATTATTCCAGTGAATAAATTGTACAGTGAGGACATTATGCTCAGTACATGTATCTGATATAAATTAGTCAATAGTCTTGTATGAATGAGATGTTATTAGAATAACAGTAAAGACAGAGCAATGAGCATAATGAAGTCCCTGCTTTCAGGAAGATGACATGGTAGTAATAAGAAAGTCACATTTGAGGGGACGAAAGACAACAGAAGATCCCTGGGCATTTTCACTCAGTTTTGGCAGCATAATTAATGGGGAACCTTTGTTTAGAAATAGGGACTAGGCAAGTTGAGGGTTTGTACTTCAGCAGAAATTGGACCAAGAAGTAGGATGACCATGTGCTGATTCAGGACCTGACAGCACCATGCCTAATAAATGCTTTAGGTGTTGCTTAGGCAGCAGATCTGTTCAATATGACCTGGATTTAAAGAACTTTACACAGCCTCAAAGCACTTGGAATGTTTATGCAGGATCTGATTCCACTTTTGTGGCTGTGCTTGAATTGCCCAGGAGTTATCTCTATCAGCAAATGTTTCTTCAATAAATGCCCAGCCAAGCCTCCTGCTTGAACACTGAAGTCTGAAAAAAAAAAGTTGAACTCTAAAGTCTGAAAAAAAAATTAATATCACACCATTTCTCTTAAAATATCTCCCATGACTCTCTCGTCATTCTTACCTCTGCTTTCTATCTCCTCCAACATCTGTAGCCCTAAACTGTGCATTTGAGTGGAAATGTATCACTCAAGGCACCTGTGGTGGAGTGAAATTGGTTAGGATTTCATGGCCCCATCCAATTTCAGCTAGCAGCAGGCAAGGAGGGGAAATATTCAGTTACGAGCAGTCTCATACCTTTTGCTTTTCTCAAAGCAAAGTTTGGGAAGAAGGATCTTTTACTGTTGTTGTTTCCACTAGAGAACTTTGTCCCTTTGTAAATATTTTTCTGAAGACTGTGATAGAATGTATTAAGAAGCATCGTTAAAACTATATTTATTGGGCAAGGAAGATAACACGCTTTATTTTTAAAAGGTATTATTTCAATTCTCTTTCTTTCTCTCTTTTTTATCAGTCTTATCCTAATGGCTTCTATCATTTAGGAATCAGAGAACGACATAAACAAAAGAGTAAATCTGAGCCTAGTAATTTTCAGGACTTCATCCAGGAATAGAGGATAAAATTTATACCATTAGCAGGGATCATCAATTTTTTTTGGTGGTACCAGAGTGTGGGTATATGGGAGGCAGGAGAAGTCCACACCATTACCATCACATGACCAGGACTGCAATTTGTTTTACCTATGGCTAGGCAGAGCCATAAGATATGGTACTTTAATGTCAGGATATGGAAAAACACTTTGTGGTTATTAATTTCATCTCCTACCTAATACTGAATATTCCCATCCAACACTGTGGTTGATATTCTGTGTTTTTTTTTTTTTTTTTAACCTCCTTAGCATCCTTTCCCTCTTCATTTGTAACAAAGACCTAGTTTTCTTTTGAGAAACTAAATAATATCCCTTCAACACTCTCAGTCCATGTAGTCTAGATCTGGCTGGCCTGAGTCTCAGTTCAGGAGTGGCCACCTAACCCAGAGTTGGCCAATTGGACCATTGCAGTGGCTTTTTTTAGGGTTTGTATTAATAGCAGTCAGGATAATAGCCCCCAAAGACATCCAAGTCTTTTTACTCAGAACCTGTGAATATGATAGGTTACATGGTGAGGGAGAATTAAGGTTGCAGATGGAATTCAAGTTGCTAATCAGCTGATCTTATTGTGAGAGATTATCCTGGATTATCAAGAAGAGCCTAATGTAATCATAGGGTCCTAGTAAATGAAAGAGGGATGCAGAAGAGAAGGTCAGAGTGCTGTGGTGTGAGAAGTACTCAACCCCCTAGTATTGGCTTTGCAGATGGAGGAAGGGGGCCATGAGCCAAGGAATATGAGTGGCTTCCAGAAGCTAGAAAGGGCAGGGAATCATGTTCTTCCCTAAAGTCTCTAAAGAGATCACAGTCTTGCTGACACCTTGGTTTTAACCCAGTGAAACCCATTTTAAATTTCTAAACTACAAAACTGTAACATACTAAATCTGTGTTGTTTCAAGCCTCTAAATTTGTAAAATTTTGCAGCAATAGAAAACTACTGCAGGCATGCACACATGAGCAAATTATAGTTTGCCCAGATACTTTGGCTAAAAATAAGAAGGACTCCTTTTAATTTTTTTCTTTTTTTCCCTAATGATGCTAAATATAAAATAATCTTATGACCGGGAGAGATTTTGCCCAAAAATGAAACCTACCCAGAGGAAACCAGAGTGAAGAATAACTTTGTGTGAACATTTTTATCTAATCATTCCTGAAATTAAAGATAGATACTTCAGTTTCTGGGAGAATTAAAGGCCTTATTTGTCCTTTAGCCAGTTTGAGTTGGATTTATATCACTTGTAAATTCTTTAAAAAATCCCAACACCGGCATGATGGACTAAATACCATTTCTTGAAATATCTGATTCCAATGCTGGATAATTTTACTATTGTTTCTTTTAAAAATAGAACTGGAATTGGCTACTATGTAGCTTCAATCATTGATTCTTATGTCCTGAGGCCACACAGGACAATTTTTACTCCTATTTCACCTTGGGAGAAACTCAGGATTTGAAGTAGTGATCCTCATCAAAATCCTCAAGTCTTCTCTTCTCCAGGTTAAATCCTCCCAGTTTTTTTTCAGAATTGTGGTAATACAGTTTTGAACATTTTCACTACCCTGTGGTTAATCTTCCCTGGACACACTTGATGTTCACAATGTTTTTCTTAAAGATAACACTACAAGCGAGCACAGCATTCAATGCAATGACTCTTCGAAGCAGAACATCCTGTTCTCAGTGGGACATCTTTATTGATGAAATCTAAATTGAGGCTGGGCATGGTGGCTCACGCCTGGAATCCCAGCATGTTGGGAGGCTGAGACGGGCAGATCACTTGAGCCCAGGAGTTCGAGACCAGCCTGGGCAACACGGCAAAATCCCATCTCTACCAAAGATACAAAAATTAGACAGTCTTATGACCTGGTCTCAAGATAAATAAATATTTAAAAATAAAATTAAAAAAAGAAATCTAAATTGAAAAAAATACAGTTTATTTATGGTATCCACATAACACTGTTACTTCACTTAGCTTCTCGTCCAGTAAAATCTACATTTTTTTTCTAGGTGATACTGAATTATTTCTCTGCTCCTATCTCTACATTTACCCCATTCATATGAATTATGTCTTGATATACATAGAGATCTTTAGAGTTACGTCTACTGAATTTCATTGCAGAGAGAAGTGGGTAGTGAGTAAAATACAGAATTTCTATTCAGGCAAGTCTAGATTCAAATTCTGGCTCTACCACTCATGGCTGCATGAGGTTGGGCAACTGCATAATTTCTCCAAATATTAGCTTCCTCATGATAAAATAATTACTGTGTCTTCCTCATACCACTGTTGTAGAAATAAATAAGATAATGCATGGAAAACACTTGGTGTAGTGTCTGGCATGTACTAAGCGACCAAATATAGTACCAGTTTTATATTCAATCAGAAAAATAAATAGGTCAGAGCTTTCAATCTGAATTCCGAATATACAAGAGGAAAAGTTAGGGTAAGAGAGAAATAACGAAAGAGAAGGAGGGAGAAGATAAAAACACAACTGGGGCTGGGTGCGGTGGCTCACACCTGTAATCCCAGCACTTTGGGAGGCCGAGGCGGGCGGATCATGAGGTCAGGAGATCGAGACCATCCTGGCTAACACGGTGTAACCCCATCCCTACTTAAAAAAAAATACAAAAAATTAGCTGGGTGAGGTGGCGGGCGCCTGTAGTCCCAGCTACTCGGGAGGCTGAGGCAGGAGAATGGCGTGAACCCGGGAGGTCACTGCAGTCTAGCTGGGTGACAGAGTGAGACTCCATCTCAAAAAAAAAAAAAAAAAAAAAACACACACACACAACTGGTCTTCCCCATATTCTTGGCTTACATCCAAAGTCAAACACAGCTAGTCTTAGGAAACAAGATATCCAAACTTACTTAATACTGGAAGTGTTAGGCTTAA